>NC_053163.1:165653458-166013458 GCF_016835505.1 Polypterus senegalus
TCTATGGCGCATTTTAATTCCCCCATTATTTCAGACGCCATTGTCCTCTTACCTGTTTTAACTTCAGATATGCTCATATTTAGCACTACAGCCCGGGAGACGGTTTACAATAAAACTTGTAGGTCACCTGCTCTGAATTCTCTCACATTTAGCAGTCAGTGTGTTAACTTGGTGATGAAGGCTTGATTTCCTCCATATAATTTAGTTACAATTTGTAAAAATGTAATTAATAAACTTCACCATCGATTTAGCTATCAAATGTCACCCTCACATACTAAATTATAAATATATTTTGAAAACATTTCATAATAATTAGGTGTAGGAAAGTGATGGGTCTCTGTTTTGTGCCCACACGGCAATGACAAATTAATGTATGAAAATGAAGGATATGGGACACCAAATAAGAATTTGTGTATTGGTGTGAGAAGAAGAATCATTTTATTAATCAACTAGTTAACAGTTTTGCCTTTGGCAATGGCAGTAATTTGGTAAGGTTCGTAGTTTACCTTTCTCTGTAGGAGGGGTTTCGGGTCGTTGGATTTATAGATAGATAGATACTTAATTAATCCCAAGGGGAAATTCACATAATCCAGCAGCAGTATACTGATAAAAATCAATATTAAATTAAAGAGAATAAAAAATGCATGTAAAACAGACTAACTTTGAATAATGTTATCTAAAGGTATCTAAAGCACACTCGTTTTAAAAAGCAGAATAAAACAACGAATTGATAAACCGGTAACGCCTTTAGTTTTTGCTACTCCGTCTGTTACTCATTTACTGCTGTGTAACTAAACCTTAAACGCATCTTTGGATCTTCATAACACAAAATATCAGTAAAGTGTTCTTCAGCTCGCCAATGTGACCTATTAACACAACTTCACTTTGGAGTGTTTTGAGGGTGCTTAACTGAGATGCATTAAATATTTGGTGTAGCCGCAGGAGTGTAAGGCAAGTTCAAGCACGGGTAAAACGCGTGCCGAAAGAAATCTCTCTCAGTCCAAAAGTTTGTTTTAAAATATTTACTGAAAATTCAAAGCAAACAATCCACGCAAGAATAAAGAAAAAAGATGTTACACACGTAGAGTAAAAGACGAAAAAAAATAGAAAATGTATCTTCTCTAAACTTAGCTTTTCTTGTAAAATGTTAGTGGTTTCTATACTTAAAGATTCTTCTTCTGTACGCTTTAAACATACGGTGCAGCACTTTCAATTAAGTGCTTTGTCCTATATGTTACTTGGCACACAACACACACAAAGGCCCGGTTTAAAACCATGTGCCCTGTACACCTTACACATGGCAAGGCTGATCACTAACTGAGAATAATCTTTAGTCAGAAACTAGAAATAGTTAGAATATACCAATTCATTTCAACTGATGGGGGTTATAGGAACCTCCCATACATTATGCACTAGTAATTAGTAAACCATTTGTTTCTTATGTAACTAGCAAATGGCTCTTACATTTAGTATAAGACCTGTGAATCCTTCATATTGAGATATTTTACCATAATGTCAATGTGAAAATGAAATAGCAATTGAACTGAACTCCTATTTCACCCAAGCATTTATAAAGGAAGAAGCAAGTGAAAGGCCTTATGCTAAAGTAAAAACAAACTGAGTTCATAGATTTTAAAATAGAGGAGTCTGATGTGCTTCAAGCCCTCAACACGTTGAAGACTAATGAAACTCCAGAATCTTATCGGATCTTGCCAATTATACTGAAAGAAATGAAAAATGTCATCTATAATCCCTTAGTAGGCATATTTCAGCAGTCATGTCAGAAAGGAGCAGTACCTGCGGATTGGAAAAGCTACTCCTACACCACCAGAATAAAGCAGCAACATTTTATAATGTGGATAACCTAAAATAGTCTTGTGAATAATACACCTGCAGCAAGCGATCAGCTTATTTATGCAGAATGGCGAATCTGAGCAGCATGGCTCAGATAACACGGAGGTATAAAATTGATTGGACGCTCACGGTGATCTTTTCATTAAAGAGCTCGTGGCAGTGCAGGAGCCCTGTGAACGGCCATGTGCTCTGGTTGCCTAAGGACAATGAAACATCACATAGATGTGTGAAACCTAGCTGAGTAGCATCTTGTCAGTAAGATGGCAAGAAAGCTAACGCAAATGGTTAAGTTCTGTGCTGTCTTGCAGCTGTTGTAGTAATCTGGAAAAAATGGATGGTATATCGCGGTGATGCACCCTGGCATTAGGAGACATCAGGTAGAGCCCATCCTGTGAGGTCTCCCATTCCTCTTGCATTTTCTACATTATCACCCACTTCTTTCCCCATTGTCTCTTTTCATTTGTTGTATTATATAACATATCCATATGCACGCATACAGACATACACTCTTTCCTTTGTACAAACTCCTCATCCTTTTCTTCTGTTAACTGCTCCTTTTACTTTCTGTGTTAAATTATTTATTCATCAGCCTGTCTCCCCCTTTGCCTTCCTCCTTTACTATCCTTGTACAATATTACTCCCTTCTGTCTTTCCAGTGTTTAATATCACCTTCTTACCTCCCTTATGCTGTGTTCACGTTTGGGGATTTTTCAGAGTTGACATTCGTGACATCACACCTTCCCTCAATGTTTTCTTCACAATGCATCTCTGGTTGGAGTCTTGGGAGAAATGGTTGCTGTTGGTTTGCTGCATGATACAGACACACACACAAAAGAGCAATTAAAGCTTATTTAAAAAGCCATTAAAGACGTTTCATTTTCAAGGAACTGTAAATCAAAGGAAATGCATTGATTGGGTATGCTATCACTTCAACTGCAACGTGACCTGCAAATGTGACTTTTCTATGCACATTGTTTTTATTGTTTAATGAGCTGAGAGTGTTGCATCACATCTCCGTGAGTTTGGGTAGCCAAGTTTTCTCCAAATTGCTCCAATGGGAGCTCTCTTGTGGAAGGGCATTTGCTTGAAATTCACTACTGGGAAGGGAGCTCATTTCCACTGCATGCATGTGAGTGCATTACTATTGCTCATACATGTTCTGTGAATTCTCATCTTTATTTCATTCTGATGTTTGTTAGCTCCTTCTCTATCCCTGTTTTACTGTAGGCTTGCTGTAGTCTCTCCTTGGCCATTCTTTTCATTTGCATTGTACCACAATCACTTATTCCTTTGTTTTGTCATAGTGTTCCTTTACTGTAGCCCCATCCATTTTCCCTTGAAAAAAGAGACACTGTGCTTGTGTAGTTGGCAATTGGCAGCAACCAGGTTGAAGAAGGTGAAGTTTAAAACTATGTGCTTGTAATGAACAGAGCTGTGAAGATAGTCTAAAGCACTTGCTAAAAATGTATGGGTTCAGGTGTTGAGTCATGAAATATTATTTGCATTAGACTTTAAAAGTAGAACTATAAAGGCCACATTACTCATCAGGACCTAAAACAGGCTAGATAAGAGATTGATTGATTGATTAAAAGTACAGAAATAGAGCGTGCTTTAACGAAACAGAAGTGTTTCAGGTGGGTGAGACGTGAACAACCTTTGCTAAAGAAATGGCAAAGTGAAGGCTCAAAGTAAAAAAAATGGCAGATTTCTCCCACACGTTTCTCCTAATCAACACCTCTGTAAAAACTGTCTAGGAGCAGTGACATGGCTTTGGCATGCATGACTTCCTCATTATTGGCTTTATCACTGGTACAAAAACCTGGAGCCAGTAGAGTGACTGTGGGTGTGTGCTGTGTGCCTGTGTACAAGAAAACCCCTTCAGATTCTCAGCTGGTGTTTTAGTTATGAAGCAAAACACACTGCCATGATAAGCACAGGTCGCTTAAAATACAAAATCTTAAAATCCATTTGGGCATCTTTGCAGTCAGAAACTCTTAACTTGTATGTTTATGGTACCTAAAAATGGCTGTAGCAAAACCTTGGCAAAATCTCAAAAGAACAAGGCAGTCCTCAAATATGAGACACAAATAGGTCCATCTCCTTTCAGCTGCTCCCATCAGGGGTCGCAACAGCAGATCATCTGTTTCCATATCTTAGTGTGTCTTGCTTTGTCACACCCACCACCTGCATGTCCTCCTCTTAGGCCTTGCTCTTTTCCTCTTGCCTGGCAGCTCCATCCCTAGCATCCTTCTCCCAATATACTCATCGTCTCTCCTCTCCTCATGTCCAAACCAATGCAGTCTCGCCTCTCTGACTTTGTCTCCCAACCGTTCATCCTGAGCTGACCCTCTAATGTCCTCATTTCTAATCCACCCGATACAAACATTAACATTTCTGTATCCCCTCTTGTAGAGCTCTGCCATGGCCTCCTTGAACCTCACGCGCTGCCTTACCACTTCAGAGGTGTAGTCCTCGTAAAACCGAATCTTATGGCCGTTATAGACCAGGTCATCTCTCTTACGTGCCTCGCGAATCACCAGATCCTTTATTTGGTAGCGATGAAAACGAAGGATAACCGGCCGGGTTTCCCCCCGGCGGCTTGGGAGCTAGGCACCGGTGTGCCCTGTCCAGCTCCGGCGGCGAAGTAAGCACCTGCGATCCAAGGACATCGACAAGGAGTTGAGAGAAAAAAGTAGTAGGCGTGGACCCTCAATAGCTTCGGGTAAACCCACAATCCGAATATTATTGCGTCTGCTGCGCCCTTCTAGATCTGCCATCTTGGATTTTAACCACTCGTTATCTTTTTGGAGCGCAGAGTAAACATTAACATTTCTGCCACCTCCTGTTTTTTGGTCGGTGCCACCGTCTCCATCCCTTATAACATAGCTGGTCTCACTACCATCCTGTAGACATTGCATTTCACTCTTGCTGGTACCCATCTGTCACAAATCACTCCGTACACTCTTCTTCACTCTACCTGAACTGTCGTCTTCACTTCTCTTCCACACTCCCTGTTACTCTGTACTGTTGTTCCCAAGTATTTAAACTCATCCACCTTCGCCAACTCTACTCCCTGCATCCTCACCATTTCTCTGACCTCCCTCTCATTCACACACTTGGATTCTGTCTTGGTGGTCTTACTGACCTTCATTCCATCGCCACCTCTCCAGGGTCTCCTCAACTTGCTCCCTAGTTTCGTTACTGATCACAATGTCATAGGTTCAGAATACAATTATTTCTTGACGATGATTTGCAGTCAAACTTTAAGACTTCTACAAACTTGCTATAATTAAATGCATTTTGCAATTGTTTCTTCTGAGATGGGGTTACAGAACTAAAATGTTTTGCTATAAGATGCTCAAGAAACACCCATAAACAAGTCGCATTCTATGCTTTTTGCTCCATGCTCATCATTTTGTTAGACATCTGAATCTGTAATTTTTGCTTGCCAATGTCTACACTAGTGAAGTGATTGATGCATAGAACGTGATGTGGCATTTTTCACAAGATATGGAGACCCACATATTGAGGTCTTCCTAGAGGTTAAAATCATACCCTGGCTTATGCAGCAGTGATCACCATCAGAAGTAAATTTTGCTCAGAAGTTTCCAGTCCTCCTGAGCATCTGTAGTTGTTGTAGCCTCATAGATAAAGCTTACATCTGTAAATGATTAGTTTTAAATTGCTAAAGGTATTTGCAAGGAGCCCACCATATTCCACAATCCCAGGTAAGGGTGTGTGATGATGCGAGACCCAAAATGCCCAGTGACCCCAGAAAATGTTACTGGTGATGCATCCTTGTGGAAGTATCTGGTAACAAGTCGGTTTCTATTTAGCCTACAGGCTGAATTCTCTTATTTTATTTCTTGTATTAACACTCTTACCAGGGGCTGCAGGAAGACTGAGCACAATCACAGTATATGAATTTCCGCTTGGGATTAATAAAGTATCTATCTATTCTTTTGGCTCCACACACAAATTGGCTACCAGCATTGAATAAAATGCCAGTCCTTTTTTTAGGACATCCTTTCATTCATACAAGGTCAATTTAGCGCTACCAGTTCACCTTATCTGAATATCTTTAGAATGGATGTGAAAGCAGAAAATGTCCACTTGCATGCTGAATAACATAACGTACACTAGCTAGGTTTAGATGTGTGCCCAGTGACTGTGCGGTAGTAGGACTAAATACTGTACGCAATGTGCTGCCCTGAAAATGAAACCCTTGCTGTGTGCAGTAATGCTAATCATAATTGTGGATTATGTTTTCCAGGCTCAGCAGCATGGATTTTTAGATTTTGAAACCTTTGATGTAGATGAATATGAGCATTATGAGGTAAGCAGACCCGCCATCTTTGTTTACTTTGTGGGATCTGTCACCTGAAAATTGAAGTCCAGTTAACTTATCACTTCTGGGGGTGCCACTTGGTGACTTGGGGCCCGATGCATGTGGAGAACACAGAGGGAGTTGTGGCAATGACACCTAAAACACATTTCAGATGTAAACAGGATTTGGAGGAGGTTACCGAATATCTGAACATATTAAACTTTGTAAGTAATCTTATTCATATAATATTTTAATATTTGTTCTTTTAGCAAACACTATTCTGCATATCCATAAAAGCACTTAGGTTATTTACTTGCATGAGTCTAATGGGGGAAGATATTAAATCAGCTAGCTATCCTAACAATGTCTAAAAAACTGAAAAGCAGAATCTTAACTGCAAAATTCAGGGCATAGCATCTCAGTGACTTTTATCAATCGAGGCTTTTTTCCAGCTGATCTAAACTGCGCCTCAAACAAGGGTCTCCCTTATTCTGAGGAGCTTAGTCAGTCAGTAAGTCGGTCATTGTTCAACCCGCTATATCCTAACTAAAGGGTCATGGGGGGTCTGCTGGAGCCAATCCCAGCCAGTACAAGGCAGGAACAAATCCCGGGCAGGGCGCCAGCCCACTGCAGGAGGCGCACACACTAGGGGCAATTTAGCATCGCCAATGCACCTAACCTGCATTTCTTTGGACTGTGGGAGGAAGCCGGAGAAACCTGGAGGAAACCACGTAGACACTGGGAGAACATGCAAACTCCATGCAGGGAGGACCTGGGAAGCAAACCCAGGTCTACTTACTGCGAGGTGATTATTGGAAAGGGTTCCTGATACACAGTAGCATTGACCCACGTGTACTTCCCGGACTGCTGAAATGACTTTGAGGAGTTGCAGCAAATAATATGCTCTTTTTTTAAAGACGTGAGAATCACCCAGTGAGCTACATAGAGGAGTGTGTCAGAGATGGGAATCGGCCAAGTGAGCTCAGCTCTCGGTTGAAACAAGGGCATTGGAGTATAAGCACCACTTAGTGAATGGTGAATTCAGGTGCTTTATTTTGCAAAATGTATTTTTATGTATAAGTATAATGTATTTAGGGTGGCACGGTGGCGCAGTGGTAGCACTGCTGCCTCGCAGTTAGGGGACCCGGGTTTGCTTCCTGGGTCCTCCCTGCGTGGAGTTTGCATGTTCTCCCCGTGTCTGCATGGGTTTCCTCCTGGTGCTCCGGTTTCCTCCCACAGTCCAAAGACATGCCGGTTAGGTGGATTGGCGATTCTGAATTGGCCCTAGTGTGTTCTTGGTGTGTGGGTGTGTGTCCTGCGGTGGGTTGGCACCCTGCCCAGGATTGGTTCCTGCCTTGTGCCCTGTGTTGGCTGGGATTGGCTACAGCAGACCCCCGTGACCCTGTGTTCGGATTCAGCGGGTTGGAAAATGGATGGATGGATAATGTATTTATATTTAGTTATGCCCAGAACTTTTATTCATTGATTTGTGAAATTAGTTTATGCCAGAATCTTGGCTGGTACTGTAAGTGTGTAACGCAACTTGTGTAGTTCAGTAAAAAAACACTGCAAAGTGCCACTGTTGGTGGTGTTGTACACACACCTTTTTACAGTACATAGTGTAAAAATCCAAAAAATTCAGATAAGTTAACTAAAATGGGTATGGGGGTGGAGGGCACAAAGCACATTTCATATAGCCCTAGATGGTCTGTCTATAATTAAAATGCTTCGCCTTTAACATATTGTAATCTTCCAAACCTGTGTGTGTGTGTGTGTGTGTGTGTGTGTGTGTGTGTGTGTGGTGGGGTGGAGTTTTCTCCACCTTAATCTCACCTGCTCATGAGCCTCATGTATCCAGGACTTCTAAACTTGGAAGAGTGTACTCAGATATTACTTCTGGTTTTATTTTGGATTCAAGTCCATTACATCGGTTTGAGGCAGCTCAATTGAGCGGTGGATAATGGGTAAGTATTGAAAACTGCCATTCACTCTATCCGATCATTGCACTTTTAATTGTTTGAGAGATTTTCCCAATGACTTGGCACCCCATCTAGGATTGGATTCTTCCTTACACTCCGTGCTTCCCGATGTTTTTGGCTTCATGCAGCACTTTATTGGATGAAGAAGTTCAGTTAGTGAATGAATGGATATTTGACAGATCTCTGTTCGATCTCCCCATCTATGATTTATTGGTCACAATTATTCACACAGGCACTTAACGATGACATGGGTCTCCAGTTCTGATTCCTGTCTTAGTGTAAGAAATCCCTGTGCTGAACATTGTTGGAGAATCAAGCCTACCTTCATTCTTCTAATATTAAAATCCCACCAGTATATCCTTGCGATGGGTTTCATTTTGTTTGTTTTTTTGTCTCTTTGTCTCATCAGAGAGTTGAAAATGGTGACTTCAACTGGATTGTTCCTGGAAAATTTTTAGCTTTTAGCGGGCCTCATCCGAAAAGTAAAGTGGAACATGGTAAGAAATGACTGAGATGTTGCTTGGCGCTTGCCATTCCTCACAGGGGTGTTTGCCTTTTCTTTTCCTTACTCTGAGGCTTACCACCACTGTGCTAGGATTAAAATTTTTTATGTAACCAAATCTCTCAGCTTTTGCTACAAGGTATGTGTTGTATTAAGTTTCTGATTTCTCTAGTTGCACATAATGCCTTTCCTCCTATCAAATGAGAAGCAGGGTGCTTCCCAGTAGTGGTATTCAGCATTGAGAGTGACTCCTTCTCAGCCTTATTTTACTCTTGCACTGTCTGTCCGCTTGTCTGGTGCTACAAACAATTGAACATGTGGTCTCTGGCCATACAACAAAGTTATGTCAAGTCTGATTAATATTGTGGCTTCTTATAGTGATCTCCGAGAAGTGCCAGCTGATGCCTGTTAAATTATGATAGGAGAGTAGTTGCACCAAGTGGCCAAATCCATGGCATCTTCTCCATCTCAAACATGTGAATAGCAAACATTTATGGGACAGATGTGTTCATATGTAGATTTTCTCAAACTAGACCTAAGAGGATGTCCTGCAGGAGAAAAATAAGGGAATCTCTAAGTGTCTCCTAACCTTCATTTAGGATTGCATTCCCGTTGTATCATTTCTCCTGCTGGATGTGCCGTCTTGGAATAGACAGTTGCTGTGTGTCTGTCTTGTATTGAATCTCCTCATCCTGGTTTGAATCTTGATGAGCTGTGGGAGAAAACAACAGCAGAGGTCCATTTACATACACTGATTATTGCAGTGATACACCATTAATAAAGTCTGTCTGTCTATATATCTATATATATCTATATAGATATATAGATAGAGAGATGTCTGTCTGTCTGATGGGGCACACTGCCTTACTGTGGTGAAGGGGAAGGTGCAGTCCCTACTGTGTGTTGAGAGGGAGAGTTGTACTCATTTAAAACAAAATCTCTCCCTGAAAAAGAACTGAAAGAACACAAGCCGCTTATATAAAAAAAAAGTGTATTTACATGCTTAATGTTTTCCTTAAGTGGTTCTCTTTCCGTTTCCCTTGTGGTTTGTATTGTGATTTTTCTTTTTTTACACTCCCTACCTCCATGTGCTCTGTGCTCCATACTTTTTTCCCCCCATGGTATCTTTCACAATGCTGATAATGGAAATAGAAAGGGCCTGTGGTGACAAAGATGACAGCAGAAATGTATGGCAAGTTGCTAAGTGAAAAGTGGCTGGAGTTTTGGAATGGAGATAAAAAAAAATAAAAATATAAAAAGCAGTGCTGCACTAAGAAAAAAAACCTCCTGCTGCTCACAAATCAGTGCAGAGTGAGAGAAGTAAAGTATTTTGACTGGGGAAGACAAGGTCATCAGCCATTTAAAAGCCTCAAGTTAGGTGGTCATCAAGTCTGCCGAGATTTGTCCCTGCTGGTTCTTAAATCCTAATGTCACTTCTTAGCCTTTGAGCTCCCCCTTCTGGTGGCAAATGCCATTACAAAATAGATCGATGCTAGTTTTCCCCTGGGCTTTGGTCCAACTGTGACTTTAATTATTTAATTGGTTTAATCACCTGTCTAATGAGTGTTTTAATGGTCTAATGAAGTCGGCGTGGACCCAGTTGGGGATCCCCATAGACCTGACGACTTAGGACTGGAGACTTTATGTTATAACATTAACTGTTGCTACTGACCTGCACTGAAGGAGCTCACTTGTGCAACGTTAACACTTCGTACTTACTGATGAGAAGCTTGCAGCATTAAACCCAGTGCCCTGGATGCTTGCAAATCCGCTACCAGTCTCCTCTCCTGCTGCAGCACTTTCTGCTTTATTGGCTATACACCATACAACATCTTCGCCTGTGTACAAACCATCATAACTGGCTAAATCCTTCTTGTTCTGCATAGGCAGCCATTTGCAATGCTTTTGCTTTTCTTCTCCCCAAGGGTCATAGTGAGGGGTTTCTTGATATCTGAAATTAAGCAAAATGTAATCACTCTAAAATTCAGTCTGTTTTATGAGGGAGGCAACAGCAAAGAAGAAGCTTCCATTGTGTTTCTAACAGTGACTTAATATTGGGGGATCATTCATTGATGTTTTTTCAAATATTTTTTAACCTTCTCTTTTTCCAATTGTGACTTCTAAACCACACATGCAACATTTGTTTGTTTCCCTCTTTGGATATTGGAAGCACATTAAACCTAAAAGTTGCATGTGAATTAGTGATGGAGGTTAACCTGAAACCTTCTCTTTACAAAATGTGATCCTGTGGTATGGTATGTACTACTGGAAAACTCTTGACGGGTACAATAATATTATTTCCATATGTCTACAGTGAAAGCACTGGCAGTTAAATGGGCATACTAATGAGGATGGGACTTGCACTGTTCTTGTTTTAGGCCGTGTTTTCCTTACTCTCAGTTTTAGGGCATTCATCTTTAAACCACAAGGCTTTCTATTCTGTCTTGTTGTATTGCCACTGAGAGAGTCCCATAACCTTCCTTCAATTGTTTTAATTAAATATTTCTATTTTATAAATATGTAAAGGATAATGTGAAAATTGCAATATAAAATACAGTTACCACACTGCTTAACCAATGATGGAATATAGTGCAGATCTCTTACTCTGTCCCCAATTTATTAATATTTAAAGGTTACTTTTACTGTAAGTTATGAATTGATTACAAGTTACTATATTATTAAAGTTATCTACTTACAATTGTTACCAAAGTTTTAGATGTATACCCTGAGAAGGCTATATGGTGTGACCACCAGGGGGCACCACAGAAACCAAACAAAACCCAGACACAACCACACCAACACAGTCCTGGGTGCAAATAAACATATTTTTTTATTTAGAAGAACCTTCTTCACAGTCCACACCACACTCTTCAGTTCTCGGTAGCTCCTTCTCCTCCTCCTGGTGAGCCTCGTCCTCTGCCTCCCGACTCTGACTCAACTGTTGGATGCTGGATGGCTTCCTTTTATGTTGGACCTGGGAGCATAGCCTGATTTGAAGCACTTCTGGGCCAAGTGGAAGCCCCTCTTAAAGAGGGAGTCCTTCTCACGGCAGCACCCTTTGGTGGCACTTAAGGACCCCAACAGATTTGTCCCTGAGGATTATGAATCCCTGCAGGTGTCCATATTGGGTCCTCGGCAGCAGAGCATGGTCATCTATATGCGTGACAAACAACCTACCCGAGTCCAACCATTAATCTCCAGTAATGATTAATAGTCGCCTTTTATATGTAACTTCAGGGTTTAAGTAGCATGTGCGTTATACTGTAGCCTCAGGGGCTAAGTAGCTGTCTTAAACTCTGAGGTTGCATGTGCACAATTATTCATGTAGCGCACTCAAGTGCTATTCCTATGCCAGTATTTCAGAATAAAACCTCGGAGGGTAAGCATCCTAACTTAACATGCGTTAGCTTATTTCAAAACCTAACTATGAACCTCAGGAGTTTCCGGGTGCACCCACAGGAGACCTTTTCAGCGTATGCAGAGCCAAAGATCAGATTTGTAGTTTGCAGTAATTAACAGTTTCTTAACTAGCAAACTCAAAATTATATACACTTAAAGAGATTACAAAAACCCAGTACATGGTTACTAATGGTTAAGAACACAGACATGCTTTCTCTGAGATTACCCTTAAATCTTTCAAAATGAGCTTTGGTTTCAGCCTCCCCATGTTCTGCAGTACAGCGTTAGGCAAGTTGCCAGACAAGTTTTGGAGCACCACCTGAAAGCAGAGACTGTAATCAAATTATGTAAGCCTTTGCTGATCAGCAGTCATCAGATGGAATGAGAGCCGAGTCTTTGACTCCTTTTAAGTGCAGCTGATGTAATTGGTGTGACTTTGATGGCAGAAAATGTCAAAATGGGTGTGCTTAGTAATCAGATGGTTCTTGTATCCAAGAAAGGGCCAAAATACTAAACTGAAGTTTTGGCTAGTTTTCCAAGAATGAGATGGCTTCCTGAAGAGTCTTGTGGGGGTGATTACTTAATCTTCTTTAATTACTCCGTCCGCATTGTGGTTTATCTGAAGCTGGTACAGAAGCCAGTTCTCTTATTCTTGGGTGTGTCAACAAGGTTACAACTGATGCAGTACTTAGAATGCACATCTGTAGTCCACTCATTTATGATGAATTGAATCATAAAATATTCCCCTGTCCACACTTGCTCCTGAATCCTACAAGTTCAGCAGATACTCTCCGTATTGTCCAACGAGTCAGGACTGGGCATTGAATTGGGAAATCGAATGTTGCATTACACATTAGTGTCATAAATCACCCTTTCACACACAGATTCTTTACATTTTGCTTGCAGAATTTTCAGGTGACATTTGAAATACAAAACAAGTAAACTTACCCAGCAAACCTCAAGGATGTGTATCATATCTGTAATTTTTTAAATCAATATTGTAAGTATTTTTAAACATTTGTATTATGCAAAGAAGAAAACTGCATGATCAGAAAAGTATATGTTGTATCATCACCACTGCTTTGTGGACTTGGGGTCCTTTATTGAGTTTGTGGGGTTAAGTAAAGGAAGGACTGGAAGCTTATGAAGCAAATGAGACTTAGTAAAACATAAAATAAAATGTATTGGCTGTCTCTTGCTGTTGTCATTGTCATCTGCTCCCCAACTGTTTATTTCAAAAGAATTTAAAAGATTTCTTTGCTGCACTCTCAGAAGTGGCGTGCTTTTGAACGCTCAATTTAGATCTTGCTCTTTTGACAGGGTACCCCCTTCATGCTCCTGAAGCCTACTTCCCTTACTTTCGAAAGCATAATGTCACCACAGTCATCAGGCTGAACAAGAAGATTTATGATGCCAAGCGCTTCACAGATGCAGGCTTTGAGCATTGTGACCTGTTCTTTGTGGACGGCAGCACACCCAGTGACACCATCATGCGAAGATTTCTGCATATTTGTGAAAACACCGATGGAGCCGTGGCAGTTCATTGTAAAGGTAATGAAGCGTCGGAAACGGGCAGCTTCGTAACTTTTGGAGATGGGATCTAATACCAATCACTGCTTAAAAGATTTAGTTTACTCCTTTCTTTTAGTGTTAATGTAGAAGTCTTTCTAAGTTGCTCCTTTCACACTACGAGATTATAGTGAATAGTGTTGGTCCCCTGTTGTTAATCCTGTAAAGCGTTCAATGGCCTTGCTCCAGACTTCATTAGTGCATCTACCTTTACTGTCCATTCTTGTCCACTGATGCTGACGATCATGATGTGTCCCAAAAAAGCCTATCCTTTATGGACGCCAAAGCCTTCATCTCTGTTCCATTGTACACAGACATTCTTACTTTCTGTCTCAGTTCATCTTATCTGTCCAGGTCCTTTTGCTGTAATTCAATAATCGACATTTGTTTTTTGTTGTCTTCTACGACTTTGCATTTGGATCCTGTTTGTTGTTTTCTTCCATTGTTTATTTCATTTAGTGTTGAATGCTTTTATACTAGTTTCTGGCCAAGGCTGCTATTCCTATATATTTGTAAAGTGCTTTGGAGCGAGCGTGTGAGGGGTGCTGTGTGGTATATTATTAAAAGGTGGACTCTGTGCATCCAAAGGGAAGAACGGCTATTGTTTGCCATCTTGCTAAAATGACAAGTAGGCTGTTAATGTAGATTGGGGACAGCACAAGAGCAGTGACTTTTTCCTAGTAATTACTGGAAGTCTCCTTTTTCACAGCAACAACATTCCAGCCACCTGCCTAATAGTGTGTAGGTCACCCTTGTGCTACCAAAAAAGCTCTGACCTCTCGAGTCATAGACTCCTCAAGGCCTCTGAAGCTGTCCTATGGTATCAGGCACCAAGACATTAGAAGCAGTCCTGTAAGTTCTGAGGTGGGGTCTCCATGGATTGGACTTTCAGCACATCCCACAGTTGCTTAATTGGGTAGAGATCTGGGGAGTTTGGAGGCCAAGTCAGCATCATGTTCATCGAGCCATTTCTGAAAAAGTTTTGCTGTGTGACATAATCCTGCTGAAAGAGGCCTATGCTGACTGGGAATAACATAGCCATGAAGGGCCATACTTGGTCTACAACAACCTTTAGGTAGGTGGCATGTGTCAAAGTAACGTCAACGTGAATGTCCGGCCCCAGGGTTTCCCAGTAGAACGTTTCCTAGGGCATCGCACTTCCTCCTCTGGAGAGCCGCCTTCCTTTCCCTTGGTAATTCAAGCTGGAGGTAATGTGCATAAAAGGCAGCATTTTGGAGTTACGATTGCGCTACTAAACTTGAGTGTGAGGTGCTTGAAAACTACCATTTACTTCTAACACTGAAATTAGTGAAATGGTGATACCGTGCCGTGTTAGGGTTTTTCAGTACCAGTATACTGCCTAACCCTAATATAGTAACTTAAAAGCAACATCAGACTCCCAAAGTCTACTGATGTTTCATTGTAAGATGTGAAATATGTTTGAAGATTACTTCAATAGCAGTTTTGTGATCACACAGTTCTCATTATATTAAAATTGCTTTATTTTCGGATCCCATAAAAAAAATATCCTTCTTCCTTTGTTTGCTTGCTGTTGTATGTTTTACCACAGAAAATACATGCACAAGAAAAGTGATACCTCTGCCTTGTGTGGCACTCTCTCTCCATCTCGGTCTTTCTCTGAGCTCCCCCAGCCTTTGTACAACGATGACAGGAGCGGCTTGGTTGCTCTTTAACACCCACACTCCTAAATTATCTCACGCTGCTTTAATGTGAAATTTTTAACATTCATCTTTATGTACTGACACACATTTTAGATTCACATTATTAAAACTGTAGAGTTAACTGAGCATTAAAAAAAAAAAATGGTGTGGGGTGCACAGGATTTGAAAAAGTCTTAGCTCTCTTCCACTTCATGTTTGATATTTACAAATTTTAAACCATTGAGTACAAGTCATCATCGTCATCATCCTCATTTTTACCTTCACTTATCCTGATGAAGAATTGGATAGCAACATTTTGAACTGGGCTGACCGGGCTAACCTGCCTCAACAACATCTTTTTAATTCCTTCTGGGTAATTCACCCCATTCAATATCTCAAAGACCCAACATCTTTCTATTGTGTGCAGAGCCTGTCACTCATCTCCCTTGGGGCAACTGCTCATCCCTTACTTGCTGAGAATTAGCCTTTTCTATGAGAGGACCATATCCTCAGCTTTTGATATGCCTATTAAGTGCATCACACTCATTTTCAAATATTCCAGTGTATGCTGGAGGTCCATCTAGAGATACCAAGAGAACATCATTATAAGGTTCCTAAGATGGATGTGATCCTTGGCAATGCTTTAATATTCTGTCATTGAAAATCCAGAACAAATGGGGCAAGATGCGTCCTTTTTGATGTCTGATGCCAGTTTCAGAGTGAAAAAAGAGACAACACTTGATAGGAGTCAAACCAAAAGACATCTCTGTGACTCTGATGTTAATTTTGCTCCTTCTGTATAGAGATGTGGCTGTTTCTCCACCAGAGAAGTTACACTCCATTACCAAGGTCTATCATGCGTCTCTCACTCTGGCCTGTCACCCAGCTGGCACTGCACCCAGTTCTCCTCCTTAACCTCATTTCTGTAACCTCACTCAGTGACAATGCAGAAAGAAACATGTTTGTTTACAGCCTCTCTGCCATAAAATAGCATTATAAAAATCATCCACAATATCTGCAGGATAGTCAGGAAAATTAGGAGAGGATGTGAAGCAACAGTTTCGGTTAAAGTCAAATTTGCTGAGTGTGGTCATTGCAGTGGAATTTGTGTGAGGGTATACATTTCAGAGTTCAGTAGATAAGGGGGTTGCTTTGCTAATCTGCCAAGTTTGAGAAAGCAGGTGCTGCTGAAATGCCAAGATGGGTATGATATGTGTTTTGGTAAGTCCCATTAATCACTCAGGTCTGCCCAAGATGACATGTCCTTGGACTACACTGACCTTTTGGACAGTCGGAGTATTTAACCATTCAAGGCCTTTGAAATTGATGCCAGTACTGCTTGGTCTCGTGGAGCACTGTGTAATTATGGCTTGTGGTGGATCTCTGTGAACTATTAGCAATGTAGGTAATGTGGGGCAACGTTACATTGAGGTGGTTAAACATGGGAGTGAAGTTAAATAAAAAGATAAATAGTTCAACAAACCAACATGAAGTTTATATACTGTAATAAGCATAACATGCACGCTTCTTAAACTTGTAAACTTCTGTGGAAAGTTTCTACACTTATTGATTTTTTTTTTTTGGCTCTGTCCTGCTGCTAGCTGTCTTTGAATAAGCAGGTGATCCCTTAATGGGCAGACATTTTACTTTCACACTCATTTTATAGTCCTCCAAGGTAGCACTTTATGGGTCATATGTTGTGATCAGGTATGTGGTACATCTGATTGATCGATTGGTTGGTTTTAATTTATATGATGCATAAACACAAAGGTACCTTGGTGCAGAGTAGAAGTAGTTCAGCACTAATGGAAGTAGCAAAGCAGCTTCAAAAAGCCAGCATTCTGTTAAAAAGTGATTACAGTATGCCAGCCTTCATCATTAAACACCATTAATCAGTGTTGTCCACTTGGTGGAGCTGTTCAGTCACTCTACAGCGTTCCTTAAGTTGTGTGTTTCAAAAAAAACCAAAAAACTAACTTTTTAGTCCAATCTTTGAGGAATATCTGAACAAGTTCATGAGAAAATTCTATTCCACAGGCCTTGTAGCTGATGATGTATTTTGTAAGGCTGACCTAAATGTATGTTTGTTTTTCTGTTTCCTTTATTACTGTTTAGCTGGCCTGGGCAGAACGGGCACTTTGATAGGCTGCTATCTCATGAAACACTACAGATTCACGGCAGCGGAGAGTATCGCCTGGATTCGAATCTGCCGACCTGGGTCCATTATAGGACCTCAGCAGCACTTCCTAGAGGAGTGAGTTCATCCTTACTTAACTATCTGTATATGCATTTACATGTGTTTGTGAAAGGTTTACTCCTGGTCTGCAATTTCAGTCAAAACAGTTCTTGATCTAGGAGGCTGGAATGGGTGGAGAGGGAAAAATGTAATTCCCCTTACGAAAATGTCCCAAATTCTCAGTTACCGATTAGGTTTGCTTGCCATATCTATTTTAGGGACACACTATTAAGATTAAAAGAACTTAATTAAAAAATAAATAAATACATAAAATTGGTAGGTGCCTTAGCACCGGACACTGAGAAAATGCACTAAGTGGGCCCAACTTCATAACAGTTGATCAAAATGATTTTCATTGTTATGACCAAAGACCATTTGATCAGCCTCTGTCGCACCTTTTGAGAGAAGTGTACCTTGTTAAAATTGGTCTCTATTCCTGATTTACCTTTCACATACTGACAAGTGTTGTGTAAATGTTCAGTGTTCAGCCAACGGAACATAAATTTGTCAAGCAAGACGACACCATTAAGTCATTCAGGCTTGTTTGTTTAGTCCATAGCTACACTGTCCCAGTACCTCATCCAGATACTTCTTAAAGGGTGAAAAGGTTTCTGCTTCAACTACACTTGGTAGTTTGTTCCAGATTCCCACAACTCGGCATAAAGAAGTGCTTCCTGGTCTTCAGTCCTAAGTGCAATTCCCCTTAATTTCCACCGATGTCCTTGAATACATGATTCACCACTTAGTTAAAAGAATTCTGCTGGATCCGTTTTATCTGTGCCTTGGAGGATTTTAAAGACCTGGATTAGATCTCTACTGCCTCTCTAAATCTGTCAGAATACGACATGTCCCTAAATCCTAAATACCAGCAGGTCATTCTACTATATTGTATGGTAAGACCACCACATATTCATCCTGTCATTTTCTGACCCGTTTAATTTTTGGGAGTTGGGATTTAGGGGCTCAGCTAGCAAAGTGTGCACGGCAGGAACAAAACCCTGGACAGGGTGCCAGTTCATTTCGGGGCATGGACACTCGTATACACACACATACCTACACCCCAAACACATACTAATGCCAGTTTAGCACAGCCAGTTCACCTAATATAAATGTCTTTGGAAAGTGGGAGGAAATTCACAGGCATGGGGAGAACTTGCAAACTCCACACAGGGCGGACCCGAGATACAAACGCTGGTCTCCTTACTGCAAGACAGCAGCGCTACCACTGTGCTACCCTGCCAGTGTACTACCACATACTGAATATTAAAAACTGAAAAGAAAATTTCTAATTTTATCTAATCTGTGTCATGTTGTTGTAGATATGTTCTGTAGCACTGTATGGTTTTTCATGTTGCCATCTTCACACTTCTGTTTTCAGTATATAAATTGGGGCACGGTGAATCATTTAAGTTGTATATACTAATAATGTAATGTACTGTGTGGTGCGGCTAATGATCTGTATGAAGTTCATCTTCATTAGACTTTACCCCAAAAAAATTCAATACATTATATAATGAAACACGAAGATCTGTGTGTCCCGTCCCGTCCCATCCCTCAGAACAATGTGATTGGTCATTTTGGCTTTGGTGTGATTGGTCAGTGTGGCGTTGTTCACACAATCAGAGTATCTGCGAGTGTGAGACCCACAAGGAAGAGTAAAGGCACATGATGAAAGAGTTGCCTTCAAAGGTGGAAAGTGTAAAACCAAACTGGTGGCAAGAAAGGAGCCTTGAACATAAGAGTCTTAAAGACGGGCTTTACAGGAACACACTCGAGAGGGGGCACTAGTGAAGAGACATTCACACGCGCGCACACACGTGGATACAGAGGAAAGGAACTAAAGGTACAGTACCTGTAGAGCAGGAGAGCGCAAATATTTTTAAATTATTCTATTACCTGTCTTTGACAGGTGCCATGGCTAATGTATAATTTATATTTATCCCCAGCTTGTTTTTAAGTATTTCAAATGTAGTATTACAAACAAACAAAAACCAATATATACATGGTGTAACATGATAGCGTAGTGGTAGGGCTACTGCCTCGCAACAAGATGACTGAGCTGGTTGTCCTGGGTGCTCCAAAGGTATGCTGGCTTAGTGGATTAGTAATATTAACTGTCCCAATATTTTATAAATAATTGGGTCAATTTATGTATATAGTGTGTGTCCTTGTGTGTTCACACTGTGATGAGCTGGTCAATGTCTGGGATTGTTCCTAACTTGTGCCAAATATTTCCTGGGGTAGATTCCAGCTTCCCTGCAATGGATCGATTTACACAAAGGTGTGGACAGGTAGTTGGGTGATATGGAAGGAAAAAAGTGTGAATAAAGTTGTGAGGGAAATTAGCATTTTTATGATGCTATATATGATGTAAAGTTTGATAAATACAGAAAGTTTATGATGTGTTTACTTGTTTCTTATATGTGGAAAATAAGTGGTGTCAGACACTTTTTAAAAGGAAAAGCTGGCGGAGCAGATTCTCTCTGAGAGGTCCCTGTGAGTTTAAGAGGTCATTCATGTACAGTATTAGGAGGCTCGCATACCTGAAAGCTGACATCTTTTAAGGCCTTTCTATAGCTCCTGCGTGTTGTTTTAAAAGAAGACCCAGCACATGCATATGCACAGCAGTATAATCGGTCGACTACAGCAGTATAATCGGTCGACTACAGCAGTGCTGCTTCTCCTCCCGGACTTGTTTAATGACTTGTTTCCATATTACCTTTTGACATTAGTTCAGCAGGGAGGAGAGATTTTTCATTGTAGGATGTGCCAAATTAATTTGGACAGGCAACTTTAGATTAACACTGTGGTTCATGTAGGCGTTTTTTTTTTTTTGGTTCAGGTTATCACATTTATTTCATTGCAGCACACATTTTTCTAACCATTTGTGAATCCGGTTGTTAAATATTTTTATTTATCACTAGATTGAGTTGCAGCTGGATCAATTTTAATAAAACTGCAAGAATGTGAAGGTGGTCACCATGAAGGGGTTAAACCTTTGGTACTTATGGAGGAGCTTTCCTGTGTTTTCATAAGATAGTCGAGTAAGTGAAAAGGCCCTGCCTGAAATAGTTTAGCCATGTGGGGGACCCTGTGAGAGGTGCATTACTGCATGTCACAGCCTAATACCCAGATGTACTTTTAATTTTATTTATTACTACCCTCCCACATTTCAGCCACTCTTTATCTCACTCTGAACCTTTTACTGTCAGCACTTGACAAAGATTCACAGAAAATATTGCGTATTAAAGAGTGAAACAATACCACCACCCCCTAGAGACCAATTAGATATGGCATGTATCTTGGCAGAAAAAACTGAATGAGCAGTGGGTGGAATCTTTTTTTTTTCCCACTCTTCATTCTGCCTGACCTCCTAAAAAGAACAGGAAGTTCCAGAACTCTTGAAGTAAACAAGAGGAAGCCACCAGTTTGGTTTAACTTGATCCATCTTCTTCCACTAGTAGTCCTCACAGAGCTGCTAATGAGGCAGAGACTTCTGAATAACCGAGCCTTGAATGTGCTGCACTCTTCGGTAAAGTGTGCTCCTGACCCCCGAATCAGATTTAGTTATTACTGATAATTATTTGGATGACACCTTTATCCAAAGCAAATTACATTTGGGAGATACAGTTGGTTACATTTCTTTTTTGTTTTTCCAAATGGAGCAAATGCTGGTGAAATGACTCGGTTAGGGTCACCCATTATAAGTAGTGGAACGTGAACCCGCATCTTTAGGGTCAGTCACAAAAGCCGTAACCACTTAGCCGCACTGCACGTGTGTGTGTGCTTGACTGGTGAGAGCCTTGCAATTCTACGGAGTTGAAGATCAGGGGAGAGTTTAGGAATCACTGTCTGCTAAAATTCAGTCAATTCATGTAGGACTTTAAGATGTGTAAGCATTGTCGGTCTTATCTAGGTAGCTATTTTGTATGTAAATGCATCTTTTTTTATCTAAGTGCGGAATTTGTTTTGATTTGCTAACAAGCCATTGCATTGGAATTGGCCGTGTAAAGTTTAATGTTTCAAGACATAGTGGTGTGGTAAGAAGTTAAGCAAAACGACCACTTTTATTGGCTAACTAGAAAGATTACAATATGCAAGCTTTCACAAAAGATTACAATATGCAAGCTTTCACAGGGAACATGTAGTAATGTATTGATTCTCAGACACCTTCAGGCTGAGTATTGTAATCTTAGTTTAGTTAGCTTAGTTAGCCAATAAAAGGTGTCATTTTGCTTAACATCTTACCACATCCATAATGGCTAACACGGCACAACACCTTAGTACTAAAGACATTGGGGGTGGTATTAAGCACTTAATTCATATTGAGTCCTTTTTAAGCCTGGTTCTTTCAAATGGGTTAAAAAAGTTGATTAGTTTGCATTATAAATGTGTATTATATATGATTTAATTTATTTTCACTTCATTATATGTATTTGAAACAGTAAGCAGTCTAGTCTATGGATCCAGGGAGATATCTACAGGTCAAAACTGAAGCAGAGGCCACTGGATGAGGAGAGGGTGTCCCACATTATCTCGGGCATGGATAACATTTCTATCACTGGAAGCATTTACAAGACACAGAACATGGACCTCATGGAGGAGGTAGGCTACTGTGTGTGTGTGTGTGTTCTTTGCCCACATTTTTTTGGGTTGGGGGTGTATTTGGATTGCTATAGATGATGTACAGACAGCTTATGGTCCGTAGAGTAGGTTGTGTATCACAGCATTACTTCAATGTAAGAGCTCTTCTAGTTGGAGGCATGAAAAAGGATAAAGCCATACTTTAAAAAACCATTAATTTGCACGAGATATGACTGGAAAAATTGCAGAGAGAATGGTGCCACCTTTTTGGATTACAGAATGCCTCACCACAAAACTGTCTCCGTCATTGTAGATACTTGACTACTGCTCTTCCCCATACCGATGTTGCAAGCGTGAGTCCTCCAATAAGAATTCTACTGTTGTCCACAAATTCGTCAACTTGACCAACACGTTATAAATCATACAGAGCGTGGACAGGTTTGACTGACTACCTCCACTATTTATTTTTTTGAGAAAACCCTCTTTTATATGCAGGAGGAAACAGAAAATCAGCAAACTACATATCAGTGGTTCAAACTCTTAAATTATTTGTTTTATTATGTAAATGACACTAATATTGCTTCATTCTTATTTTATTAAAATTAGAAATGTTTTCCTAAAAATACATAAGTCAAGCAAAATGACACCTTTTATTGGCTAACTAAAGATTACAATATGCAAGCTTTCGACGCTACTCGGGCCCCTTCAGGCGAGATGCAATACAGAAGGGGCCTGAGTTGGCTCGAAAGCTTGCATATTGTAATCTTTAGTTAGCCAATAAAAGGTGTCATTTTGCTTGACATCTCACTACATCCATAATGGCTAACATGGTACAACACCCTAGTACTAAAAATACATAATAAAGCATTATGCTTTTTTGTTGAATTCCAACTTATGGGCATTGTTTGTTGCAAGATTAATCTTAATATACAAAGTCAGGTGACAGACATACACATGAACAGAATTTGTTCCTAAGCCAAGACCCATCTGCAGTGTGTTTGGAGCAGTATGGCGCTGTGAGGAAGGCAAAAGGCTGATGCATCATTGGCTGCCACTAACTTGACCTGATGTAGTAACTCATATTGCAGAAATAAAGCAATTGTGCTGTATCTATGAAGATTCTTTGGGATTGGCTTCACTGTTTCAAGATGCTGTACTATAAAGCTTGCTTTAAGTCCGTCTATGGAAGCCCCTTCACTTCATCAAGCTAATGTTTACCTGCAAATGTCTGCTATCCAGCACCTTAACTGCCTAAACATCATGTTTGAATTAATAATTTCCTACCTGTGAACTTGAAGTTCTTCTAGTAGTATTCTATCAGGTCCTTTTTATTTGTTTTCCTCATTATCAGTACTTTTTGTCCTTTTTTTTTTTTTTTTTTTCTTTTAAATTCTCGTAATCTCATTTTCACCTTTATAGTCCTGCTTCCACCGTTCCTCATAATAACTGTGTTTCATACAAGAATGTAAAGTAATAGCACAGATGTGATAGATAGATAATGGTGAGGTCTCCAAATGATTTAAGCAACAAGTGAAAATATCAATATTGAATTGTCTTTGCTATTTTGGTTTATTTCCATAGCTTAATCACTGCTGACATAATTAAATTTGCTGTAACCTGTAATGAGGATTGGGTTCACCATGTGAAGATACTACATCAAATCACAAGGCAGCTGATGCAGTCTGCTCCGTTTTTGTGCTGTGGAACATTAAACAGTTAACTTCAACCCACCAAAACTTTTTTTTTTTTTTTTATACATGGCATTCTGAATACTACGTAGTGTGATTTAAAGTAACTGATAGCTGCAGCCTTTCTTGGTAGCATCTACCATAAGGCAGCAGTTATCCTTAGATGGACCACCATCCCACTCTTTCTTGCGTATATACACACACACACACACACACACACACACACACACACACACAGTGTCCCTGTACCTCCCCCAGGGACACTTTTTTTAAAAACCTCTTAACATGCAGTTCTTTTCAGAACAAGTCGGATGAGGGTCAGCACCAGGAGACATGGGGGAGGAAGGAATGTGCAGACTAATTACACAAGGCTAACGCTTTATTATAAAAGCAAATGGACCGTGCACGAAGATGTTTTCAGTCACTGCTGAGAACTGTTATATAAGTTCAGAGGAATTTCATTTTAATCTCCACCACTGTCTAAACACTTCACCCTGTGCCATTGCTCACATTCCAGAGCATTGAAAGCAACTGTACACTTTGGGTTTGTAATTCACTTTAGACGACTGGGCTAGCTGAATAAATGGATGCAATTGTTGTCTAATTAGATAATTGCAAGATTTCTTTGTGTTTTGAGCTTTAGATTCCTAGGCTTATAAAAAAATTAGTTTAATTGGAGGGCACAATTTGTGCTGTGGTGTGAAAATCTACAAATGAATCATGATTTCGAGTGAGAAATACAGAGTGAGACATGCAAAAAAAACTTTGCTGGCAGTGTGACTCAGAAGCTCAAGTTTTCCAGTGCACTGTAAACACCTGCTGGCTCTCAGTTTGCCATTTACTGTATATTTTGATTTTTTTTTTATTAATCCCTGAGGGGAAATGATCTTTTTGCATGACCTTGGAGGTCAGTGTGCGGGGTCAGGCATTATATGGCCCCCTTGGAGTAATTGTCAGGTTGGGCCTTGCTCAAGGGCCCAGTGGATTAGGACCCATTCTGAAATACACACATTAAATAAAGCAGTGTCCTTGACCACTCGTTCTGCTTGTGTGTTTGAGTTTTAGGCTGAGGGTTCCCATGTCTCCTTACTGGCTTCTTTGCACCACTTCATCCTTCAGTTCATTTTTCAACCCACTTATCCAGTGCAGTGTCAGGAGAAGAGTTGGTGTCAAACCCACACGCACGACACACCAATTTAGAGTTGCTGATGAAACTAACTGCATGTATTTGTGATGTGGGGAGAACATGCAGATTCCATAGGACTTGAACACAGAATTCTGGATCTGTTAGCAGTAGCAGTAACTGCTGTGCAACGATGATACAGCTATACAAAGCAAACAAAAATGATAAAGCAACAACCTAAAACACGCAAAATAGAAAAGAATAAGGAGTTGTCAGTAAATGAATCGTAAAGCAGCTCTGGGTGAGAGGGATCATCTCCTAGTTTATTAAAGTAGTGTTTTGAGTTTGTGAACACCAGAGTCCATTCTGTTTTCTTTTCTCTTTTAAAACTTGGCAGCAGCAATGGGGAAATTAATCTGTCCCACTGTTCGGATTCAAACGTATAAGGTTTTTAGCTCGCTCTGATGACATGGGGACATCAGAGCCACGTCTAGGCTGAGTTGGAGGGGTAAAAGGAGACATTGCCTGTCTCCATTTGGTTTGTTTTAATCATACTAAGTTTTAAGATGCGTCTCTCTTTTGTGCAGGGAACATAATATTTAAGAGTCGATCCTTTTTATGTTAGTGGTGATATATTTCTGTGGACTGCTGGTATGACTGGAATTCAGGCTTTGAGGACTTAAGATAAAAACTTTCCAGAGTTAATTGCTTCAGCATGAATTCAGTTCTGTGTGGACTTGCAATGAAGTATTATAATAATTTTTGAAAGGGATAGTCTGATATCCCAATAGAAAACTCTTTCAAATGCCCACAATTTATTAATAAATAAGCAGATAAACAATAAAAAAACTTTCTTTGAGCTATTTGTCCGTCTTACTAATGGATTTAAGAGTATCTTCACCGGTTACGAAGTAGACATAAGGACCATTTGTAACACTTAAAGAAGTGGACAGGACAATCTTAACCTGTATTGGCAGACCTTCATGCGCCCATATTTGCTCCTGATAACATATTTCAAGGTCATCTTTGTAATATGTGGAAGAAATTTACATTGGAAATATCTCTTTGTTATAATAAAAAAATCTTGGGACGAGACAAGACTTTTTGAAGAGACTTTTTGGAAGGAAGTCCTGCGAGACGGAGACTTACCATGAGATTCTTTCAAGTCATGCCATATTTACAACTATTTTCAAACAGAACCGCGGTCATCCGGTGCATTCCGGCATTTAACTTGGACAGACACCAATCCATTAAAGGGCTTACTTATGAACACACACACACTTATGAAGATCCAGTTTAGAATCATCCATTCATCTAAATATGGCAGCAAGAAACAAAGTCAAACGGATTAACGTGAAAATTTTCGATCGGTTACACAGCAAATTGATTAGATGCTTATCAATAGACTATGCTGAAGCAGTTGGTGGTGATGGTGCGGAAGGTGAAAACATCAATTTACAATATCATGAAGAATATCTACAAGCGTTAACACCGTTGAGTCTTCCAGCGGCCGAATTACTGTTGAAAGAAGGACGTGTTGTAATGTTATTGCTTAATTTCTGTTTGAGTGATGGGCTGTGCAATGGAACAAGATTAGTCATATTAAAAATTGGTCGAACAATTCTTAACAAATTTTAACAGGTGACAAGAAAGGTAATGTAGCACATCTTCCGCGGATAACATTAGACACCAAAGGAGATCTCGATATGCCATTCGTATTAAAATGTTTACAGTTAGAATAGCATTTGCTATGACAATTAACAAATCACAGGGACAAACATTTGAAAAACTCATTTTTTTTATTAGGGAGAAAGAAACGAAATTCAATCACAGGCATTATATATTGTGTTGTAACGATGTTAACTCCAAACACAGAATCTAAATTCAATGCGATCTTGAAGAAAAGTTAATTCCAAATATTTTTTAACTTAAGTTTTAAAGTAAAAGTGAAAATAATGCATATGTAACAATTCCCATGAAAATAAAAATCTCTTGAAATAGAATATCCGGTTAACCAAACCCGAGGGTGGGTGAGAGAAGTCAGCAGGAGGTGGAGCCCCCAGTATTAACGAGAGAAATTTGTCCTCAACTGGGACCTCTGAGTCAGGAACCAGGTAGACAAGTAAACCTCGTCAGGAGATTTACTTACCTCTGCAGGGACATTCAGGTCTCTGGTGACTCTTCCTATGAGGTCAGTAGACGGATTGGGAGAGCATTGGGGGTCATGAGGTCGCTGGAAAAGGGTTTGTGGCGCTCCCGATATCTCAGCAAAAGGACGAAGGTCCAAGTCTTTAGAGTCCTGGTGCTTCCTGTCTTGCTATATGGTTGCGAGACATGAACGCTCTCCAGTGACTTGAGATGAAGACTGGACTCCTTCATGTGTGTCTCTTTGGAGAATCCTTGGCTACTGCTGGTTTGACTTTGTGTTGCTCACGGAGTCCCAAATGAGGCATATGACATGCATTGTGAAGGAGTGTCTGTTACGGCACTATGACAATGTGGCGCGATTCCCCGAGGGTGATCCAGCTTGTAGGATCCTTCTTGTAGAGGACCCGAGTCGCTGGACCAGGCCAAGGGGACACCCACATAATACCTGGCTGCAGCAGGCAGTCATTTCCGCAGGGTGGGACTGGACCGCGTGTCTGCCTGGAGGGTTGCCAACCAGGATCCCAAGCTGATTTGTCATGTGGTGGGTGTTGCAACGTGCTGTACCAGTGCATGCTCCCCAACCTGACCTGACCTGTCTTTAATCCCCCCTCATGAAGAGGGGACAACACTCAACTAAAGGACAGTGCCCTGAGCAGCCACAGTCAGCAAATGATCACAGAACAAAGAGCCATTCTTAAAGATAACTGAATTTTCATATCATTGTTAAATTAAGCCTTGCTCTGATTTGTTCAATAGCTTCCACATCCAAATGGCATACGTAAATAAGTGTCATTTCTACCACATTCTAATCCTTAAATCTCTCTTAAGTTCTGCTCTTATTCTTTTATGGAAAACCGTATGTGGCAACTGGCAAGTCTTATTGTACACATGGCAGTTAGTCACTTCTTAAGCTACCTAGGGCATTTTATCTGTTTATCCAACTGTTGCATTAGTCTCTTCATGCTATTTCTAAGACAGATGCTATACATTTAAGCGTCTACTGCATTCAAAACACTTCATTTTCAAAAAGCTGCAGTTATTTTGAAGCGCACTGCATGATAACGTACAGTGAATCCACTTGATTTGACCATTCCTAGTTCTCATCCTCTTTCTCTGTCCGTTTATCGTTTGTTTGCTCAGAGGTTGACATGCTTGCTGCTTCCTGAGCAGCTCTTCTTCCCTCCACCCTAGTGTCCCGTTTCTTCCCTTCTTTCGTTGGTATCTTTTCACGTTAAAACTGATTAAGTTAGTTTTTGTTTTGTAATTAAGTATGTTTTCTTTAATTTTTCACTTAAGCTGGCACTTGCGTCTTCAATCTGCCTGAAGAATGATTTAAGATATGAAGAGGTAGGGGAAGTGACCGCGAAGGTGGTATGGAATGAGAATGGCACCCGTACGCATTCACCACACGCCTGCCCTGCTGGCTGCTGCCGAGAGTTGATACTACAGTCAGTCCATCATTGTCCAACCCGCTATATCCTAACACAGGGTCACAGGGGTCTGCCGGAGCCAATCCCAGCCAACACAGGGTGCAAGGCAGGAACAAACACCGGGCAGGGCGCCTGCCCACTGCAGGAGTTGATTCTACAATAAAATAAAAGGAGGAATAACCTTGGAGGTCAATCATCACTCCAGAATCGGATCGTAGACGTCACGTAGTGTATGTGTACCAAATTTTAGGTCAGTAGTTCAAACGGTTTGTGAGCTACAGGTGATTTAAAATCCTGGACAAACAAACGGACAGCCACGCTAGCGTATTCTGTATAAAGATTCTCTGTGAACATCGCTGTTATTTCAATGTTCTCTGTATGTGATTGTTTTGTTGCCCTGCTGTATAAGGGGGTACATGTGTGTGATGTTTAACTTGGTACTGTGCAGTAATACCATAAATGAGGGTCATCTTTTTATCCCTTGCACTGTAATAATGTCCTACTCTTCTTAGAATTTTTCAGTACTCGTGATATAATGGCCTCCTCTGTTTTGCTGCAGAATGATTACACAGATGATGGATTTTTAATGACACAGGGAGACAAACTACGTGCCTTAAAAAGCAGAAGACAGCCCAGATCGGCCACTACCGGAGCTCTCAGGTAATGCTGACTGTGCTCGCAAACCGCTTACACCTTTCAAAATGCTGTCTGACAATCTTGCCTTGGCTTTACAAGACTTCCTCCTGACATCTTTAGCGTGCTATTTTCATTTATTACTGAGTGGAGGACTACGTGGACTTGAATTTTCCCCAACTACATAAGCACGCAACTCCATCCATCCTCTTCCGGTTATCCGAGGTCGGGTTGCGGGGGTAGCAGCTTAAGCAGAGAAGCCCAGACTTCCCTCTTCCCGGCCACTTCTTCCATGCTCTTCCGGGAGAATCCCAAGGCATTCCCAGGCCAGCCGGGAGACATAGTCCCTCCAGCATGTCCTGGGTTTTCCCCAGGGCCTCCTCCCGGTTGGACGTGCCCGGAACACACCACCAGGGAGGTGTCCAGGAGGCATCCTGATCAGATGCCCGAGCCACCTCATCTGACTCCTCTGGATGCGGAGGAGCAGCGGCTCTACTCTGAGCTCCTCACCCTATCTTTAAGGGAAAGCCCAGACACCCTGCGGAGGAAACTCATTTCAGCCGCTTGTATTCGCGATCTCGTTCTTTCGGTCACTACCCATAGCTCATGACCATAGGCGAGGGTAGGAGCGTAGATCGACTGGTAAATTGAGAGCTTTGCCTTACGGCTCAGCTCTTTTTTCACCACGACAGACCGATGCAGAGCCTGCATCACTGCGGATGCCGCACTGATCCGCCTGTCGATCTCACGCTCCATTCTTCCCTCACTCGTGAACAAGACCCGAGATACTTAAACTCCTCCACTTGGGGCAGGATCTCGCCCCCAACCCTGAGAGGGCACTCCACCCTTTTCCGGCTGAGGACCATGGTCTTGGATTTGGAGGTGCTGATTCTCATCCCAGCCACTTCACACTCAGCTGCGAACCGATCCAGCGAGAGCTGAAGATCATGGCCTGATGAAGCAAACAGGACAACATCATCTGCAAAAAGAGCACACAACTCATCTTAGAAAAATTATAAAGTTAGAGGCCACTGTCTTTTCATTTTATAAAGAAAACCATTTGCATTTCTGCCTCTTTTTGATCTGCTGTCTTTTTTCAAAAAAAAGAAACAAAATGTAAAATATCTTGTATTCCATACAGATTTCTTCTGTCTCCCTCCACTCATTAAATCCCTCTTGCCTATCCACCACTATTTTTGGAAAAGAAAGTTTGGTACAATATTACTGTATCGTTCCTTAACAGAGTAATTTCACAATACTGCCCTCCACTGGCGGATTTGCTTCTGGTAATTTCCATTTATTTTATTGGTGGTTCTTCAGTTGTGTAGAATAATCATCACAAAGCTCCTTCTCAAGAACAAGACAGACATACACAGTGGAGCAGCACCTGTAATGGCAGTAAAGCAAAGGATGTCTCGCCGAGGGGTTCTTGCAGTAACGTGAAGGAATTGCATCTGTCTCTGAATGTCTGCAAGGTCAGAGATGATTTAATCCGTAATTTTTTTTATTAATTGTGAAATTACCACATTTTGTCTTTTAGGCTAGATGATATGAAAATGCACACAAGATCACCTTCACAACCTTTCAGGTACTGCATTGGTGTTTTCTTTGGTATCCAGTTTGATTGTATTCAGTTTTTGTGGAAACCGCATGTTTGGCAGACTAAAGGAGCTGCCATCTCTAGTGCTGAATTTGTATGCTGATGAGGTCTTAAATAAATCTGTTAACTGGAAAACGAGAGGTCTGGGGGGCACTGTTCCAAAACAACCTTTTGTTCAAGCTAACGTAACTTATTTCTCTGAATATAAAATGATTTCCCTCGTCTTTGTACTACCTCAGAAATGATAATCCTGAAGTCCATTGACATAAAGTCAATGTAAAATACAGTCAAACTCGTTTATAGTGAGTTTGACGGGGCCGACACTCTTCGCTCGTTATAAGCAGAATTCACTATAACCGGGAAATGCGAATCTGACAAAAACTAACTCGGTCTATTAAAGTAATAGTGATTTATTGAAAAAAAGAAACATTTAGCCCTTAATGAAAACATACATTAAGTACATACAATATACTATTTTCTAAGAAAGTACAAAAAACTTTTTTGTTTTCAACTTTGTAATCTACAGTCATGCAGTTGGCCTCTTAATGGATCCAACACTTGCTTTTTCGCATCAGTCCCTTGTTAAAATGCCATCAATCTATTGCAGGCGTATTCGGCATCAAACAATGTTGGTAAACTGCGTTCTGGTAAATCCAATATGCCAGCGGCGTCTTCCTCCTTGTCATCTTAATCGTCATCTTCTTTTTTTGAAGCAACGCATTTGATTTCATTTTCAGTAGGAATTCTTCTAGTAAACAATTCGTCATCCACGTGTTGATAATCGTAATAATTTACATTATTAATTTCAATATTGTTTAAGTGAACCCATGTAGATAACGTTAATTCGTCCTCTTCTTCAAAAATATCAGATGTTGATTTCCTGAAGCAATTCTGTATGGTAACAGTCGTCACATTGTTCCAGGCAATAGCAGAATAAATTTAAATACGTAATAAATTTCTTATCTAAGTGGCTCGCAAAAGTCCTGGATGTGGTCAGGTGTTTGTAATGACCAAGATTTTGCTTATCACTGGGTAAATTTATATGCGAATAGCTGGTATATCTTTCAAAAATATATATATATTTTCCATTATAACCAAGAAATCATTATAAACCGAGTTTGACTATTTTTCTGTATTTCAGTTTATGGTGCAACTCATTAATATGGCATTTGTCTCTGCACTTCATGAAATTGTTTCATTAGTGCTTTGTAATCTCTTATGGACCCCCAGGTGCCACACACTTTACTTTTTTGTAATTCTAAAACAGATTTTTTTTTTTTGATAGCTTTGTGTGACAAAATTGAATTTGTCAGGTCTCTGGAATGTTATGTAATGTGTAAGAGAGTAAATATGGATGCCAATGTAATACTGAAGACTGTTGTCTTATTTTCTGAACAGAATCAATACCTCAGCTGGGTCCCAGGGTTCAATGTCTCCACTGAAGACTTCAAAAGTCTCCAACTCCAGTTCGGCCATCGCCAAGAGAATAGGCAGGGGTCCCGTGTCCTCGGGTTCCAATTTGAAAAGGTGTGGTGCCTCTTAGGCTGGATGTAAAGTTCATATGCTTGTACCATATGTCTTGAGAAATACCCTATTCGTTATCGGTCAGGATCTTTAACGATAATTTAATACATTTATACCTGTTGATTGACATAATTTTGTATACTGCCTTGCCCAGTATTGTGGAGCGAAGATAAGGTGATTGTTTGTTCAGGCAAGTGGCCAGTGAGAAATTACATAACGGAAGGTCAGCAATAAAACCTCCACTGCCCTTCAACGACGCAGTGCAAAAAGCCTGGGCCTGCTAGGGGGCCAACACTCTTAAGAATGAAGTCCTGGTCAAGAGTTAAGACGTTGCTGTGCTTTCATGTTTAAATTTTAATTTTAGTGGAAATTCAACTTCTCTTTTATCCTGCATAACGCTTGAACAAGGCCATGTGTGTTGATTTTGTTTAATGTCCTGCAAGTCCCAGCTATACTGCACAGCCTGTCACAAGGCTTAGCTTCAGTCCCAGGTGTGAGCTAAATGGGGCGAGGGACAGAAATCAATCAATTCTACCAGAATATTTAGATCCCAGTATAATTTCATGGTAATTTGAAAGATATTTAAGATTCTCAGGTTTGTTTGTTTTTTTTAATATATCTCCTCTTCAGAGTGATTCACCTAACATTCTCGTAAAGTTTAACATTTCAAACTGCATATCTTAAACACCACAATTGCAAAAGAATGTTTTCTTAATTGCATGTGTTTTTGATCATGTGCAAGACCCCCAATGAGCAAAAAACTGCCAAACATGGCTCCTTTTCATGTTAACGCCACGTATTTGGTGTAGGACTGTTTTCACATCTTACTCTTTGTATATAATGAGCAAGTGTCGTCAAAGCAGGTGGAATTCAGTCTCTGTATGGTGAATCTCGCCTTCACTGTTACTGCAGGTGCATGAATATTGTGTTCCATGTTGTGCTGTCCAGATGGTGGCATGAACTCATCACTGTATGTTGTGCTCATACCATTTTTGTGTTTGTCTCCCACATGTCTTGTATCCATCTCAGCTTCTCCGTAAACTCAAGGTTAGCCAGTTCTCTCGGAAACCTCAGTGCTACTGTCGATGAGACGCCCTCGCCAGCTCCCACAAGGACGGGCTTTATTTGTTCTCACCCGTCTGATTACTTAAACAGCAGCCCCCCAGTGGCCGAGCTGAACAACAACCAGCAGCAGAGCCGCAACGCCACCAAAGGTATCCCTAGGTACGCCATTAAGCCCAGCAGACTGTCAGATGAGTACGGCTCTCACCGGCCGCAGTATGCGGGCCTCACATCCTCCACGGCACGATATTTAAGCCGTTCAATCCCTGTAAGTTGTACTTGCATTTTTTTTTTTTTTTCTAAACCCTTCTTTAACTGCTGGTCCAATTCCTCCTCTTCTACCACATCTCCTCCTTCACCTGTACTTTTTCTGCTGCTTATTTTTTCTCTGTTTTCACTAATTCACTACGGCCTCAGTGCAGTCAGCTCTGGTCTTTGTTTTGTGTCCTCCATAGAGAGGTGCAAATGGCCCCCTTTCTTTAGTCCTTTACAGTTTGGGTGCACAGCAGCCTGTTCAGGATCCCACTGAATTAGCGCTGGATGCTGAAACCTGCAAGAGCTGAATATATCTCAACCCCAAAAAGTTTCTGTTTAAATAGTTTTATTAAGCAATGCTGCTTGGAAGAAGTGCTAAAATTGAGAGATCCATATGCTAACAGATGAGAGAGTGAAGCTTCACGCCAGCAAACAAACGCCCACAAAACTGGGGAGCTTGCGTACATATGAATAACCACAAACGCGTGCATGGAGTTGGGAGAAGTACAGACACTGACCAGACATGCCAGAGTGAACCTCAAGTCCACACACACAAATGACGACGACCGCCTTCTGCTTTAGAATGAAGGGCCCGCTGAGCAATTCGATGTGCATGCCATCTTTTAGTAGGATGCCAGCAATGGAGTGGTGTGTGTGTGTGTGTGTGTGGCTGTACCCTAGAGCTGTGGGAAGCGTTCTAGGCAGGTGACGTTCACGTGAGACTTATGGAGTCTTACTGATGAGCAAGTGGGCTGAAACACAAAGAAGATGAATCTGAAGCTGAGCGAAGTAGACCTGGCAACTACAAGCGTAATACTTGCACACAAGGCACCCCTGCTGTCCTCCTGCTTATGTGCCTCTCCATTGTATATTCTCCTGATGTTGCTTGACTTTGGTTTGTGTAGATGAGGGGGGTCGGAAGTGGTTTTCCTAGACCTGTCGGAGGGTCCGTCTTCAGTGGCTTATGACAAGTAATGCGTACAGTGCAGGTGATTGACGGTTTTCTTGAAGCCCTTGGCACCAGCCTTAGGATACCAACCAGCGTTGTACAATTTAGCAGTTTGTGGTAGGTCCTCTGTAGCTGTTTGACAGACGCTATAATATAAAACAAGTCACCTGAGCACCAGGATACCTTCTTTCGAACGCATAATAGGCTGATTGAGTTTTAAGTCTTGAAGTCAATGGCATGTGCCAGCTGTTGTTTTCCTTGCCCCCTTGACTCTGGTGCGCGAGCCTGTGAAGCTCATGCCATTAAAAGTCTGCTCTTGAGCAGTTTGTTTTGCACATGCCCACCAATCAGCGGGCGCTGCTTCAACACCCTGGTGCTAATGTGATTCCATTTGCACTGTCTGCCTTCCTTCATGGGTCATAAAAGCAGATGTCATCAGCCTGCTTAAACGAAGTGAGCCACTTCTTGTCTGCGCTTCTCTCTATTATTCCCAGCATTGTACTTTAGCTTTTACAATGTGCTCGGATGTGTTTCATTTTTCTTTTTTCTTTTTCCCTTTTTTTCAGTCCCTTCAATCTGAATATGTTCAGTACTAAAGCGGCACTTCTGCGTTGAAGCTGAAGCACAATGGAGAAAGCCGGAGACAAACGAGCCGTCGCTCGCGTGGAGACAGCCAGCCGCCCCCGTCCTCCTCCATGCTGTCAGTGCTACAGGGAGAATAAAAAGCTCTCCAGCCGACTCTCTGGGATGAGTGTTTAAGATGGCTTTTATTTTATTTTTTTTTGTTTTCTTTTCAAGACTGAAAAGGCAATGGAGTTTTTTTTTTTTTTTATTAAAAAGTCTTGTGTGTAACAGAAGCACACTGGGAAATTTTTAAACAAGCTGTTTTTATATAATATATATATATATATATATATATACCATTTTATTTTTAGAAGAAAGAATTTGATGGAGATTATTTTTTCACATAAATGGTGTACCTTTTATCCCATGCGTCCTATCAAAGTAATATTTTTATGGTAAACGTTTTGCAGTTCATTTGTGCACCTTTGCTGGCTCACAGATCTGTAAGGTGGCTGAAGTGAAATGGAGCGGGCCTGCTGGAAGACAATGCTGTGCGGCCTCGGGACTTTTAATAATATTTTCATGAGTTAGCTTTGAGCAGCTTGCGGCCCACAGATACGCCTTCTGTGAATTTTAGCGCCGGGTCCTCCATTTCAGTCCTGGAGGCCTGCAGGTTTTCTTTCTACCCAGTTTAACCCTAACCCTAATTGAATTTCATTATGTGGCTTGGTTGTGATTTCGTTACTCAAGTACTAATGATGATCACACTGAGGATTTTCCCTTTCGTGTTTTTGTGGGCAGTCATTCCCTTGTTTCTCATATTTATTTCTAAACATTTTATTTGCACTGGCAGCTCATGATGCATACACAGTACGCCATTTTTTAAATGGAACCAAGTTAGCTGTAGAGCTGGTGGTTCCTTCGTCCTTTTCATGTCATTATTGACCGATACGCAATTAAAATGTTTTAAACTAAAGAGAGCAATTAAGGGTTCTGAATCGTAACCTGAGAGTTAAGAATCTAAGCTCAAAAAAGAGAGATTGCCTTAGCAGCTAATAAATGGGCTCTAATTTAGAAATTGGTTGAAGTTAAAACCTGCGGCCTAGGACACTTGAAAGGACGGCTGTGGTCCTTGCATATTTTCTGAATTTGCTGCACAAAGGTTCCTGTCCGTCTTGCACGTGTTATGCCGGGCCACCGTGTTTTGGGTTATATGAGAAACCCCCAAAGAACGGGTGAAAAATCTCACCCTGCAACACAATTCTTCCATCAAGAAAAGTGAGGCTTTGTGTTCCTGAGCACCCATAAAGTGGTGTGCCTGTTGGGATTTGATGATTTAAGTAATTCAAATATACTTCAGCCACATCTCATGCTGAAAAAGCACTTAGAAGAACAAAATAAAAAGGGACAAGGAAAATGCAATGAAAATTTATACAAAGCTTTTAATTCCCAAGAATATTGAAAAAGAACTTTCCATCTGAAAAAACGGGGCAATTTATAAGGATAACACCATGAGTGGGCTCAGTGGGCGGCTTGTGGGGATTCAAAAAAGAGAAAATAGACGGTGGAGAAGAAAATGTATTGATTAAGTTAGGACTATGCCGAGAATATGGGCACACCCAAATAATTTAGAACCCGCTACACCCCGTCCACCCACACATAATCATGCTGTACAAACTAATAGACGAGTGTGACCATTAAGATCAATAGAACATCGATAAAAACACGGAGCCTAATGAAAATAAATTGTAACCTGCGTGCAACAAATCAGTGGGTACCTTAGAAGGTGGTAATTCTGGTAGGGCTTATGGGAAACAACCCTAAATAATACAAAGGATACCCCCAAGGTTGAGTCGGGAGGTTCGCTTTGTATTCTGTAAGCGGGTCGTCCCATGCAGTATAATGTCAAACATTCAACAAGTTGGTCTGACATGGTAAGGTGCAAATTCAAAGTCCCATTTCCCACCCTTCTTCATTACACGTGTAGTTATTAAAATTGGAATGGCAGCTAATCAAACAGTGGCTCCTCACTAGATCGTGTAGGATTATAGGAGTGTGTCGACCCTCACATTTTATATATCAAAAGGGCCACCTTAGGGAATGAAGTATTACAAACTTGACCTCTTGTCGCGATTCTTTTGAAAATGGGATGTAGTTGGTGGAGAAAAGTGAATAAAGTACAGAACAAAGAAAAGTCCAGGCAATACGGTGTGAGGGCCACAGAACCTGAAGTAAAATTGCCAGAACATTCTGGAGCTTTGTGTCAGGACTGGGGCCACCCACGTGGAGGTGGCAGGCTTTTCAGTAATTGGCGGCTGCTGCTCCGTGCCACACGCCAACTCGTCTGATGTTTGGGGACAGAGGTTGTCCAGCTTTACTCTAGAAATGCATTGGTTTTTAAAGCATCCTGCAAGTGCTGCCCAGTTGGCCCAGTTTGAGACTAGTGAGCATCTTCCAGCCTCTGACCCTCTGGGATCACCAGAAGGCTTTCAAATAACATCTGACATTTAATGAAATAATATTGTCGTCTTTCTGATTCCTGTGCAAATTTCTTTTATTCTTCTTTTTTTTTAAATGTTTATGTGGAAATGTACCCTTTGTGGCTTCAGGCTCCTGAAACAGAATCACTGTAGTGACCTGCCCTGCCCTGTTGATCTGCTGTTTTTGTACAGTCCTTTTACAGACAGATGTCATGGTTGTGCAGTGCGAATCTGCAACAGAAGAGTCCTTCTATGAAATTCTACCTCTTAAATGATGAAGATTACCTGTATGATGACTTCTGTTTTTCACTGCAGTGTCTGCGTTACTGTGGATCAGTATTTTGCTGTCCTTTAAATAAATAAATAAATCACCTAACTGAACAACAGGTCAGTGGTCATTGTTGCTTTTCCTTCTTTGTCAAACAGTCCCACCCCACATGATCCATGGATGCCCCATCTCTCCACCCTCTTAAACTGACTGGCAGCAGGGTAGTGTTGCCTAGTGTCCCGTAAATGCCCATCTTCTTGGCACCACCAACACCATAAGGGGTTGCAGGCCACATCTAATTCAGGGGCCATTAGAGGTGTTTCCCCACCACAGGCACGTTGTTGTTGGGAGCCCATGAGTTCTGTACATTGTGGGTCCTGGGACACTTGTTTTCCTGGGCCAATTTCATGGCTCGCATTCCCAGAGTGCAACAGAAGAGCGATGTGGTGCAATGTAATGTGAGGTGAGTTCACAGGGAGTCTCATCGCCTTGTTGCTTTGACACGATCTCGACTGCGCAGGGCATGTTACTGCATGGAGAGTCGCACCAGGGAAGTGGCTCTGACGAGTGATGCACCATCTTCACCAATAACTCTCCAACGTCCAAACCACAAACACATTTGTAAGGCGGCGCCAATGCTTGTTGTCAACCAATCGGCACAATTTCATCACCTGAGCCCCACCCATGATGGCGACTGGTTCATACCCTGGCGCTCTAAAAGAAATAAAATACCAGGAACTACGAGAGTCCATGCGGTGGGAATGCGACAAAAGTTTGAGTTTCTAAAAATGTCTCCCAGGATTTGTTTTCGTGCCTTGGTCTGTGACTTTAGTGCATCCTGCTGGACGATGGCCTGACCTGTGTGTGTGTGTGTGTGTGTGTATATATAAGAGGGCCTTACCGTAGGAGTTCTTCTGGACAGAAACTGGCAGCGACTCTCACCTTTCTTCTTCTCCTGTGCGTTAAAGAAAAGTGTTGGCTGAATCAGAACTGCATGAAGTCCACTGCCAGAAGCAATGAAGGTAAATTCTTTTCAAGACATTTTGATTGCTAGCAATAATAGTAATTCATTTTATTTATAAGGTACTTGACATTTGTAGTAAACCTCAAAGTGCTACATAAAAAGTTTAAACAAAAATACAAGATAAAAAAAGATAAACCAATAATTAGAGGCAATTTTGTTAATATGCTTTCCTAAATAGAAACGTCTTTAGCTGTTTTTTAAAATGGCCCACAATCTGCTGTGTTCTCAGGTTCTCATTCCAGAGCTGCGGAGCGGCGGCTGCAGAGGCTCACTCACCCGTTGTACCAAGTTTGGTCACGGGGCGCAAAGGAGGTGGGTATTTGCAAGATGAAGGTTTCTTGTAGTGGATTGTGATCTAAAGTAAGAAGTTCCATGGTGAGTGAGCAGACCGAGTTTGTATTCAATATGGAGGTGAATTGGGAGCCAATGAAGTGACCGAAGGATTGGCGAGACGTGTTCATATTTCCGCACCCTCCTCAGGATCCATGTAGCACTATTTTGGATTTGTTGGAGCTTTTGAAGGCTCTTGCTGGGGATCCCGATGAGGAGTGCATTACAATAGTCCAGCCTGGAGGAGACACAGGCCTGAAGCAGCTTTTCAGCACCACAAAGGGATGTAACCCTCATTATTCTAATGGGCGTATCACGCAGTGCCGTGTTAAAGATGCCTGGTGATGTCTGATGGGTATTTGTGAGAAGTTTAGAGAGGATGCTGGAGTCGTGGGTGGGGTGGAGCCTGAAGACGTAAATCCCAGTAACTCCTCCTGATCAGTTAAGTGTTACTAATGATGTGGTGTGGAGTTACTGGCCGTCTCGACGGACTCCGAGGTCAGATGTTCTCGATGCTTTTGACTGACGTGCACAGCTGAATTTTCTTCTTGATCCTCACTCAGGGTCAGCAAGACGGATAAAAACTGTGGACCTTGGGTGCTCCTCCATAGAGGAACGTGTGTTGTAATTGGGTGAGTGACTTGTACTTCATTTACAGTAAGTACCCCGGGATGTTTTAGAGTTGCTGTTTGCTAAGCCACAACTTTTTATTATTATTTATTTTATTTTTTTTTTAGCTCACGTGCATTTCTGTCAGAAGTTACGAGAGAGATGTAAAGTTACGTAATTTGGTGTTCAATTAATGCAAAAAGATGTGAATATTTTGCTTTTTTTTTGTGAAAATAAAAAGCAGAAGGAATGTGTTAAGAGAACACACGACCCAAAAACATTTTTTATGTATGTTGATTGTCCCATATGATTTGTAGTGAAGGCCAAGAAAATGGTTTTTAATCTCGTAGCTTTGTAGAGCGCAGACGTAGACATTTCTGATAGAATGGGAGCCAACTGTGGGCAGCAGTATAAAATCGGCCGTTACTCGGGTCACGTAATGCACGTGTCCAGTCAGAAGCTCACAACGTGCGCACCGGTGGGGTTGGCAAGAACGAGTGTAACTGGTTGTAGGACCTCATCATTCTAGCGCCCTATGACTTTTATACACTGTGCACGTGTAAATTTGAAAAACATTAGCTTTCCTCAGTCACAACTATGAACAAGCTTTCCCTAATTTAAAAACCATAAATGATGTAACGCACATGAAGAACACGAGCAAACATCCACTGAGATGTGCAGGCCCAGTGAAGGTCACGTCGCATGTGTATTGTGAGCAGAGACAATGAGGAAATGCCAGTGTGGGCAAAGATATTGTTTTCATTTAAAAAATCGACGTTTTTAAGAGCAGACCTAATGTGGGGCATAGCTTTAGGTAGATGGAACTTTTATTTGTCCCAAAGGGAGAGATTTAGTTTTTACAGAAACCCCATAGTGCCTTTCATATCTAATTACTGTCGTAAAGGAAATGTGGCACACCTGATGATGGCTACCCAGCTGAAGCGTTGTCTTTAACCTTCTTTCCTTTTTGGAGTGGAAAAAACTTTAACTTTTGTAAAAGGTGACGAGGCAGACATATTGGAGAGCCAAAGAGAGGTCAGAGTACCACCCTGGTCACCAAGTTGTTTTGCCTGCCTAAGATAAAGTCATCCCTGATGGAGGATCGCAGGAATCATTGGGTAGAAGGGTCCTGCCATCAGATTGGCTGTCTCAGCTGTGGAATGGCCAATAGCGGGAGGCGGCTCTGAACAAATCCAAATCCTATTATGGGATATCCTCTATTCATCCATTATCCAACCCGCTATGTCCTAATACAGGGTCACGAGCCAATCCCAGCCAACACAGGGCGTAAGGCAGGAAACAAACCCTGGGCAGGGCGCCAGCCCACTGCAGGGCACACACACACCCCAAGTGCACACCAGGGACAATTTAGAATCGCCAATCCACCAAACCTGCATGTCTTTGGACTGTGGGAGGAAACCCACGCAGACACGGGGAGAACATGCAGACTCCACGCAGGGAGGGTATGTGACATCATCTTCTGCTCCGTACTTGTAATATTTTTATTTTTCTACTGTATTGAGGATTACTTGTGTTTTATTCTGTGTATTCTATTGTGTTGTATTGACCCCCTTTTTCTTTTTGATGCCCACTGCACACCCAGCCTACCTGGTAAGGGGTCTCTCTTTGAACTGCCTTTCCCAAGGTTTCTTCCATTTTTTCCCTACAAGGGTCTTGTCGTCTTAGAGAGAGTCAAGGCGGGGGGGCTGTCAAGAAACTGGGCCTGTTGAAGCCCATTGTGGCACTTCTTGAGTGATTTTTTTGGGCTATACACAAATAAATGGTATTGTATTTAATGTTAACACACATGGCAGTCAGTAGCTCTAGGGGTACACACTGCAAAGACGAATAGGAGCTCTGTGCCAATCTGTGCCCTGCTATAGTTGGTATAACATCTGATGCCAGCTTTGTATGGTGGAGTGGGATCGGCTGTCCCTCTTGACCCTTTTTTCTTGGCTGTGAAGGGAGAGAGGGGTGATGATAACATCAGTGCCCCCTCTTGTCCTGGGGTGGTATTGCTTACCTCATTGGTGCCATGGCGGTGGTCCCCAGACAGACGTGCACGACAACCTTTTTTTTTTTTTTTCCTTTTCTGATATGCATGCTGACACAGCCTACCCTTACTCCATTATGGTGTCTCATTTCTTTTTTTTATATAATGTCTCTACTGCCGTCTCTACTGCCGACTGCATGTTGTAAATCGGGACTATGTGGTTTTATTAATGAGCACTTTAAATTTAAAACCCAGTTCAGAGGTCGCCGACTGACTGCTGGCCTTCCATTTAAAGATCTGGAGCCCAGTTGGTGTGTCCCGGTCACACTATTACCCAGAATGCACCTAGTCTAGTGACCTGGGACGCCGCTTCACTGCCAAGCGGCCTGCACTTCTAAATGAAGGTGTCAGAGTTGCTCTTCAGGACGGCACCGTAAGGGAAGGCGTTTTTAGTTCCCAAAAGAACAATCCAGGTGAAGATTCCAGAAAGCGCATTTCTTTCTTTATTTTAGATTCTTACCAGGGTAAGACTAATGGGTTTGTCATTTTTAAAGGGACACTCTCTGCATCCCATAACATGGGCCAACTTCAGGTGTTCTTGATCTGTTGTCTCCTGCCAGGTAGCTTACATTACGTTAAAGGTTTTGTTTCATCCACAGATTAGGAACATTTTCAAGTCTAAAAAAAAAAAAAAAAGACAAATCTATATGCAAAGAGCCATTCCCAGAATGCAATGGGTCTCTGTCAAGCAGCAGGTCTACAATGCACCACACAACCCAGTAAAGCACCATTAAGGAGTCCGTGTGTTAAGAGCCATTTAAAAAGGCATGAGATGCCAAGGATGATCGCCTGATTGCCTTTTCTTTTCTTTTTCCTTGCATTGTCTTTCGCTGTTGCCTCCCACACTATTCTGTTAAAGGCCCAAAAATGTATGAGTCACCGAAAGTCGAGGCACACGGGGCAAGAATGGAATGTGGAGAACGGCGATTGCTTAGGCGGTGAGCGTGAGAAGCGTCGGAGGAGCTCACAGTTTCTCACTTCTTCTGTCAAGCCCTGCGTTGTCCTGCTGCCCCGTCTCTGCTCTCGTTTTTCAATGCGGACCCACTCATACGTTTTGAAGACGGGACTCTCGATGTAATTGTCATCTCCAGTGAGTATGGGAGCTGATCTGGGGGATCACTGAGAACTTCATGGTGCAGGATGGATTCCAGCTTTTAAAATGTGTGGTGAGAATGGGCTTGGCCAGCCTATTCACCTCGATTGGCCAACATAATTTGGAGGTCCCTAAAGTCCTACTGTCCACACGACTTGGTCATTCATTCCACACGTTGTCATTGAACGCAGCACAGCCCACCTTTAATGCACTCCGCGTTCACTTAGTGGGCGCCGAGTCCCAAATGGTTTCTATTGCTTCCTCTCAACTCATCTGTCAGCAGGTGATGGACATCAATGGTGGTCTGCCTCCCTGATTGGGAAAAGGCCCACCGCATACACGCTGTGGACGAGACTCTCTCTGGTGTCCATGAGTCCCACTCGTCTGCCGTCATTTGTTGAACTCGCTTGTGCCCTCGAGTCCTCTTGATCCATTAAGTGTGTGGTGTAAGGTGCTCTAGGATATGAAACCCAAGGGGACTTCAAGGACCACTCCGCCCAGGTTACTTGGCCACACGGGCAAGCAAATGTCTTTAATCTCACATTTAGTTTATAATTCAGCGGTCATGGTGGGCAGCCAACACAGGAGAAAAACAAAAGATATCGAAACGTCTCGCGTTACTCGTGTCGTGTAATCCACGTGCAAATTCATCCATTTGTTTGCTCACAACATTCCTGGCGTGTTTTTTTTTTTTACTACCACAGGTTTTAAATAAACTGCTTCCAGAAAACGCTTCTGTGAATAAAGACGGAAAATACATGTGCACACACACACACACATGAATTGAAGACCCGCCTCTCTGCCTCATTCATTGGTCAAAAGACCTGTCTCGAAAAGCACAGAATTGAGGGAACGTGTTGTACTTTTTACAGAATTAAATATCAATAGTGGAAGAAAAATTCCTACTTTTTGCACATTTTGAGCATTCGACTGCATAGCAGACGTACGGATTGTGAGACACAAGTAGCGTGAGAATTCTTGTTTTCTTGACCAGCATTGGTGACTGTTACGTTCCATTAGATGCTAAACTCTTTTCTCTTGTTCTTCATGAAAGCATGAGATTGAAAATTTTTTTTATGGTTTTGGATGGAGTGCAACTTTCAGTTGAGAAGCGGTCATCTCTGTGGACTGCAGGGGACCAGTTTGTGTATGCAATGCGTTAACATCTGTAAATACTGGCAAGTACCCGTATAGTGCCTTTGCGCAGCTTTCACCCTGGAGAGGTGATGCAGGTTGGTGTTCAATGCAAATCTAAACATAAAACCGAAAGACGACACACTGGGCGCGTCATTAGCAACAACCACGGTCCCTGTCATGACATTAAGTTGGGTTTTCTGCATCTTCAGGGTAAGTACATGTGACATTAACTGGTGTCATTAAATGTACCAGGAGTCAGCTGGTCCGGATCGGATGTTACCAGAATGGCTACAGCTCCCCTTGACCCACTTTAAGGGCTGGAATGGGTTAAGAAAATAAGTGGGCCTTTCACCACAGTCCTTAGTAAAGGATACGTGTCCGAGTATCTGTGTGTTCATCTGGCTGCTATGTCTCTGTCATTCAAACATTTGTAGTAATAAAATGCATGGCATTTATTATTCCAACAGATGGCGCATCAAACATTTGTAATAATAAACTGTATTGGATTTGTCATTCTGACAGATGGGGCATCAAACATTTGTAGTAATAAAATGCATTTCATTTCTCATTCTGACAGATACATGGCACATCACAAACATTTGTAGTAATGCATCTTATTACTATGAACATTTGTGATGTACCCTCTGTTGGAATGACAAATGAAATGCATTTTAGTACTATGTTTTTCAAAATGCATTCCAATAGATGTTAATGTTGAATACGCTGAGATCGACGTTGATTACTTCAATTTCATTCCACCATGGACGGGTAGCGAGTATCCTTATGTAGCGCCTACATGTCATATCAGGGGTCTCGGACTCTTGTGCTCGGGCGCTACTGAGCCTGCAGCTTTTCATTCTGACCATTTTCTTAATAAGTGACCAGTTTTTGCTGCTAACTAACTTTTTTGCATTCATTTTAATTGACTTGCTATTTAAGAATCAAACTCCTTAATATTTTTTATCTTGATTAGCATCCAAAAAAAAATACTGAGATACAAAATGAGCCAACGCATGACCAGCCACCTGTGTCCATCATATCCACCGTATCTGGTGGATTTCTCCGTCATGCTGATCTGCTCAGGTCCACTAAACATTCTGATGGTGTCCTCAGAAAAAAGAAAATGGACCGTTTCGGGGAAGTCTGCTGTAGCCCTGGAATTTAAATCGGGGGGATTAAGTAAGAAACTGGTTGGAGTTTGGGGCTGCGACTCAGCCGGTCAGCTGTTGGCTCACTGACTTCACATCTCATTTCTGTTTGGCTGCCGTTTACAGAAAAACGAAGCCCTTCAGTGGGACGCAATCTTGGAAAAAAAAAACGAGTCCTTTAAAATGAAGGAAAGAAAACCAGCAAAGACTGATCATGAAAAGGGTGAGAATGAAAACCTGCCGCTACAGCAGCCCTCCAGGACCACCACGTTAGATAATTAGACGACTAAGAATTGGTTGCTAGCGTTTCAGAAAAGACGTCCTAGGTAGCTCAGCAGGCTGCCTTCAGATGCGTCGTTCGATTTAGAAATAAAAAAAGGCAAACTTGGTCACAGATGAAAATGGACAGCCTGCTTGTAAAGTGTAAAGGAGCGTCCCCCCTTTCCCGGGATTCGGTATCATACAAATTTTTCCAGGGATTTTAATTTTTCTTCCTTTCATAATCTAAGCGAGTTGGAGGCAGTCATCATGTGCTCCCGCCAATCCCAGTCGTGTGCTGCGCCATCCCCAGCCTGGCGGCCCAACAAATCAAGCGGTCGTTGGTGGGCTCTGCACGTTTACCAGGATGTATAATTCAGAGACGAGGGTTAAGGAATGAATGGAGGTTTGGGCTCTGCAAACACAAGCGGAGCTCGTCCGTCCGTCCGTCCATCTGTCTGTCTGTCTGGTGTTTTACGTGCTATGATACAAAGGGGTAGGGGGGGCCCGAGATTGCCGCAGAACTCGCCATGCCTGTTAACCCTTCGCACAGCCACTGGATCTGTCGGGCAACACGTTGCTTGACTGTCCAATGATAAAGAAAGGGGTTTAGAAACATGAAACCTCAGGGGTCCCGAGTCACACAATTTGACACCCCCGGTGATTTCTTGGACGATGAGGTTGGCGACTGCAGTCATCAAGCACGACGGCCCCTCTGATTAGAAGTCGGGTAACGCGACAACCTCACTTTTTTTTTTTTTTTTCCCCCTTTCCCCTAAATATTTTACCCTGGAAGTTCATCTTCAAAGTGGTTCAATGGAGACCCTTTGCAAGTGGCCCATGATGCATTGCATGGGTTCAGCGTAATAGTGATGGCTTGACCCCCATCACCTTACATGGTTGATTTCCAGCACTTTTTATTTTTCAGTTGCAGCCTTCATTTATGTAATGTAGGCGAGTCCGGGGCAGGGGCAGGCAGTGCCCTCCCATGAGGGAGAGTCGTGTCGTCTGACTTCCCAAGCCAGGTTGTAGCTCGCCTTGACCGGCTTTGACCGGTTTGATTTTGTCTTGAGTCATAGGGGTGGGGGGCTCACGTGTGTGCAAGATGAGATGACCGCTGAGTGTTTACCTGGCAGTAAAATGCATGCATACTGCAGCGATGAAGACCATGGAACACACGCACACGAGAGGGGCTCCCCTGGCTTGTGTCTTGTGGGCCATAACGGAATTCAACAGAAGAGCAAAGGGCCGACGTGCCACACACGTACTTGTACTCCGTACACTCGGTGCCTGAAACGGGGGGCGAATGTGAAACTGTGATCTGACTTGACAGCACCAGCCTGCTAGTCGTGTAAGTTGGCATCCTCGGGCGGTGAGATCAGCACTGTAGTCATCATCTTGGACGTCCCCTGTGACAACAGGTGGTCTAAGGCAGTGCCACCGTCCCTTCTATAAACCCGTTTCGTCCCAGCGCTTTCCAATCAGACAATCTTTCATTTTGCATTTGTTGTTAATATTGGTGGGTTTTCAGCAGGTTGCTCTCTTTGGCTGCAGTGTCATTATGTCACCCTGCCGTGACTCCGAGTTCAGCTCCTGGCCCTGTCATTCACTCTGTGAACTTTGCCAGTTCTCTCCCAAGTTGGCACTCTGACTTTAGCCCACCCACGCGCTTAGGAAGGCAGCTGGCGACTCTCCCTTTCAGACACCTTCAAAGCAGGCAGCGGCTTTGGAGGTCTGTGCCTTGATGCTCTAGCAAATGAGACCCCCGAGGATGCGATTTTAAAAATGATGACCATGGGGTCCGTGCCAAGTGACTACGGGAGTCTAAGCCCGTGCCAAGGAAAAGCACATCAGTGAGAAAACTTTGAAGATGAGGGTTTGTTTGGGGCACATGTGGGTTCTAATCGCGTTCCCCAACCTCAATGTGATTTTTTTTTTTATTGATTGTTATCTCTGCTTAGAAAATGGCGCAGTTCTGCGTCCTGATAGACCTGCTGGTCAAGTTCACGAGCGAGTCCATGTTGTCCCTCAGTGGCTGTGTTTGTGTGAGTGGATCCTGGCACAGTTTAGAGGACCATTTCCTGCCTTAGGCTCTGTGCCATCATAAGTATCTTCATCCCAACGTGACCCTGAAGCAGGTTTGAAAATGTGAAGTCTAATGAAGTCCTCCTTCAAGCTTAACCTCCTCGAGAATCTTCTGTGAACTCTTGAAGGTGGAGGAGGACCACCGCTTGCTTCTGTATTAGCGACCATGGACTGGCATCCCATCCCCTCCAGGACTGACTCCTACCCTGGCATCCAGTGATTCCTGCGATCCTAATCAGAATTACTGGATGGACTCCCTGTACGGGTGCGGCCCTATTCTCACGTTAGGCCCTCTAAAATTGTCATCGAAATAAACGAAGGACGGTGGATTTAAAACATCTTCAGAGCCCTGCACTTTCTGCAGCCTGTCATGGAGTCCATTTTAAATGGATACGTTTGACATATTTGCCCATCAATCTGCACTCGGTAACCCATAATGACAAAGTGACATCTTCGGAGAGGTTTTCAAATTTATTAACAATCAAAAGTTGAAATCTCTCCTTCCTCAAGGTATGAAGACCCTTTGCTGTGGCCCTCCACATTGTGCTCAGGTGCCTCCTAGATGTTTCTAGAACTTGAGTGGCATCCACCTGTGGTCAGTTAAACTGCTTGGACGTCACTTGGAACGGCACACGTGTCCCTGTGTGTTTGAAGGTCCATTAGACCTCTGTGATCAAATTAGGCTGAGGCACTGATCAGGGTGAAGGGATAAAAACGTTTAAAGCTCCGAGTGTGGGGTCAAGGGTTGTGAAATGGAGGAAGTTTGGAACCATCAGGACTCTTCTTCGAGTCGGCTGTCCAGCCAAACTGAGTAACCGGGCAAGAAGGGCTCTGGTCAGGGAGGAGGCCGGGCAGCCACTGGTGATTCTAACAGAGCTTCAGCTGTCTTCTGCTTCAGTGGGAGGAGGACCTGTGGGGGCAGATGACCAACTGGGGGGCAGTCTGTCAGACGGACATTCATGGTAGGGGGTCTCCACCGGTCACTCTTGACTGAAGAGCCTTTAAAGGACTCTGAGAGCTGAGAGGAGAAGATTCTCTGATCTGGTGAGACACACATTGGACTCTTTGGGTGGAACTCCAAGCAGTGTGTCTAGTGAAGACCACCACCTGCCTAATAATAACATCTCAATGGTGAGGGGGTGCAGGGAGATGGTCAGAACTGAGGGTAGGATGAATGCGGCCAAATATAGAGACGTCCTCGAAGAAAACCTCAGGAGTGACGCCACCTCAGACCGGGACAACAGTGACTTTGGGACAAGTGCTGGGGTGGCCCTGGCAGAGCCCAGACTCGAATCCATTAGCAGATGTGTGGAGAGACCTGAAGATGGCAGTTCAGACGCTTCCACCCCAAATCCAGGAGTGCAAAGCTTGTAGAGACTCGGCCAAGAAGACGATGAGCTGGTATTGCTGCCAAAGGGGCTTTACAGGGTACTGAATCGAGGGCTCTGAATAGCAATGAGCATTTCAGTTTGTGGCTTTGAGTAAATGCGCGGACCTTTCTGAAGACACGTTTTCACTTTGTCATTCTGGATTATCGAGTGTAGAGAGAGGGGCAGAAATGTTTGATTTCGCCATCTACAACACAAAGTGTGCAGGAAATGGAAATGGAGACTTTCTGAATCCACTGTGTCTGTGCCCAGTGTTACTGGTGCCACAATGTGCCAATGCCTGTCCAAGAGCCCCCTTCCCAGCTTCACCCCACTAGCTCTTCGCGCGTGCACGCGCACCCAGACCCCCACACCCCACCACTACTACTTGACATACACGAGTAAGCCCGTTGGTGAGGTGGGGGGTTCGCGTGGGTCTCCCGGCCGGGATGCGGTGTCCCCTGCGACAATAGATAGCGAGACAGAGAGAGCGCGGATGAGTTTTCGGTCACCTGCTTCTTTTTTTTTTTTTTTCTTTAATCCGGGACGGCCAGCCGACTTCTTTTCGTTCAGTGCGCTTTCCGGTGCGCGCAGCCTTTAACGCATGGCGCTGCCATTTGTCTGCCCACAGCTGTTATGTAAACGGCACCGACGTGCAGACAAGGCTGCGATCTGATCAAGGCAGAGACGGCGTGTCCTCCATCGCTGAAGATTCCTCGTCCTGATGTCGCATTACCGAGTAACAGAAATGCAGTGAGCGGCGAGCGATTTGGCGCGAGAAGAAGGGCGCGTTATTGGCGGGCGGGAAGTCCTATATGGCGCCTTTAGTGTGCGGTTTTTGCTCCGACGGAGGGGTGCCAGGCGTGGACCAACGCCATGCCATGCAATGCCAAGCAGAGCCGCCTTGTCTGAATTATTCATGAGCTCCGGCGGGGCTCTGTCGTGTGATGCCCCGAGCGCTTTGGGCTAAAGCCGAATAAGCCGCCGCCGTCAGCCTACCAGTCCGCAGCGGGTCGCGAACACAGCATCGGCCGGTGGAGGACTGACTCATGGACGGTGACTCGAGATGAGGAATGCTTCGGAGGAGCGGCTGGTGTGGTGTGAGGACAGGACGGGTGCCAGGATCTACCTGGCCGTGCTCTACTCGCTCATGTGTGCGCTGGGCACGCCGGTCAACCTGCTGGTCATCTACCTGGCGCTCTCCTTCAAGAAACTGCGCACCTCGAGCAACGCCTTCATCGTCAACGGCTGCGTGGCTGACCTGTTGGTGTGCGCTTTCTGGATGCCCCACGAGGTGGTGCTGGTGAGCCGAATCGTACCCATGGCCACTGGGCACCACACGTTCAAGGAAGCGCTGCTCTTCATTGGCATCGTGGTGTCCCTCCTGTCGCACTCCCTCATCGCCCTCAACCGCTACGTACTCATCACCAAAGTGCCCGCCACCTACCTGTCGGTGTACCAGCGGCGGAACACCGCGGGGATGATCTCCGTCGCCTGGTTGCTGCCCCTCCTGTTCCTCCTGCCCTGGCTGGCCGTGCGACAGGTTACCCCGGTGGACTGCCTCCCGCTGCGGGGGCCCTACACGGCCAGAGCGACCTCTTACGGCGCGGGGGTCCTGACCACCACCATCCTGGTGCAGACCACCATCGTCCTCTACTGCTACTTCCGAATCTTCCGCAAAGTGAAGAGCAGCGTCAAGAGGGTCAGCGTTTTGAATTTCCAGATCGTCAACAACCTGCCGTACGGCTTCCACCGCAAAGACAAGCGCCTGGGCTTCTCCATGCTGGCCGTGTGCGGGGTCTTCCTGCTGACCACCGGGCCCTTCTTCTGGGTGTGCCTCCTGGGACTTTTCCGGAAGATGCCCCCAGCAGCCCACACCGTCACTTGGCTCGTCTTCTCCTCCCTCTTCGTCTTGAACCCTCTCCTCTACACGTGGAAGAACGAGGAATTCCGCAAGGCGCTAAAAAGCACCGTGAGGGGCTCGTCCGCCGTGGTCAGCGTCGAGCCGCCGGTGGTCGTGGTGCAGGCGGTGTCCCGGCACAGCAGCGCGACCACCTGAGCCGCACAGATCCCCAAACACCTGGGCAGGGCGTAGAAGAAGAAGTTTGTGATTGTGATGAGGATGATGATGATGATGAACAGAATCGCAGACAGTTTGGGTTCGGTGCGACTGGAGCCGCAAATCAAAGGGGGTCCCAAAGGATACAAGCAGTCATTTTATCTTCAAGTCGTCTTGGATTTCGAGTGGATATTTAAAGGACTGTTCAGACAGCAAACGACGCGAATGTTGGTTTACTGACTTTTAGAGGCGAAGGAATACAAACAATGTCTTTTAGCGCACCTGGCGACGCGAGGGAGGCTCCGTTTATAGCGCACTGCGCGCTACTCCGATAATAAAAGCCGCTGCTTTCCGTAATCTCCCCTGGCAACAGAGGCCTCTGCAGCCATACGGACAGACGAGAAAAGTCCTGTCGAATTACACTTTGGGTTTTCTCCTTCTCCTTCTTCGCATAGCAACAGGCGTTTGATTGTTTTTTTTTTTTATTCTATGCCAGAGACAGTAATGCGCGCATTCGACATTTGTGTTCTCATCTTATTTCAGTGCCAGCGCAAAAGGAAGAATCGATCATATCAAAGCCAATTACACATTTCTGTAACTCAATACCGTACAATGTTTCTTTTTTAATTAGGGGGCCGAGGAGTCAGAATTTGGCATCAGGTACGCAGCATCAGCACCCAAAGGCTAACGCCCGTGAAAGCCCGCTAGTAAGAAGTGCTCGGGTGATTCTTATTGGCTCTTCACCGGATCACGCCCTTCTCTGAACCAGCCGTCTCTGAGAAGGGCGTGGTCCGTGCATGAGCCAATAAGAATCACGCGGGAACTTCTTACTATGAGGATTTAAGGCCTCGGGGTTCAGTGAAGGGCGTGGTTCACTGCCGAGCCAATCGGAACCATGGAAACTAGTAAAAAGTGCCCTCGCGGTTCTGATTGGCTAGGTGCTTGACCACGCCCTTCACGAACCCAGGAGATGACAAAGCAAACAGACTGTCTGCAGCGTGCTGCCTGCTAATCTAAAGAGCGCACCTCGACACGAAACACCAGGCTGTGTGGTCGTATTGTCCTCGGGTGAGGTCCAATACATCCTTGCTTAAAGGCCAGCTTGGTATAAAATCCATATTAGTTTCCCAAACTGGCACAGTTGGTCATTTAATGACAGTCGCTACTCCAGATGAAGCCCCGTTGCTGCTCCTCCTCATAATCCGCAGTTCAAATCAAACAAGTTCGCCAGTTCTCCCAGTATTGCCGGTCAGGTTGCATTGATCATACAAAGCAAATCGGCTTGTCATTGGTCGTAAATTTCAGATTGAGTTGATTTTTCAAATGCTGTGATGATGGTCATCAGTTTTGCAAATCCTATCACTGGCGACCTGCCCGAGGATTTTTGCCGGCTTGTGGGTGGGCTCCAGCTTCCCTGCGACTCAACACAGGGTTTGTGACCAATCGTATTGGCTTGTCTTTTGATGTCAGTATTTTAAATTAAGACAGTCTGTGATTCGTTTTCAGTAGTTTGATCAATCAGCTTGTCATTTACTGCAATTAATAGTTCATATAATGAGACTGTCACTGATTTCAATCGTGTCATTTATTGTCATCAGCGTTACAAACTAATCTGTTGATCACAATCGATATTTCACATTAGGAGAGCTTTTCATTTATTTCAATCAATTTTAAAAGTCAATTTTACAAATCAAATCAGTCTGTTATTCACAAGGAGTACTTCAGATTCAGGCGGGTTGTCTTGGATTTCAGTTGATTTTCAAAATCGGGCCCCCTTGGTGAAAGTAATCCGTTTTGCCAATCGTGTCTGTCTGTCTTTGAGCACAATATTAAAAGTTTGTAACTGATTTTTAATTTTATAAATCCGCTTGTCATTGATTACAATTTAATATTTCAGAGAAGTTGGGCAGTCCTCAATTTTTAACAAAGCCCCCTTGTCATTTAATGTCTGCTGATCACCATCAGTATTTCACTTTAAAACCGTTTGATTTCAATCAATATGAGACATGATGTAAATGTGCAGCAGTCCGGTGGAGACTCTTACAAATACAACTCACTTTTCAGGGTTTGTCCCCAAAGTCACAACTCTGTCGAACTCCGCTCGTGGTCTTCATCCGAGGCGACTCGAGACACATTTCAGATCCAATCGTCTCCGTCTTTTGCTTTTCTTTTTCTAACTGCAGGCCCGGTCTTAGATATTATGGGGTCCAGGGGCCCCCCTGGAAGCTCTGCGAAATGCGAGAAAATTAGACCAAGGAGACATTTTCTTGTAACGTTACGAGGTCATCACCCTGCGTCCCTTTTTCGCCCGTTCGACCCATATGGCGCTTTTCCACTGCATAGTACGGCACGACACGGTTCAGTTCAGCTCACTTTTGGGGGGTTTTCCACTGGGAACAGTACCTGGTACCTGGTCCTTTTTTTAGTACCACCTCAGCCGAGGTTCCAAGCGCGCCGAACCGTTACCAAAACGTGACGTGTAAACTCTGCTGGTCACTGATTGGCCGGAGAAAATCGTCATTACTGCGTCACTGGCTAGTCTTTTCTTTAAAGGTACACACACGCGGAAATTTGTGTCCCGTCTCTCCATCGCTGGACGCAGTTTGTTGCATAAGTGGATGAATGTTTCTTCAGACATTCGAAGGTTCTCCAGCCACTGAGTGTTTGTAAAACCGGGAACAATCACATCCCACCACTCTGAAGCACGGTTAAATGTCCAAACAGATGGTCTGTTGCGGCGACTTTTTGCAAAATGTGGAAGATCTGTAATATACAGAATCAGCATTTTAATGTTACACTGGCAGTTAAGTTCATTTTATGCTTTGCAACAGTGATAAAAGTTAGCTAGTGATGTGCTTTTTTTAGATGCTTACCCTTGCGCGTCGTCGAGCTAAAGTGTTGTCGTTGTCTGCGTGTTGTTGTAAAAGTTCCACGGTGTCACGGCAGTAGAGGCGGCGCAACTATAACGACACGTGAATAATCCCGCCCACTCTAAAGCGGTACTAAACTGCAGTCGAAACGCAAACCGAGCCGAACTGAGCCGAACCAAGGTGAGCTGTACTGAACCGTGCTGTGCCGTACTATGCAGTGGAAAAGCGCCTATAGAGATCTTGACTCAAACCGCTCCGCTTTTATAGACAGCCGCCCACGCGGACACGCCCCCGCTGGCCCACGTGATTTAAACATGCGATGCGATGCGATGCGGGCCGGGGGCCTGGTCGCCGTCAATCCGGGGCCCTAGGCGGTCGCCTACTTCGCCTATGCCTAAGGCCGGGCCTGCTAACTGGAGGTCTCCGGCAGATGAAGTGACTCGCTCAGGGTCACACGGTCTGCGCCAAGAACTTGGAGGAAGCTCAAGTATCTAGAGGAGACGCCTGATCTTCCTTTTTTTTAATTTTGTTTCTCTATCTCAATCGTGTGGACCTCAGTAACTGTACCATGGGCGCTCTACAAGCCCCCCGCCAGTGCCAGTTTGATTTATTGAATTTATGGTGAAAGCACAGCATATCAAAAAGCACATCTGATTTTGTTTTCCCCCGTTCCATCCGACCATCCGTTATTGAACCTGTTAAATCAACTTGTCCTCTCGGGGAAGGAGCGCAGAAGGGCCAAGGACCGACTCAGGCCGGGACGCCATTCTAACACCTAACAGGGCCGACTTTGAGCCGCCACCTGAGGGGGACCCGCTTGTCTTTAAAGCTGTGACAGTCTGAGATTTGAGCTGAGATGAACAAACGGGGTTCAGGGCAGCACTGAAGCGACTGTGCCCGACCCTCCAGCTCAACCTACTGCTCCGTGAGAACACCTGACGCTGTCGTTACCCTGGGTTTGCTTGTGCCCATCACGCTCGTGTCGAGTTAATGTGCCGCTCGAGATCGGGCCTGTGTGAGAGAGAGAGAGAGAAAGCGAGACCCCGTGCGCCCACCGGCTTTGCTAATTTCTCCTCCACATCGCCCCCCTTTTAAAACTAAAGCACGCTGTTCTCGGGCAGGAGCTGAGGTGGGCTCGCAGTCCATCTCGCCGAAGCCCCTAAGAGCACGAGCGGCAGCTCTAAGGCGGCTTGTTTAGAGTGCCCTCTGGTGGTCACTGAGGGAGCGACACGCAGAACACTTCGGCCAGAGGACGACGCGAAGCCCCGTACAGCAAGAGGCTGACAAGTCGTACTGTACTTTGTTTGTGATCTGAACAGAAACAAATAAATGGATAAAGGTGGTGGCACAAAAAGCCTAATATGCTAAATGAACGGGATCATTTAAGAATTCCTGCCGATTGTTTTAGCTGTTGAGTGACGTGCTGACCATTTATGGAGGCAACGAGAAATGACGCCTTTGGCTAACTGAGGAGGTGACAATATGTGACATTTCGAGGTCCCTTCTTAAGGAAGAAAATGGAGTCACCAGTAAACACCCCAGGAAAGAACCCACTCGTAAGACCCTCAAATGAGCAGACATCTTTGGTGTCGGATATTAAAAGGCCTCTCCGACGTTAAGGTTCATTCAGCAAGCGGCGAACGAATTCTGATGGCTGTCGCTCCGTGAAAACCCGACGCTGGGAAGACGCAGAAAGGAGCAGCCGGCCGTCCCCACCTCTTCGATTTTGATTTCCAGATTTCTTGCCTTTTTTTGTGGAAGTCCTTTCACTAAAAATTGGTGACAAAGCCCCCTGCGGGCTCAGCGGCCCAGAGGTGTGAAGGTGGCAGCTGGCAGAGAGTTCGGCTTTCCTATTAAAATGTCGCACCCCTGAGGGGCTTCTCGTGTCGCCTGTCGGGCTGCGATTCTTGCCGTGTTTTCCAGTTCTCTTTTTTTTTTTGTGCTGGAGTCGAGTGGGCTCTCCGTTTTCTTAACGCCGCTTATCTTTAAGCAGAAACGGACTGGGTCTCCTTCAACGAGTGCGGTGACGAGACTTGGCCCGTTATTTTTATTGTCATTTTAATAAAGGTGTGGGGAGTACGCGGCTCGCTACTCGCTATGAAATGAACTCCATCTAAACTGTTGCCAAACTTAATCTGTACACTGCTGTTTAGACACAACTTAAAACTTGACGGCAAGTTTAGAAATGAAATGTAATGAAAAATAAAAATGTAGTAACACGACTTACACGTTATTAGAGCACACGTCAAATGTCAATGTCATGTCCAAGTGCCAGTACCCTAGTAGGCCAGTAGCTACTCCTTCACAATAACCGAGGTTATAATGAAAACCTCACATGACTGAAATGTTCCATTAACTTAACGATAAACTAGAAATGTCCCGTATGAACAGTTCCTGACCTGTGCTTTATAACTTTACTTCATCATACTAAGAATCGCAACTGAGAACCATTAATTATCGCTCACGCCGACGATCAGAGAACAAAAAAAAATGCACAATACATCATCTAAACTAATTATTAGTACCGAAGAATATATGAGATAAAATAAATTGCAATAATGTATGTGCCAACCGAAACGTGTAGCGTACCGAAACAGAAATCGGCAAAAGGCAGTTTTGAACAAATTTGCCGCTGCAACGTTGTGTGCTGACAACTAAAACGGCTTGATGACGTCATACGGCATATTGTATAGGACTATAGAAGTCGCAGTACCGGGCAGATAATGTTTAGTAGTTTAGAAAATTAATTCCAATATCAGACAGGAACCAGTACATACAATTTGGTTCATGAAACGGCCGGCCCGTGACCAGACTAGAGTCAGCAGCCCACCGGGCATTGCCCAAATGCCGTAATGGCCGGTCCGCCCCTGGGTTTAAGGCAGGATCGGGCCCTGGGCATGATGGCGCCAGTCCGTCGGCTGGTCAACACACAGACACACACACACGCAGGGCACTTCAGCAGCGGCAGGAGTTCGGGCTGTCGGATCAGGTCTGTGTGGACAGGAGGGGCAACTGTGCCACCTTCACCCTCGCTGTGATATGATGATGACGATGATTGTCAGAGGAAGATCCATGTGGCCAGGGAGAGAACACGCAAACGCTACTGCAGAGAACCCCAGTAATAACAACACTACTATTACTACTAATAATAATCTGTCCATGTACATGAAACATCAAATAAAAGTAAAATCTCTGGAACACAAAGCAGGAACTCAAATCGAAAACGGCAGGTGGAGGGTCTCGCTGTGCAAACGCCTGGCATGAAAAGCCCACTTTAGCAGAATTGGTTCTGTGTGACCTTCGACGTATAAAATACAAAGCAGTTTACCTGTGAAATACTCGGAGATGGGGTTTGCCGTGAAAGGCGCTATATAGCGCGGCAGCTTGTGTGACCCCGACCGGTCCGTCCTCATGTTGTCAGCCCCCCTAGGCTGGGGTTCATATCTGTTGATTCTTTTCTGCTGTTGCTGTGTGGTGTTCTTTGTCGTTGAGTGCGTCTTTTATGTAAGCTGCCTGTGTTACGGTCCCATGTGTCTGAGTGGGTAGTTCCCCAGGGGGCGGGGCCACTTGCCACTCACAGTCAGGAACCGCCCCCAATCAATTCAGAGGGTCACCCACAGTTCCTGGTGGTTCATTTCAAATGTGCTTAGGAGTGGTGGGTTCTTTTTGTGAATTTGCTGGGTTTTTGACATTTTGCTCGTATTTCCACCATCTTTGGGACTTTTTGTTCGCCTTGGGTTGCTTTGCCGGCAGTTCATTTCTTGTGTTTTTGTGCTCCGCAGAGCTTCGCTCTTTAACAAAGCCTTTGAAAGTAAATCTTTTATATTTTATAAAGATTCTACATGGCTCTTTTTTTTTTTTTTTTTTATTAATCCAGCCAGGGTTTTTGATGGGATTTCCCCCTCTAGGGGGCATTTTGGGAACTGTTCTGGACTTTGCTATTTTTTGCATTCTTTGTGGATAACAACAGGAATATAAAAACAGGCTTAAAGAAAAAGTTTGGTATTTTACAAGTTAAAGGTCTTTCTTCACAAACCTGCTGTAGATGCGTTTGTCATGCAAAGTTGTGTTTTAAAGGTAAGCGTTTCCTGCAAATGGGGAAAAAAAACCCAAAATACCTGGCGCTTTACAATGGAGTAATAATAATAATACTAATAAACAGGAGTAAACTCGGCAACTCCCAGTCACGTGCAGAATGAACCATCAGGGGAGACCCTCCAGCTTTAAAGGGTGGTGGGAACTTCCTGGTGGTGACTGGCAGGTGGTCCCGCCTCCTGGGGGACCACCCACAAAACAAAGTCAGCTTACTGTATCAACACATTGGCAAAATTAAAAATAAAGGAGGAGGATCAGAGTCACTATAAATAAATAAAAAAAAATTACAAACAAACTAAACGGGCTTTGAACCCCGAGCCAACTCTGGGTGAGAGGTGACACACAAACAGTGTCATTGTAGTCTGCACATGTGACCGTAATGACCCTGGAATGGGAATTAATAATGATTTGTATTTATAGAGCGCCTTTCTCAAGCTATAACAACAAGACACAAGTCTCGCCTTTCATGACACTCGAGAGTCCCCAAAATGTTCAAAAATGGCCATTGGAGGGGGATATTACACTGAAAAGCCCTGGCAGACAGAAGGACAAACTCAGGATCTTTCTAAAATAAGATTGCAGCATAGCAGTGCTTTGCAACCGTGGGGTGGGGGCGCGTAGGGGGCGGGGTCTCAGGCTGCCATTGGTGGGTGGCGAGTCGCCGTTGTTTATAGTGGTAGTGGGTTGTTCAGAGGGGCACAATAAGGTTGTCACTCCAACGATGACGCTCTGACTATTTGATTTACCAGATGGGGCAATTCCCAACCTTCCCCTTAAAAAAATGTGGTGGGTCATCAAGACACCTGCATGATAAAAAAAAAAGGCGGAGAAATGGCACTCTGCAATAACACGAAACCCCAAGGAGCACAAAAAAGAAGTTGGCAGCAAAGGCCATCCAAAATGATCAATAATTGGGGGAAAAAACAGCTAAAGGACAAAATTCCCAAAATCACAAAAAGCACAGAAATCATCCCAACACAACACTCAGCAACTCCCAAGGGCCTTCACAATGAACCGCAAAGGACTGGGGGTCTCCCCGCCTTTCTGTGGGTTTTCCCGCCTTTATGGGCCTGAAGGCAGCCCCTTGTGGTGATGGGCAGGTGGCTCCGCCTCTTGGAGCTCCACCCACAAAACTCAAGAAACCTGACACGAGTATAAGAAGTAAAAGAAATACACACAAAAATCAAAGACTCCCCAATGAGCAAAAAAATAAATCCGTCAAGAATTTGAAGCCCCCTGGCTGATACGCAGCACCAGCCTCCTGCCATGCCAGCGCTGGCCAGCAGAGGTCACCACTGAGCCACAGTGCGCTGCTGCTGCTGAAGGGAAGGCTGCTCTTATGGGAAGAGGGTGACAGCTGAAGGGAGACACGACCTGCCCGACACCAGGAATAAGAAAACCGGGGGGACGACCTGCTCCATCAAGGCTCGCCGGGCAGGATGTGAGGCCCTTCATGTGAACTCACCAAGCTGTTCTGCTGGGAAAAACAAAAATGAAATGCTGCAGCGTGAAAGCTGGTCTCCGCAGTGAGGTAGGACCCCCCAGCAGCAGCACTAAAACTCCACCTTGGGAGACAGGACCCTCCAGCGTGACCCCACCAAAAATGGCAAGTAGGGGGTGTGCCAAGTGGGGAAGATGGGATTCTCAGAACCGGACCCAGAAGGAGGTGACGGCTTCCCATCAAGCAGTGCAGGCTGCCAGAATCTCATAATCCTCCACGCAGGGCGGCGACGACGGCGACATGCAGGATTTCCCAGCAAGCGGAAGTCGTAAATAATCACCGCTGTCTTATTGGAGAAGTCACACGGTGGTCGACAGGATCTCCGTGACATATCATCGATGAATGGGCGTCAGGTCCATCCGCCTTCCACGGTTTAGAATGGCAGGACAACTGGGACGAGGACACACACCTCAGCCCAGCCAGCTCGCCAGTCACATTCCTCCAAAATAACATCAAGTCGATGATCCGCTGCTCCTTTAAAGTCCCACCAATTCTACGTGTCGGTAGGTCTGGGTGGGTTTTTGCTCCAGCTTCCTGCAACCCTGCTCAGCATAAGTTGGTTGAAAATGGATGGCAGAGAAGCAAATTGTTCAAACACTTGTGTTCCATCCGTGTCCTCGGCGGCCATTTTAAAGTCACAGCCTTGGCCCACTTGGTTTGTAATTCGAAGCCCTTTAGTCACTTGGTCTCCTCTTAGTCTCCATTTACTTCAGATGTTCCTCTTTGCCTCCCTGCCATGTTACAAGTCCATGGTGACGACAGACAGATGGTGGAGGCCAGACAGCCCCGAGTCCCCAGGGTGGACCCACCAGCAGCCCGTTCTCATGGTGCCCCCAGGGGCCTGTGACAGCAAGGGGCACTTAAAGCATTTCAACGATCCCTGTGTTGAACTGACCAAGGTGGAGAACCCCGAAGGCGTGATGAAACGATCTAGTATCTGCGAGTCGAAATGTCAATCAGTGCAATGTGTGAAATGACCCGCTGTGTCCGTGGGCTGCACTGTTCAACTCTCTGTTAAGGAGCGAAGCCACCCGGGGGCCAGCAGGGTGGGCCTAATCTGGCCCTGCTAACTCCAAAGACAGGCTTCGGCCTACATAGGCCTACAAAGGCATCTGAACGTTGACAGTTCAAACTCTCTCTGTAATTATCCTGAAAAAAAGGGAGAGGAGCCGCCAAAACCCTGGCAGGACAAAGTCATCCTTACTTCACTTATTTATAACAAACGGCACAAAATGGCAAATCCAAGCAAACAAAGGAGCACCGAGAAGTCAAAAAGACTCCAAAACTACAGAAATCAACACTTCACGGTAATGCACTCCACCACCACGAGCAATGGACCACTGAAGGATCTGAGCTGAGCTGAGCTCCAGGATATAAAGGTGGGAATGGTGGTCCTGCAGCCATGACAACAGGGTGGCAGTGTTGGGGGTGGGCCTGCAGCCATGACAACTGGGTGGTGGTGGGGCTGGGAGAGGCGGTCCGCCAGCTGTGACAACAGGGTGGAGGTGGGGCTGGGAGAGGTGGTCCTGGACCCATGACGACAGGGTGGCGACAGGGCTTGGGGGGGCAGTCCTGCAGCTGTGACGACAGGTTGGAGGCGGGTCTGGGAGAGGTGGTCCTGCAGCCGTGACAACAGGGTGGCCCCGCCTCTTTGGGTTCCACCCAGAAAGTACAAAGGAGCAGAGCAGGACAACTCACTACACAGGGATAGAAAATAAGAAACAATGCAATATCCGCAGTATTTATGGAAATTTAAATCTATATAGCGCCTTCAGAAAGTCCACTTTTTTTTTTTATGTTGCTCAAATCATTTCAGAAAAACAGCAGAAAATCCCCAAATCCAAGTGTGTGGAACCCAAGAAGACTTCGGGCTGGAATGGCCACCAACGTAGTGATTAAGGGGTCCAAATATTTGTGCCAATGTCATATTTCAATTTTTTTATTTTTTTAAAATTTTTCAAAAACCTGTGTTCAGTTTATCATTCTGGGGTACTGAGTGTTGGTTTAGGAGGAGTAAAAAAGTGAATTGAAATGATTTAAGCCCAAGGCTTTCAAAACGAAGCGTGTGGAAAAAGTGAAGGCGGGGGGTCCTCCTTCTGTCTGAAGGTGCTATATACTGGGTGGTCCAGACCTAATTATGCAGATCCAGATCGTCTGGATGACTTTGATTTATGTGGGGACGATTCCTGTCACGATTTTTCATGTCGTCTGTTCGCACACTTCTCGATGGTCCGGGATTTTTCAGGTGATTTTCTATGTAATAAACGTAAGAAGTTATAGCGTAATGAAAATTGCATAATTAGATCTGGACCACCCTATAGAAAGGTAACCTGTCATGGGGTGCACTTTCTTTTTCACAACCCTGTCCGATTGACCGGCTGCAGTTTGCTTTGAGATGTGGTGCCAGGGCAGGCAGTCATGGAGATGGTGACGACGCTCTAAATGACGGCTCTGGCACAACCCACTGCTAGTAAAGCTGGCACTGAAAGGCGCTATAAAGGTAAAGAGTGACTAAGTGCTTCATTTAAAAAGTGATGTGACACCCCCCACAGCGTGAACGGCCTGTCACTGGAGTGGGAACGGGTGGGCAGTGCCAATCCCCGATAAAGCGACCCACTCCAGAGTCACCTCTTGATAAAGTGGCAATGTGGGCTGCTCAGGCTCCCTTGTGCCAACTGCTGTCATGCCACCGTTTCACATTCCTTTATCCTCCGAGCACCACCCTCTCTGCCGTGACCATCCAGAGATAAGGCCGGCTGTTGTTTTTGGATTCGGATCTCAAATCGGATGTTTGGCTGAAGGATTGTGATGTCTCCTGCCATGTCCCTCACTGTAGTCTTTGTGATACTGAGAGTGTCCCCGGGGGGCTACCAAATGGCCGATACATTTGGAGCTTTTCAGTGCCCACCTACAGTGGTGTGAAAAACTATTTGCCCCCTTCCTGATTTCTTATTCTTTTGCATGTTTGTCACACAAAATGTTTCTGATCATCAAACACATTTAACCATTAGTCAAATATAACACAAGTCAACACAAAATGCAGTTTTTAAATGATGGTTTTTATTATTTAGGGAGAAGAAAAATCCAAACCTACATGGCCCTGTGTGAAAAAGTAATTGCCCCCTGAACCTAATAACTGGTTGGGCCACCCTTAGCAGCAATAACTGCAATCAAGCGTTTGCGATAACTTGCAATGAGTCTCTTACGACGCTCTGGAGGAATTTTGGCCCACTCATCTTTGCAGAATTGTTGTAATTCAGCTTTATTTGAGGGTTTTCTAGCATGAAGCGCCTTTTTAAGGTCATGCCACAGCATCTCAATTGGATTCAGGTCAGGACTTTGACTAGGCCACTCCAAAGTCTTCATTTTGTTTTTCTTCAGCCATTCAGAGGTGGATTTGCTGGTGTGTTTTGGGTCATTGTCCTGTTGCAGCACCCAAGATCACTTCAGCTTGAGTTGACCAACAGATGGCCGGACATTCTCCTTCAGGATTTTTTGGTAGATAGTAGAATTCATGGTTCCATCTATCACAGCAAGCCTTCCAGGTCCTGAAGCAGCAAAACAACCCCAGACCATCACACTACCACCACCATATTTTACTGTTGGTATGATGTTCTTTTCTGAAATGCTGTGTTCCTTTTACGCCAGATGTAACGGGACATTTGCCTTTCAAAAAGTTCAACTTTTGTCTCATCAGTCCACAAGGTATTTTCCCAAAAGTCTTGGCAATCATTGAGATGTTTCTTAGCAAAATTGAGACGAGCCCTAATGTTCTTTTGCTTAACAGTGGTTTGCGCCTTGGAAATCTGCCATGCAGGCCGTTTTTGCCCAGTCTCTTTCTTATGGTGGAGTCGTGAACACTGACCTTAATTGAGGCAAGTGAGGCCTGCAGTTCTTTAGACGTTGTCCTGGGGTCTTTTGTGACCTCTCGCATGAGTCGTCTCTGCGCTCTTGGGGTCATTTTGGTCCTGGGAAGGTTCACCACTGCTCCATGTTTTTGCCATTTGTGGATAATGGCTCTCACTGTGGTTCGCTGGAGTCCCAAAGCTTTAGAAATGGCTTTATAACCTTTACCAGACTGATAGATCTCAATGACTTCTGTTCTCATTTGTTCCTGAATTTCTTTGGATCTTGGCATGATGTCTAGCTTTTGAGGTGCTTTTGGTCTACTTCTCTGTGTCAGGCAGCTCCTATTGAAGTGATTTCTTGATTGAAACAGGTGTGGCAGTAATCAGGAAATTGAACTCAGGTGTGATACACCACAGTTAGGTGATTTTTTAACAAGGGGGCAATTACTTTTTCACACAGGGCCATGTAGGTTTGGATTTTTCTTCTCCCTAAATAATAAAAACCATCATTTAAAAACTGCATTTTGTGTTTACTTGTGTTATATTTGACTAATGGTTAAATGTGTTTGATGATCAGAAACATTTTGTGTGACAAACATGCAAAAGAATAAGAAATCAGGAAGGGGGCAAATAGTTTTTCACACCACTGTATGTGTAGGTCTTGTTATGAGATGGCGGACTCTGAGCTGGCACCACCTGAACGCCGCATCTCAGAGGAGCACTTAAAGCTGTTGACATGGCAGACTCCACAGCTCCCTCGGGACCTCCCTTTACTTAGAAACCCACCATTTCCATTTCCTTTTTGCAGTTCACTTTGATGTGTTTTATTTATTTTTGTCAGGATTTTTGAACTTTCGTTTTTGATCTTTTGTTTATTATGCAGTACAAGGAAGGGTGTAGGGAGCTCAGAGACATTTCCTCTCCATGATGAGGTGATTTTCCACGCTCTTCTCTCCTCAATATGTCTCTGGCTCGGCGAGCACGGTGAGACGGCCCCGGGTTCAAATTCTGACCCACTCACTGCCCGCCTTTGTCCTCCTGCATCCCCAATGAGTGCAGGTGAAAGAAGAAATGGAGCTTTAGTGTTGAAGACCCTAAGTCTGGGCATGGCGTCCATCTTAGTGAAGCAGTTCAGGCCACTCATTCTGGAACCTTCTGCTACCTGAATGTGGCCCTTCATCTTTACCCGAGTGGTCATTCAGAAAGTCTTCAGACCCCCTTCACTTTCTCTGCACTTTATTACGTTGTAGACTTCATTTTAAATGAGGAGCCTTTATGTGGCATTTGGCAGCATTGAGTCTTCTTGGCCGACTCTCTACAAGCTTTGCACACCTGGATTTGGGCAGGTCATCCCATTCTGATTCTCTCGGGCGCACTGTGAACTGCCATCTTCTGGTCTTCCTCACACATGGCTGTCACTCCAGCCCACTCGGACACTTGCCCTGAAGACACCTGGGTGTCTGCTTTGGGTCACTGTGCCACCCCCAAGTCTAAAGTGGCCGCCGCTGCTCGGTGTATTTTGTTGCATTCACTCTCCCCTTAGGTCTGGCCAGTCTCCCTGTCCCTGTCACCATGACATGCTGCTGTGCCCTACGGTCGAGTGACATCTCATCCAAGACTGAGCCTTGTCCTGGGATCAGCGCTGTTGTGATCGGCTCCAGCTTCCCAAGCCTCCATAATGGAAGACAATGGACTTGTAAAGTGACTTGTGGCTATGGTAAGTGGGCGGGGCGCTACATGAAATCGAGCCTGATTGGTTAATCAGGTGTGTGTACTGTGCATGTGAAAGGCGCTATAAACAGTCAAGAATGCAGATTCTGCCCAATATGAAAGGCACTATAAGAAGTCTGATTGGTTAAATATGTGCGACTGTGTGTGTGACTTGTGGTTTTGCTCCGTGTGAAAGGCACTATAAGAAATCAATTAACCTTTGACGGCGATGGCTGGGGTGGCGACCCGGCCGGGACACCCAGAAGGATCGGAGGAGGCCTCAAGCCTTCCCCAGACCATGTGGGGGTGACGGGTACAGAGCTTTGAAGCTCAACCCTGTGGGGGCCCGTGGTCACCGCCAGGGGGCGCCCCAATGCCTGCAGAGCCCTGGATCTCGGCACTTTCACCACACGCGGAAGTGCCGGGGAGAAGAGGACCGGGGACCCCTTGGAGCACCTCCGGGGTTGTATGAAAGGGGGCGCCTCCCTTCATACGATGGCTGGAGTCGGACCTGAAGACAGGCCAGGACTTGAGGGGTGATTGGTGCTGCGGCACTGGGTTTGTGTGTGATCACTGAATATGAAAACTGTGGTGCTCTAACATCATGTCTACCTGTCGTGTCCGGGCTGTTCCCCACACCATATTGGTTAATTGTGTGTCCATACACGTGAAAGGCGCTATAAAAAGTCAGTTAGCTGTGTGTGACTCTGATATGTGATTCTCCTCAGCATGAAAGACGCTATAAAAAGTCAAGCCCGGCCATTTAATTGTGTATATGTGCCTTATAAAGGCACTACATCCAAAGTCAAGGCTGATTGGTTAGTTGTGTGTGAAAGGCGCTATAAGATATCCAGGCTGGTCATTTCATTGTGTGACAGTGCATGTGAAAGGCGCTATACAGACTCAAGGCTGATTGGTTAGTGTTGTGTGTGTGTGTGTGTGTGTGTCTGCCCTGTGATTCTGCTCAGTGTGAAAGGCGCTATACACTGTTTGGCTAGCTGTGTGTGTATATAGCGCCTTACAGGCCCTACAATGGGTGTTTCTTTCCTCCTTGGTGGGTTTTGATTTCGTTGTTTATTCCTCGCCTGTTAGCCGCTTGGCGTCATCTCAGCCGAGCCGGTGTGTCGACAGCCTCTGCTAGCAGCCATTTGGGACACTCAAACAAAAGAAATTTGTGGAAGTGACGTCACTCGTGTTTACTTTGGAGGAGCCGCGGCCCCCTCAGGTCTGCAGTTCACTTCTCGGGCCAAAGAATTCAGAGCAGGCTGAGGAGGACATGAGGCTTCTGTGAAACCAAATCCTTTCTGTTAAAGTGAAACTTACCAGGTGGGATTCCACTGGCGGGTAGGGGGGGGGGCACATATGAACCCTTTGGAATCTCCTGGACTTCTGCATGAACTGGTGATTCATGGAAGTCACAAGGGCAGACAAACACAGCGCGACACACCAACGACTCAAACGTTCACACAAAAGCAGGTGGCGTCCCGTCCGAGACCCGAGGTCCACAAACTTCTCTGATGATCTTCTCAAGCTTCTTCTCTCTCTCCTCCATCCTCATCCTCCTCGTCTCTTCCTCTGCTTTTGATACTGTTAACCTCTCCCTGCTGGTGATGGGTGAACCCCGCGGAGTTTGGCGAATTCGTGGAAGTGTTTGCAGACCTCGCCAGTGTCCGTGTATTGAAGTCAACAGAGAAGGAGGCGCTGAACTCCTTACTGGTCTTGTTCATGTGGCCCCGAGGGCCAGGGACGCGTCTGCCAACTACGATGTGAGGCAGCAGTGCTAACCCCTGAGCCACCCGGCCTCAAACAGAACAAAATCCAGTAAGCGTGAGAGACGAAGGGATGGAATTAGCGACTTCACGCCGATTGCTGGCGAGTGCCCCCCAAGGAGGACCGTTGGCATCTTCAGATCTTCACAGGCGCCACACACTCCCAGCTGCGTGTCCCTTCAGCTCCTCCTCGCCTGGGGGTCAGAGGCCCACCCGTACGCCGCACCTTTCCTCCGGCTCTCCAGGGTCCAACTTCTCCATGCGCCCCATGAAGACGTCCCCGTTCTGCCTGCGCCCGTCTGCTGGCCGGATGTGCCAGTTATCTCCTCGGGCTGCACCAGAATTCTGGATCTGCCTGCCATTTTATTACTGCAGATGTTTGTAATGTGCCATCTGTTGGATTGACAGACACACATACTGACACGTCTCTTTTTATTAAGGTTGATAAATAAATATATATATATATATATATACAGTATATCGATTTAGAGAGAGGCAGCGAGTAAGAAACAAACACAAGAAAAGAGCCGCGGCGCCGTAAGGCGAACAGTGAGAAATTATTTTTGATGAAAATAACAAAAATGAATTGGTCATTCTTGGTAAAGACATCTTCCCAGCTGCAAGTCCCGTGACAGAAGATGGTGGTGGGACCCCACAAGAGGAAGCCAAGGCAGAAGGGGCGGCTCAGGGGCCCCGAACCCAGAAGTGATGTCAGCTGTCGTTGCTTTTCTAACTCGGCCCTGCGGCTGTCCCAAGTGGTTGAGCTCGCGTTGTCTTTTTGGACGCCGCTTCCTTTGGAGATTCGCACTTCACTTGATTTGGCCAAAGAAAGCAGCGTGCGATGTTGAGTTGTGTTAACGCAGCCCGGGGCTGCTGACTCATCAGATTAGGAAACGACGGCTTCTGTGAAAGCAGAGCGAGAGACTCCGCAGCAGCAGAGCTGACTGTTCAGAACAAAACGTCCAGCCGTTAAAGAATAAAGCGAACCAGGAAGAAACCGTAAATGAAGACGAGTTACACTGTATCCGAGGTGAAACACTGTAACGCACCATAACGTTTACACTCCGGTGTCTCCAAACTTCTCAAAACGTATTTCAAACCTCAGACACGAGCAAAAAATCGAATCCTTTCATGTCAAAAACTCCGACCCACCGAGTGAGCAGACTGCCTGACCTGAATATAAAGGCAGTGGGTGGAGCCTCCTGCAGTGACATCACTATGGCTCCACCTCCTGGAGCCCCACCCATTAAACATAAAACACGAGAACATAAGCCATAAAACGCAATTCATCAATACTCAATAATACTTACACAAAAGGATATCGGCAAAAATGATCAAATTTCAATTCCAGAACCCAAGAAAAATAACAGAAATGACAAAGAAAAGGAAAACCAACATACTGCGGAAGCAGGAAGAATTCCGACCCCTTCACTCTCTGCACACTTTATTGTGTTGTAAATTTCGTTTTAAACGGAGAAATTTGCCATTTTCTGCCTACCAGTCCACACTGAATAACCCGCTGTGACAAAGTGACAACACGTTTTCAGAAGGGTCTTCAAGTTTATTAATAACCAAAACCTGAAATCTCAGACCCTTTGGTGTGGCCCCCCGCATTGTGCTCAGGCCCGTCCCGTTTGCTTCATTTCCTTGAGATGTTTCTAGAACTTGACTGAATTGATTGGAGCATTTGGTATGGGATTTGTGTTAATGTTAATGCTTGCGATGCACCATCTGTTGGAATGGCAAATGCAATGCATGACTGTGTTTATATGACATTGGATTTGTAAAAAGCAAAGTTACTGTCTGTGATGTGCCATCTGTTGGAATGACAAGTGCAATTTATTTTATTCTTGTGAAATTCAAGGATGTGTGACAAAATGGGTGAGAATCGCAGCAAGGGGGCCGCTTTCAATTCAGTCCAAACCCACTTATCCTGAGCCGGGGTCATGGGGGAGCTGGAGCTCATCCCACACAAACAAACGGAGCCAGTGCATTAAACTGGCCCCTCGTCTCCTTTGTCACCTCCTGGCTTGTCCTTGTATGCCATGAGCCTGACAATGCAGGACTGTTCAGCCCTTCTTGGGGTTAAAAGGACGGTGGCAGAGACTGTGTGGCCATCCGCACCAAAGTCAAGGTGCACGTCTCTCCTGATCCCGCCTCTCAGTTCTCCGCTGCACTTTATCCTGGTCTGCCATTTCCCGACCCTCCTTATCAGTCTCTACCCACGATTGCCAGAGCTGCCCTGTGAATCTTAAGAATGCCCGGAGTGCGTGGCCTGCTTCTCATCCAAGTCAGACAGATGACCTCCAACAAGCAGCATCTCAAAACTTTTGCAATTCTCCTTTGATGCTGAGCCAAGTGGGCCAGAAATAGCCGACGTATCTAGCAGTTTGCTTTTCGGGGAGGCATCTGTTTCCATTATCTGTGACTGCCAGCTTCGGGCTTTCTTCAGCCTCTTTCAGGTGACATTGAGGTTGAATGAGATGTCCTGATCTGATCTGCAAGATTTCAACACCCATTTGACTAACCAACTGTGGCATCTGTGGCCCACTAAGATTTCTGTCCTATTGTGGAATTGAAGGCTATGCTATCACGGCCTGTCAAGCAGGGACATTGCTGGATGGGGAGATAACCTAACCTGCATGTCCTTGGGTGGAAACTGAATCATCCCCCCCTATACCCACCTAGACCCCACAGCACCCAAGACCCACGGACATGGGAAGAACAGGCATTCTGTGATTCTTGGGATCTGGAAGTTCACCACTCCGCCACCTAATTCTAAAACGAGAATTATCTTGTTGAGCCGCTTATCAAAAGCACTTTAAGAAAGGCGCTATATAAAGGAAGGTCCCATCAAGTCCTCACGTGGAGGCAGACGGAGTCTTCAGCACCACAGACAGCACCTGCCCGAGCCCATCACGTGAGCGCCTGCGCACTACTGGCGTTGTGCAAACGTCCGCGACCTCCGAGTGTCTCAGGAGCGCACATGCATTGCGGAGTCAGCTCGGAGCGCGCAGCACCGGCAGGTTATCAGCCGAAGACGCCTCCCTCGACGAGTTGCAAAAGGGAAATGCGAGCGCTTGACGTTCATGTAATTGTAAAACAATTTGTTTTTCTCAAGAACAGAACATTTTTAACCTTTGACTCGATCGACGCCGTCTTCGAAGGTGAACGTCCGGTGGGTTTCCAGTAAGCAAGCCAGCGTGTGACGGGCTGTGGCTGAGCCAATGCACCCCCGGCTCGATCGGTGTGTCTAAATGCGATTTCATAACGCGGCTCTTCACTGAAACCTCGTTTCTATAATGCAATGTAAATGCTTATTCCGGTTCCAGAAGCGGGGTTAACACTCGTAGATTTCTCCGCGAGAAAACGTGTATGGTCATGTAAAACCCGCTCAGTCTGCGCATGTCCATTACGCTTTATTGACATGGGCAGGTTTATTTTTTATGGATTTTTATTAGAAGCAAATAACATTTTACACAATCACGTCAAACTAAACAAACAAACAGACCAAAATTCAACCCTCACCCAAGAGAAAGAGAGCAGAGCCAGCCAACAAAGCAAATCTTTGAAAACAGCGAGAAAGGAATATTACTACACGATTATTTTACAATGTTATTGAAGGACGGCACAGTGGTAGCTGCCTCGCAGTAAGGAGACCTGCAGGTTCGCTTCCGGGGTCCTCCCTGCGTGGAGTTTGCATGTTCTCCCCCTGTCTGCGTGGGTTTCCTCCCACAGTCCAAAGACATGGAGGTTAGGTGCATTGGCGATTCTAAATTGTCCCTTGGTGTGTGTGTGCCCTGCGGTGGGCTGGCACCCTGCCCTGGATTTGTTCCTGACTTGCGCCCTGTGTTGGCTGGGATTGGCTCCAGCAGACTCCCGTGACCCTTTAGTTAGGATATAGCGGGTTGGAAAATGACTGACAATGTTATCGATTAGATCCTGCAGTGTTTTTAAAAAAGTTTTCAACAGATCCTGTAAGAAAGAATTACATCCCCCAATTTCAAGTAGTATAGAACATCCGTTACCCACTGACTTAAAAGAGGTGGGCCGGGATTCTTACAATTGAGCAACATAAGTCTGCGTGCCAGCGGTGAGGTAAAAGTAATTACAGTCTGTTTGTCCTCCACTTTAAGCCCCTCTGGGAGTCCATCAAACACGACTGTTGACTGGGACAACATCTGATAGGCGGGTAAAGATTTTTGTCCAAAAACGACGTTAATTTGGTGCATACCCAAAACATGTGGCCCAGTGAGGCTGGAGCTCGATTACAACGTTCACAGGTTGAATCTTGCCCTAGACACGTTTTGGGCAAATTTCAATGAGATAAATGTGATGTGATTTTAAGTTGAACGACTGAATGTTGGGCAGCACGGTGGCGCAGTGGGTAGCGCTGCTGCCTCGCACTTAGGAGACCCGGGTTTGCATGTTCTCCCCGTGTCTGCGTGGGTTTCCTCCCACAGTGCAAAGACATGCAGGTTAGGTGCATTGGCGATCCAAAATTGTCCCTGGTGTGTGTGTGTGTGTGTGTGTGTGCCCTGCGGTGGGCTGGCACCCTGCTCGGGGTTTGTTTCCTGCCTTGCGCCCTGTGTTGGCTGGGATTGGCTCCAGCAGACCCCCCGTGACCCTGTAGTTAGGATATAGCAGGTTGGATAATGGATGGATGCTTTGGTGTATTCTATGCATGGCTGCCTTCCACTCCTTTTTGGAAATTTTAAATGAGAGACCCTTTTCTCATTGTACCCTGGGGTCTTTGAAAAAGGCAGAGGCTTTAAAATGTTCTTTTAAATTGTGGAAATGCTATCTGAGTCATCAAGACTTATCACTGTGTGTTCTAAAATTGGGCAGCTGCTGTTTAATGAAGTTTCTAGCTTGAAAGTAGTGGGAAACGTGTGGAGGAGAAGTTAAATTTGAATAATTACTCGTAGGATGCAAAGACGTTATTGATGTACAAGTCTCTAAGTGTTTCAATCCCAGACATTTTCCAAGTATTAAATACCGTGTATGTTTGAGAGGGTGGAGGTGCAACAGATAAAAGCTTTTCTGTCTTAAAATGCTTCCTACATTAGTCCCATATTCTGAGAAAATGAAGGACAACTGGATTATTAGAGTATTGACCATAATTTGTATTAACTGTGGCACAGAGCAAGGAAAATAAAGAACTGTAAGATTTGAATTCTATTGCAGACCAGGCTTATATTCATCAATGTATGTCAAAGTCCAGGGTTTTATAGCTTGCTGGGCCATTCTTAGCAGTTTGGGGGTTCAGAAATGTGCAGCCCCCGGATGGGTGTGGGTCCAGGGGGGCAGAGCCCCGAGCTCAGGAAGGTGTTCTAATAAAACGTCTGGTAAAGGCCTTAGATGGCCAGTAGGCCTACATGTACGCTTGTGTGTATGCAGAGTGTTAAAATATTGATTTTGTTCTGGATCTGGTAAAGGCCGGTAATATTGGGATGGGGATCTTTCTGAATGAATCCGAAACGAATCTCTAAAATTAACGTTTGCTATAGCGCATTTGGCAAAGTTACGACGGGGTGACAAAATTATTAGGGATTTAGGTGAAGATTGCAATTTGGATAATAAATTACTATTGTTAATAAGACTAAGAGATGCACTAAACTGAATTTCCTGAAGACTTTAGTTAACGGAAAGAAATCTACTTTCCACACTTTCTTCCTGGTGAAATCCTTTATCAGCTCCGAATAATCAAGGGTTTGGCCAACATCTTGCTCAGTTGGTATTAATGCCAAACCACTCAGTCGCTGCTGGCCCTCAAATCATCCTTAATTAGCTTGAGCTTGGAAAAGCTGTGCTCAGCAGACGCGACCGTTACAGGGATGGTCAAAGCAATGCGTAGCGCTACCGCAACGTTTGGGAAAGAATCTTGCAAGCTATTCATAGGAACCGACGACCAAAGACCAAACCAAGTTTGGTAGGGATTAGCGAATACTGGGCACTGGAGGAACGAGGATTAGGATGTAGGGCCTATGTGATATATTAGCTTTACGTTTAACTAATAATCCAAATAATAGTCTCAAAACGCACCATCCACCACCGCTCCACGTTGTGCAATGGTTTATCCAGACTGAGTGTTCGCTATTTATACATTCCCAGTCCCACGGCCACACCCCCGATTCCCTGCCTGCTGCCCCCCTGCTCCTAACCTTCCCTTCCAAATTCGACTCGGAACGATACACTTTAGGATGAGGAGGGTATCGTGACAAACGACATGAGGGACTGGCACAGATGGCTGCAGTGCCAGGGGCATGACAGGTGCCCCAGGCCCACAGCCCAACAAAAAAAAAAAAGTTTGCGTATGCCTAAGAACATTCCTGATAGCCTGATGTGTATTTGCTGCCCAGTACTAAAACTGAAAGTATCGGTAGTGCCATGCCACCTTCTGCTTTAGGTCGTTGTACAGTTGCCTTTGGGATGCGTGGTGGATGATTCAGATTTCCAAATAAATGAGGTTATGACTGAATCTAATTTCTTAAAAAAAAGATTTGCTTAGGTATACAGGGATTCTTTGGAATTAAAAAAGAAGACCAGGAAGGATATCCATCTTGACGGTGTTGATTCTCCCTGCTAATGTGAGACAGAGAGTCTAGTCATCTAGTCACATCTCGGTCAGTGGTGATTGGGGACATCCTTGTCATGTACTGCGTTCTAATTTGGAGTACTCCGAAATGATGATGTTAATACAAAGTGCGGCTTCTGGACTAGCACAGAGTAGTTTGATCCGTGCACACATGTTTGGGCCGAACCCAAATCTGTGCAAAGTCCCATTCAACCACGTCAAATGCTTTTTCTGCATCTAAAGATAATAAGACCTCTGGGGTGTTAGATTTAATTGGTGAATACATCTCTCTATTATAAAAAAATCTTGGAAGGAGACGATGGAAGTCAATTTGACGTGGCAGCTGCCGCACAGGCTTTTAAATGGTCGACGCGCAAGCCAAACACGCAGCTCGGCAGCAGCTGATCAGACCGCATCTCCTTAGCGTGATTTCAGCCCCCACGCCTGTCCCTTGACAACGCGAACGGCATTGACGCTAAGTGACTGGAGCATAGCGGGCCTGGTGGGGGCGCTCTGAGGGCGAGCAAAGCCCCCAAAAGCCTGAAGATTAGAAGTGCCTGCCTTTAATATGTGTTAGCTTCTCTCACGGGCCGGGGTAGAGGCTTCCATAATAATTAACTCTCCTGAGGCAAACGCTTAATTCCTTGTCCTGCTTGACATAATCTGTCTCAGTATTTCAGAATCGCTAACTTTATGTTGATGAACTGAAGGTTGTAGTTCAACAGCACAATTAGGAGCAGAAGCACATTAAAAGTGAAGGGTGTTACGTTTTAAAGTGACGAGTAACCTGTTGTAATACTCCGTTTATTGAGGTAAAATAGCTGCGTTATTCTGATCGTATAGCAGCGGTGAGTGTGAGGAAAGAAGCAAACGCTTCTTTACGCCGCTCCTTTGTGAGGCTCGTCCACAAATAAAGCGTCAGTGTAGTTTTCATCCAGCGGTTTGCTATAAATACGCTGAGACAGTGCGATCAGGTGACGCAGCGGTTAGCGCCCATTTCGCAAATCATCGGGGGCTGAGGTCGGAGGGGATGGATGTGATTAACTTCACAGCACATGAAGGACTACTTTTATAAAACACAGCTTTGGGATTCACGGTGGCCAATGATGACGTTTAATGATTTTTTTTTTGGTCCATTTTAATAACTTCAGAGCAAAGGAGAACTCCAGACGCGTACTCGCGCGTGTAAACGCGGTTTGTGCCTTAACTGGGCTGCTGACCGACTCCTTCTCTTCAAGTCGCCTCGCACGCCGGTCCTCGCGTTGCACAAATACCTGAACGATGAGGCGCGTCAGTCACTTTGGACGTGCGGTCAGCTCCACTTCAGCACGCCACTCTCAGCTGACTCTTAGGCACCTAATTTCCTATCCCCTGTAGGTCTGCTTACTGTATAGTTTTGTTTGTCGAGTCTTTCCTTGTGCTTCTTTATCCGACAGTTTTCCTATTTTTTTTTTCCTGGTATTTAGTTGATTTTAATCCATTGCTTGTTTTCTTTGTGTCCCTCTCTGTCCAGTTGTTATTCCTTCTCCTCGATTCCTCACTCGCTTAACTTTCGTACAGCTCTTAACAGAACTACCCTGATTTCCTATCAATTGGCTTCCTTTATCTTTGCCATTGCTTCCTCTCCATTATCTTTTACCCTTCTAGGCCCCTCTTGTGCTATTCTTTGAATTTTAAAGACTTCTTCCCATAATTGCTTGACTTTGTTCCGCACTTCCTGAGACTTCGTGAACTTCCCTCATAAATGACCTACAGCGCCCGCCCGTTGACAGTTTACTCTGCAATCAAAAAACCAGGGCACCTCCGTGCGATGCCAACCGTTTATGAGTCTGTGAAGGAGCCATCCATCCAGAAGGTTCACGAAATGAACCTTTTATTTACTGCGGACCTATAAAAGCTCCATAAATCACAATGAGGAGATGATAACAGATTTGTTGAATGAGAAGGGATTCATAACTTTAAGGAGTAGCGCAGGTTATCAAACTAAAACAAGTGGGAGTTCAGGGTGTGGAGTGTAGGTGGGGGCAGAATTGGCTCAGACACGGGAAGCAGAGGGTGATGGTGTGAGGAATTGGCCGGTGTTATTTTTAATATACTGTATATATATCAATGATTTAGATAGGAAAAGAAGGAACAAGCTGGTTACGTTTGCAGATGATACCAAGATAGGTGAATTAGCAGATCCATTATATCATCACAGAAGGACTTGGATAGCAGACAGGCTTAACCCTAACCCTAACCCTAACCCTAATTGAATGTCAGTAAATGTAAAGAATTACACATACCGTGTTTCCCCGAAAATAAGACAGGGTCTTATATTCATTTTTGCTCCAAAAGATGCACTAGGGCTTATTTTCAGGGGATGTCTTATATTTTATTCATGTACAAAAATATACATTTATCCACATACAGTCATGTCATCCTCTTCTGGAATATCGTCATAACTCTCCACATTCAAAACCTGAATTTCAGCCTGAATTTCTTGCAACTCCAGCCGCTTTTAGGATCCTTCAAGATCGTTTGGTGAATGGTTCGATGTTGGTGAAGCAAAATGGCGACATACAAATGAATTCATGGTGCTTTTATATTAAAGAGTGGCAGACTGTATTCCCCAAAGTAATGACACGACACGTTTTAAAAGTCTCACATACCATCTTCTGCGCCGTCTTTTTTTTTTTTTGCGCCTTTACAATATACCATCAGAATGTACGGCGGCTTATTTGAGCCACAGAGGAAAAAAAAAAATGAGGACATAATGAAAATGTCTATTTTGTGATTAAAGTGAAAATTTCGGCTTTAACCTTGCAATTTAAAGTAGACTGTCGTAAACGTCATCTTAAAACTGAGCCAGTTGTTAAATCGCTAGGCGCTTCTAAGGATTCCTCCTAAGCTGACAGCAGCGTCGCCCCACAGAACACATTACATTTATGATATTCCAGCCCTCTGCACATTTGGAATTCTTAGATTTATACTTGATATCTCTCTCATGATGAAATGCAGTCAAATATTCATGTTACATTTTAAAGGTAAATTGATAACTTTGTTTAGATTTTTCGGTGTAATTTTACAGTAAAATACTGGCAGCAGAGTTGCCAGCCACTTACTGTACTTTTACAGCGACGCTGCTCTGATTAACATTTGCAGTATTACACTGTAATATTATTGTACAATACTGTATTATACAATTACAGTGTAATACTGTAAAAGTCAATTACAATAGCATCTCTGTATATCTACAGTAAGTGGCTGGCAACTCTGCTGCCAGTATTTTACTGTAAAATTACAAGGAATAATGTTTGTATTTTTACAGTGGTGTTACTGTGATTACCATGTTGTATGGTGTTTTTACTAGTAGCATAGATATTAACATTATATTACAATTTTTACTGACTAAGATGAATGTAAATGAAAACAAAGAATGCGTCTTTCATTTGAAACATTCCAAAGAACAGTTATTTTAAATTTGCATTCTTTCAGATAAACAAATCGTTGCGACAAAAGTGGGAAACTCACTCAATAAACATAGTATATTGTTCAGTGGTAAATTTAAAAGTGAACCAAACTTGAGTTTTACATTAGAACAGAATATGAGCACTATATTAGATAAATAATACTGAAACTGTCAAAATTAAAATTGAGAAAGTGGTCTTGGATGAACTCAGACAAAAATTCCATTCAAAGTCCATTATCTTCCGTAGTAGAGAGGAAACATTTTTTGGACTACTCGGCCAGTCTTCTTAGATACAAGTTTTCCTTGCTTGGCTTTGGACCCTCGTTCAGGATTGATGTCAAGAATCGTCTAAATAACAATGTTGGATGACCCCATGCCTGCTTTTTGGATGACCCCATGCCTGCTTTTCGGAGGACCCCATGCCTGCTTTTCGGATGACCCCATGCCTGCTTTTTGGATGACCCCAGGCCCCCTTTTTGGATGACAACAGGCCTGCTTTTCGGATGACCCCATGCCTGTTTTTGGATGACCCCAGGCCTGCTTTTTGGATGACCAAATAACAATCTAAATAACAATGTTTATATAAAAAATAATGATAATTCACTTTGTCATGACTGCAATCTGCATTCTTTAAAACAAATGTACATGACTGCCTGTAGCAATTGTATCTAATAGAATTTAGAGAAAGAACATCATGGTGTATGTCAGGGTGGTTAAATGTGAAATGTTTGGTAGAGCATGAGAGAAAGAGATTAAGCTCAGTAGTGTATAAACGTTTTACAGGCCGTGTGTAATAAAGTCTAATGGAACTGTATGTCAGTTTTAATAACAATGGATGGATGGAAAATAAGCCAATGCCTTACCTTTGAACAAACTCAAGGGTGCATGCAGCCTCTTCTTGATACTGGAGGTTGAAACTGTAATATGAAGCAAATACAGCTGCAAGTCCAGAGACAAAGCTGGCTTGTGTTCCTTCACACACGACGTGACCTTCAATGCTCGCCGTCCACCGCTGGTTACTTAAGATTTTGACCTGAAAATAAAGATTGCAAAAATGTACCCACGACTCTGTACCGAGTACTCTGAAACCGGAGTAGCTTTTATCGAGTAAAATGAGATCTCCAGACTATTATGTTTACATATCAAGAATTATCAGCCGAGGACTGCCAGGCGAGTTGAGTGTTCCCTGGATGTCTGCTGAAGTGGCAAAGGCCTGAAGTAAAATAAATAAATAAATAGACGCAGCATGCAAACAATTAGACATAAGTCATACATACAGTATAATTTTTTGAAAATATTTCACTCACATCTGCTTGAAGGATGAGCCCATCCATTTTCTCCTCAAAATGTGCAAGACACAGGCAGCCACATCCTCGTCACCCCTGGTTAGGACATTCTGAACAATGGCATTAGTTGGCTTGGTTTGAAAATACTCAGTAATGAGTTTTCCACATTCTTTCAATGACATTTCCAAATGGCTGAGGACATGAGTAGTTCAAAATGACTATAAATATACCTCTGTATGAAGAGGTATGGCCATTTTGTTTTCAAATTGGCAATGGTAGGAGACGGGATGGCATTTATCATTCGACGCTGGTAGCAATAGGTTTCCTCCATCAACTTACGAACCGCTCCTCTGTCTGCTCCAGTGCTTCCCTCATGAAGAAATATCTCCTCCATTCTTTGACGCTTCACTTCAAGGCTGTCAAAACTGTCACCAGCTGGAAGTTCAGGCTCCCATCGTCTGTGGTGCTTCTCTTTTTAATGGTTCCACTCTCATTACTCTGGATCTGATGGTGACTTAGTGTGTTGCTCCGGTTCAGATGCTCTATGCGCACTTTGAGCTGTGACAGAAGAGAAGCATATCCACCTGCAATCTGCTTGTCACCAATCATGTCTGCAAAACTCTTTGGATACTGCTTGACTATTTGGCGAACAACTATAAGGCACTGTGATCTGGTGGGATTTGATTCATGTTTTGTTATTTCATCAGCAAGGACCCTTATCATTTGTCTTCGGTCAGCAGGTGAAGGTCTCTGGCCATTTGCAATAGCCATTTGTATACCAGTTGGTACTTGGAAGGTTTCAGGCCAGGTAACAAACACAGGAGACACACTGGTAGAAGATGCAGCATATCCCGGAGGAGCTTGTTTGTGGTGAATGTTGAGGAGAGCTGGCTTGAACAAACTGCTGAGCCAAAATGCTGCTTTTTTGTTCTGAAAAATGAATTAAGAAATGAAATATTGACTCAAGAATGATACCATAAGCAATGCAGCACACCGTATTATTGGCTAATCACTTACCGTGATGTTTCCAGGCATTGAACAGTTTTCGGCACTGGATAGGATGTATGAACTCTAAGATGTCCTCTTCTTTCACATACACTAAATCTTCAAAACTCTCTACTCCCAGGCCTATAAGTTTCTCAGCAAACTGATTGAGTGGCTCCTCAGGAAGGCCTGGTATTACTGACAATACAGTTTGTTTAGTTTCTTCTTGTAACTCAGACATCATTCTAGTAATGGAAAAGAATGATGAAGAACTATTACAGACAGACCACATAAGGAGTATTCAGGCAAAGGAAAGTAATCAGGCAGCTTATTTTGATTAATGCATAAGTGAGCCAGGGCGGCACGGTGGCGCAGTGTGTAGCGCTGCTGCCTCACAGTTAGGAGACCTGGGTTCACTTCCCGGGTCCTCCCAGCATGGAGTTTGTATGTTCTCCCCGTGTCTGCGTGGGTTTCCTCCCATGGTCCAAAGACATGCAGGTCAGGTGCATTGGCAGTCCTAAATTGGCCCTAGTGTGTGTCCGTGTGTGTCCTGCAGTGGGTTGGCACCCTGCCTGGGATTGGTTCCTGCCTTGTGCCCTGTGTTGGCTGGGATTGGCTCCCGTGACCCTGTGTTCGGATTCAATGGGTTGGGAGATGGATGGATAAGTGAGCCAAATTTTGTGATGTCAAAGAGTGAATTCCTTGGTCCACAAGGCAAAAAGACTGATATTTCTTTGTGACAAAATGTACATCGGAATTGCCATGATTGAGAATCAACTGAATTTTCCCAAATACAAGGCTGTCATCATTTCTGTCCAGAGCAACATGCATGTTCTTTTTGTAAAGTGTTCCTTTTATAGTCACTTCATTGGTTACGACCGTGTCCCCGGGCTGAAAATTTAGGTAAGTAACTGACCTTCTAATGTCATCATTGTAGTCATTTATATGACACTAGCCAACCCGCGGCGTACCATACGCCGCATAATCAGGCCGGTTTTTTGATGATTTTTAAGCACAGGGAGAAAAGTAACATTTGAAAAATCGGTAATGTAATAAATCAGCAAGAAAAGCAACATTGTAACAATGCACGGAACGAACCAACACACAATCGCCCGTGACTGAAAATTGGCGGACCGCCATTAGGGTTGCCACCCGTCCTTTAAAATACGGAATCGTCCCGTATTTGAGAATGAAATTGCGCTTGGCCCCCAAGGGATGTGGCCCTTATTTTTTGTAATTAAAGTGGTAACCCTAACCGCCATCGCACATGTGCCCAGCTCCAACTCGTCACTCGAGTCGTTGTCGTCTTTGCGCAGTCCAGATGCACCTGTGACTCACGTAGACTTTTCATTCATAATCCACCAAGACACCGGACCACGGTAGTAGCGAGGTGGGAGGGGGGTGTGTACAAAGTGCAGGAGCATCTAAGAAGACGCATGTTTGTCGTGGATGTGAATTGCTGTATGTAGTGTGTAAAACAGTTTGCTGTGGTGCACGCGGTCATGCGTCATAACCAAAAACTCGTTTTTTAAAGACTGCTTACTTCATTGTGTTTTAACCTCAGTTGGAAAGGATTGTTTTAAGGATCCCATGGGATACTAGTGATGGGTCGTTCTTGAACAATTCGTTCATTTTGAACGAATCTTTAATGTGACTCGGGAAGAACGAGTCGTCTCGTGGGAGTGATTCGTTTAGTCGCGCATGCGCATTTGCGCAACTTCCTATAGTTTCTGTATTGGAATTGATTCACTTGTTTTCGAGTCTTCGGGTTTTTCAAGTCGTTCGTTCATCACGTGACAGCCCCATACGCTTAACCTATGCAGTCTGAGCCAGAAAGAGAATTGAACGAAATGATTCGTTCATTTTGCTGAATGAGACTCAAAGGTCCGAGTCTGTAAAATGATCCGAACTTCCCATCACTATGGGATACCCCTCGCAAACCGTTTAACATGCTGCATATGGCGACTCACCTCCGCGAGAAACACGCCTCTATGAACAGTCAGCGTGGCTCGAGGTGCCAGGAGTTGGTGGGCGTGGCTCCTCCCTGCGTGCGCCATAGGTGTCTTACTTGTCGGCGGCTCAGTGAATCCACGCCCCTTCCGGCGTGCTTTTTATGGTTGTCTTGCCTTCGTGAATCTATACTAATAAAAGGCAAAGCCCTCACTGACTCACTGACTGACTGACTCATCACTAATTCTCCAACTTCCCGTGTAGGTAGAAGGCTGAAATTTGGGAGGCTCATTCCTTACAGCTTACTTACAAAAGTTAAGCAGGTTTCATTTCGAAATTATACACGCAACGGCCATAACGGTCGATAACGGTCGACAACGTCCGCCATGTTGAACTTTCTTATTTATGGCCCCATCTCCACGAAATTTGGTAGGCGGCTTCCCTGCACTAACCAAAACCGATGTACGTACTTATTTCGGTGATATGACGCCAGTGTCCGCCATATTGAATTTTCCAACGTCACCAATTTTCAAACTTCCCGTGTAGGTAGAAGGCTGACCCCATCTTCACGTAATTTGGTAGGTGGCTTCCCGGCGCTAGCTAAAACCGATATACGTACTTATTTTGGTGGTATGACGCCATTGTTGGCCGCCATGTTGAATTTTCCACACATCACTAATTCTCTAACTTCCCGTGTAGGTAGAAGGCTGAAATTTGGCAGGCCCATTCCTTACAGCTTACTTACAAAAGTTAAGCAGGTTTCATTTAGAAATTCTACACGTAACGGTCATACCGGTCAACAACGTCCGCCATGTTGAACTTTCTTATTTACGGCCCCATCTTCACGAAATTTGGTAGGTGGCTTCCCTTAGCTAACCGAAACCAATGTACGTACTTATTTCGGTGGTATGACGCCACTGTCAGCCACCATATTGAATTTTTCAACATCACTAATTCTCCAACTTCCCGTGTAGGTAGAAGGCTGAAATTTGCAAGGCTCATTCCTTACAGCTTACTTACAAAAGTTAAGCAGGTTTCATTTCGAAATTCTACGCGTAATGGTCATAACGGTCAACAACGTCCGCCATGTTGAATTTTCTTATTTATGGCCCCATCTTCTCGAAATTTGGTAGGCGGCTTCCCTGCACTAACTGAAACCAATGTACGTACTTATTTTGGTGGTATGATGCCACTGTCGGCCGCCATATTGAACTTTTCAACAGTCTTTGTTACTTATGGGCCCATCTTCAAGAAATTCTATCGATCAAAGAACTGTCACTTACCGAGTGGTTTCCATGCCCGGAGATACCACCTACCTTTTCCATTCTCTTTGTTACATATTGCACGGCCATATCAGGCTCACTCTTGATATCCATTGTGTCTTATGTATTGAATGACTGGCACAGGTTCAAGGTGTGGACTGATGACGGTACAGGAGATAATTAGACTACACAGGAGCACTAGAAGAGTGAAATGCTTAAGCCCTTCACCTATGGATCTGCATGTGAGTTGATGGCTGCCGCTGAATTGTTCGGTTGTCGCTTTCAAGTGTACAGAAATGGCCAAATATTTTACACCTTTCAACAAAAGCCAATGCCTCTTAAACATCTTAGACTGACAGGTGACGATTTCAGTAGTGGACACTTTGATGTTTATGAATGTTTAAACTCTCAAAAGCTGGATGTGATTTTATCGATGAAACCGGTTGTATGCTTACAACGCTTGACAGATGCCGAATGTCTCTTCAACACAAGTCCTACAAATACTGTCGTCATTGAAACAAACCATGAAACTCAAACCGATTATGACAGCAGCAATCCAAGCTGTGAGATTTGAGACAAGATTACTGTTCACATGGCCGACTGTACGTTACATGATCAAGAGTAAGCTCAGCTCACAGCTTGGTCATATTACAACCAGACGGCCGAACTGACAACGTGGCACACAAAGAGATCCTTAACAAATAATTATTGTCATATTTTCCCTCAGTTTAAAAAGGTTTAATTTTCTTCTTAATAAAAATTTTAATGCAGTACTTCGCCGCTGCGAAGCGCGGGTATTTTGCTATTTATATATATATATATAGATTCTGTCCCTCTCTCCACTACACAACTTTCAGGATAAAAATTCCCTGTATTTAATTATGCTTGCAGAAGCTGATGATGTCTTTCTGCTAATGCAGCACTCAGGTTCTTGAAATTGTGCAATTTTCTTGCACAAGCTTAAAGTACGAGTGCTTACTCTAAAAATGGAGCGTCCACAACCAAATGATAGGACCAAGCCAATTATTGAGCTCAGGGTAATGACACATGTAGTGCAAGAGGGTGACACGGAAAAGTCTTTGCTCGAGTCTCTATATATTCATCTGTCATGACTGATAAACATGCTATCTGACCAGTGCTAATGGCAGGAACACAAATAAGCTCTACTATTTGTCTGAGTTGTAGTATTAATTCATTTGCAGATGAACTGGCAATCTTTTCCCCCACCAAAACGGGTAAAAGCCTGAGCAAGCACCAGTTCTGTGCTGCATGACTACGTCATTTCTCATGTACTTCACATGGCTTATCATGTGCATCATTGCCAAGGTACCTGAATTGATTAATGTGCCAATTTAATTCAAGGTATGTGAATTCCATCCATCCATTTTCCAACCTGCTGAATCCGAACACAGGGTCACGGGGGTCTGCTGGAGCCAATCCCAGTCAACACAGGGCACAAGGTAGGAACCAATCCTGGGCAGGGTGCCAACACACCGGAGGACACACACAAGAGCGCCAATTTAGAATCGCCAATCCACCTAACCGGCATGTCTTTGGACTGTGGGAGGAAACCCACGCAGACACGGGCAGAACATGCAAACTCCACGCAGGAAGGACCTGAGAAGCGAACCCGGGTCTCCTAACTGCGAGGCCGCAGCGCTACCACCGTGCCGCCCGGTATGTGAACTGCTTCTCTTGAATGACAAGATGATCAATGAACAATGCAAGGTCATTGGACACAATACCCTCAAAAAGATCATGTCCAAGTCAGGGAGGTAATCCTGGCTGACAAACATGAAAATACTTCAACGCTTTAAACACAGAATTGAATTTGACACCAACAACACTGTCAGCTCTGGCAGCATCTAAATCTTTAACATTCTCTTCAAAAGACTTCACTGTTCTTGTTAAAGCCTTTGTCAGGGGTGCTGACTGGAATGTTTGTCGGTCAATCTCACAATATCTGCAAAAGTTGCTACTCCTACTAAAACTTTCGACAAATCCACCAATGTAATGTGAGCCGAGATTGTCTCCTGCTATGGCACACAATGTACCTTTGTGCAATTTTCCATCGGCTAACATAATGCCATGCTCCTCAAGGTCTGAAGACAACGTCCTGACCAAAGTATTTAAAATCCTGCTCCCCGCACAATAAAACTAACTGCATATCGTCAATGCTTGCCCTACAGAAAGGCAAGAGGTTTGCAAGTGTGACACAAACAGCAAGAATCTTGTGTTTGTTCTTTCCTGATCCAACTGGATTAGCAACTTCAAAGGCATCCTGCTATAAGATTAAACCTAAAGATTCTGAATCCGTTTTAAACAGGCTGTTTTCATAAATGTTTCTGCCATCCCAAACATCACTGAGAATGTATTCTGTTCTGATTTCAGCTTTTGTTTTCTTATATTGTTTCCTGACTGATGCAGAACAAAACAGTGCTGCTAACGTCTGTTTAATAGGAATGTACTGAGCAAAGATTTCCTTGCCTGATTCATTTTTTCCAAGACAGATGGGAACATGATCCACGTATTTCAAATACTCTTTATAAAAAGACTTTCTCCTCAAATCCGTTTTTAGTGCATGAGTAATTCAAATCTGGAAAAGATCCTCAGCTTTAATAACATCGGACCTTACTTATTCTATGTTAATTAATGTTGACTTATGTTTATTTTTTATTGTGTCTTCTATTTTTCTATTCATTTTGTAAAGCACTTTGAGCTACATTTTTTTTTGTATGAATATGTGCAATATAAATAAATGTTGATTGATTGATTGTTGAACATCAAGAACTCTCTGTGGTGTTATGGGTCCACAGCTCGTTGAGCAAAGGCCATTTTTAAATAATCACCGCACCCGAGGCGGCTTCGTGAGGGGGGCGATGTTGTAGCGAGCCGCGGGGCAGTCGTCGATGTGGGCGTTTCTCACCGTGTGCACAGGTGAGGAACTGCCCACATTCGTGATTGCTCCCGTGGCTAATGCTACAGCTGTGATGGCCCCTCACGTTTTAAAAGAAGCGCGAGTCGGTTTTGTGAGGGATGAAAGGAAACGATCGGAGAGAAAAAGAAAAGGAAAGAGGACAGAGGTTACAGGGAGCGAGGAAGCATGCGGTGCAAGAGAGACGGACAGGCGGTGCGTGTGGTGAGCGCGCGATCGAGCGCTCGAGGGCAGCTGCAAGGAAGCTGGGTGTTAGGCCGACACCCAGGTGTTTGAGTTGAGGTTGCTCCCGCTGAGCGACCATGTAGCGGGAGTGACCAGGTGAAAGCGACGAGCCGCAGAAGGCCGTGGAAAGGCAGCGGAAGTCGGGAGGCTTGGTGGTGGAGTCCCCAATGTGTGCGTCCTGGTCATTGGTGGACATCAAGTCTCGGGGACTGGGATGAGTGCCATACCGGAGCCAGGGATCGGGAGGTCTCCAGTCTCGCGAAAGTGTAGAGGAGGGCAGCTGCAGAGAGCGTCTTGCCTGCTGCTTGGCCCAAACGGGATAAGCAGGTGAGACGCTAATAAATGATGCACCGGATTTGTTGTTGTTTTTAAAGACTGCTTCCTAGAGAAGATTTTAACCTCTGGTTTTAAAGGATTGTTTTTTCTTATTGTTTTAACCTCCACGTTTTCATTTTATGGATTATTTGATGAAGAAAGAACTGCACTCTTTATGAACACTGTTTATTTTGTTGACTGTTTTTAATAAAAGCACTGTTTTCACTTTTAACCATCCCCTTGCTCAGATGCTCAATTATTTGCCTTCACTGACTGGCTCACTCGGTAACATTATCGACGGTGTTGGGTTCAAGGGTTCCCAAACAGCCATGGGAGAGTGGAGCCAGAACCCACATCGTCACATTTCTCCCTCTATCATTTTCTGAAATTCCTAGAGTAGTCAATTTTTCATTTAGTTTGTGCAACACATGTGACTGGCTAATGTCATGTATGTCCTGCAACCCTTCAATTACCGTTTGAATTACTGAAGATGGTAGGACCAACTCCGCCTGCAATTTTAAGTAAAACAATGCCAGATTCTTCAAAAATAGACACTCATCTGCAATTTCTGGTACTAGGCCTATATCTGACTCCTTGGCACCATCACCAGAGTCTATCACAACCTCACACTGCGAACTCAAGTGTTCATCCACATCACTATAAGATGTGCACATCTGCACTGAAACATTTGCCGCCAGAATGTTGTGACCGAAGGGGCGGCACGGTGGCGCAGTGGGTAGCGCTGCTGCCTCGCAGTTAGGAGACCTGGGTTCGCTTCCCGGGTCCTCCCTGCATGGAGTTTGCATGTTCTCCCCGTGTCTGCGTGGGTTTCCTCCCACAGTCCAAAGACATGCAGGTGAGGTGGATTGGCGATTCTAAATTGGCCCTAGTGTGTGCTGGGTGTGTGTCCTGTGGTGGGTTGGCACCCTGCCCTGGATTGGTTCCTGCCTTGTGCCCTGTGTTGGCTGGGATTGGCTCCAGCAGACCCCCGTGACCCTGTGTTCGGATTCAGCGGGTTAGAAAATGGATGGATGGATGGATGGATGTTGTGACCGAGCCTTTCCACTGAACAATTTCGATGATTTCTGGATAAATGAGAGGAAAATGTGGATATCACAGAAAATCTTTTATTACATCTAAATGGACAAGATACTACGGTTCCTTCTTTAATGTGAGACTTCAAGTGAACAAAGAAGCTTTTTAAATCGCTAAATTTTGCCTGGCACAAAGAAATGTAACAGACTAAGTTTGGAGCATCAAGTCCGTCTGTCTGTGTTACATCCCGCTTTGCAGCCCCCCTGTTATGGTTTCTGTACTTATGGGACTCGAAAGGTGCAAACGTTTTGAAGGACCTACAGCAATCTGGAATGCCACATTTAAAAGCAGTATTCGGAACATGACTATGGATTTTCATATGCTGACAAAACAACAATATTGATTGAAAAGCAGGTCACAGAACTGACACTGCAGCATTTTTGGTTCAGTTATATAATCTTAACAAGTCGGGATAAAAAAAAAAATAAAATAAAAACACTCGCTGCTTTAATTATGTTGCTTTCCTGACAACTTGCAACAAACGTCACTACTGATTTGACAAACTTTAAAGTTTCCTGAGTTAAATTAGTTTCAGACTCGTGCACTAGACGCCCTACATGTAAAATGACGTTGAATGATAACATCTACGTTATTTTACAATGCCTAAATGTCCCATTTTACTTTAGAATAAATGTATTTGGTCTTATGACATACTGGCCCAAAACATATAGGCACAGCACTTTGTGCTAAGTTAAAAATCAAGATAGTTTTTAAATATTAACTGGACAAGAGGGCTTTCCACTTTACGAGCAGGGAAAAGTGGCTGTGCGGGCTGTAAAAGCTATGATACCTTGCTAAGTACAAACTAACTGCACATGTACAGTAGAAACAACATGTCCGACAGCGTGAAACGATTATAAAACGAATGGCTAACCAACTCGCTAACGAAGACAAAAAGAAAAAAAGATATCAAGCAAAAGAGAAAGAGGCTCACCAAGTCAAAACCGCAACAAATTCTTTCTGGATCTTTCTATTCTGTCGCCGACACGTTCTCCCGCTTCACAAACACCAAATGCAGTTCAACAATGGAAAGTGCAAAAAAAAAATCCTATCGAAAATAAATGAACTGAATAGGCTGATAAGCTATAACCTAATTAGCAGTCCGTAAGAGTCCTCTTAAAAGTTCTAATGTTACTGATCTTAAATCTCTGCTCAGCTTACACCTCCTCCTCACAAACCAATCCCAGAATGCTTTGCTTGTCCAGTATGCTACCGTATTTTCAGTATGTTACAGTATGAAAGACATTGAAAACAGTTATCTGCTGTAAATATACAGTCATTCTTTAAACCATTACAGTATGTTACTGTGTAAAGAAAATACTGTAGGACACGGACTGTAAATTTACAGCAATATTTTACAGTAGTTACACATATGGGATGGCACGGTTGCAGAGCGGTAGCGCTGCTGTCTCGCAGGGAGTCACGTCCCTTGTGTTCCCTGCCTGGAGTTTGCATGTTTCCACAGTGTGCTCAGTTTTCCATCCAAAGACAGGAAGGTATGGAGATTTGGTGAAGCAACAATGACGGCAAGTGTATGAGTGTGCTTGTGTCCACCTTGCGATGAGCTGATGCCTCATCCAGGGATTTTGTTTCTGTGTTGCACCGATGCTGCTGGAATGGGCGCATCCCCGAATTGATGGGTGTAATCATTAAACATCTTTTTCAGAGATATTGTGGCAAGATGTCCTCTGAATTGAACGGATGTTTCGGGCACACGCGTCGCGTCTCGTGAAGTATAAACCTGGCCTTAGGTGCCTTACTTTTCAGCTGACGATCTTGACTAGGGCTTATATTACAGAGCAGCCTGAAAATCATGCTAGGGCTTATTTTTGGAGTAGGTCTTATTTTCGGGGAGACACGGTAGGAAGTAAAAATGCGAGGTTTGAATACACAATGGGAGGTCTGAAAATCGAGAGCCCACCTTATGAGAAGGAATTAGGGGTCAGAGTGGACGCTAAGCTATCGACTTCCAGACAGTGTGCAGAAGCCATTAAGAAGGCTAACAGAATGTCAGGTTATATAGCGCCTTAACGTGTGGAGGAGGAGTCACAGGAGGGTCTGCTCAGGCTTCATAACTCACTGGTGAGGCCTCATCTGGAGTCCTGTGTGTAGTTTGGGTCTCCAGGCCACAAAAAGGACAGAGCAGCACAAGAAAAGGTCCAGAGAAGAGCGACGAGGCTGATTACGGGGCTACAGGGGACGAGTTATGAGGAAAGATTATAAGAGCTGAGCCTTTACAGTTTAAATATAAGAAGATGAAGAGGAGACCTGAGTGAAGTGTTTAAAATGATGAAGGGAATCAGTGCAGTGGATCGAGACGGAGACTTTAAAATGAGTTCATCAAGAACACGGGGTCACAGTTGGAAACTTAAGAGTAAATTTCACACAAACATTAGGGAGTTTTTTATTTTTACACAAAGAGCGATAGACACTTGGAATAAGCGACAGAGTAGTGTGGTGGACAGTAAGACGTTAGGGACTTTCACAACTCGACTTGATGTTTGTTTGGAAGAAATAAGTGGACAGGACTGGTGAGTTTTGTTGGGCTGAATGGCCTGTTCTCGTCTCGATTGTTCTAATGCTCTAATTACTCAACATATCTGTGATGCGACATTTGTTGGAATGGCAAATGCAATGCATTTTACTACCGTGGGCATTACCAAATGCATTCCAACAGATGGCGCGCTGCAAGCGTTAAGGCTGCAGGGTCTGCATTGATCACTTAGATTGGTAGCACAGGTAGTTATTGATGTATTATTATAATTTTAATTAGTAGTGTATGTCATTAATAAACACTACATAATGCACAGTTATTATTATAATAATATTATTAGTTAATGTACATTCAGATATTTCTAAATGTCATTAAATGATAATCCACTTATAAGTAACACCTTATAATCACTGTAATTAATAAGTCTTAAGTAACCATTAAAGAAGAGCAGCAGTTCATGTACAGTGAAATGATTGTCATTAAATAATATTTAATATACTGGTAACACTTTATAAGAAGTAATTAGTAACTCAATCATTATATTTGTCTTAATGGATTATTAGTTAAAAGCATCTTGAACATGGGAAAGGCGCTATATAAATAAAACATATGGTTAATGTCCACTGAAATAGTCACATCTAACCCCCTAAATCCAGACCAGGGTCGAATGGGTACTGAAGGCCTATCCCAGCATGAATCAGGCATTAGGCAGGATCAAAGTCTGGACATGATGCCAGTCCAACACACACACGCCAGGTCCAGTTTAGCATCGCCAGTTCACCTGACCTGCATGTCTTTGGATGCAGACACAGGGAGAACATGCAGACTCCACAGAGGGGTGTGAACCCAGGTCACCTTACTATGGGGCAGCAGCACCGTCACTGTGCCACTCACTCTGACAGTTATACCATTAAATGATCATTCAGATTGTGGTAACACTTCATAATAACTTTCACTCAACAAATGTTCTCTTCCAGAGCATTCCGGCCCGCCAGGGAGAGTCCCACTCTAATGGCTCCTTATCAGTATTAAGGAGGCGTACAATCTCATGCTGTATGGAAGCTCACAGGACAATAAAAAGTGAGTCTCCATTCCGTGTAAGAGGTGACGTGCACTTCAGACCCCAACAGAGTACAAATGCCATCCTACAAACTGCTGTGTCGTGTGCTACGGGGCTCATAGAGTGACGAGGACTAGCACTGTGCCAGGTGTGAAATGGGGCCTGCAAGAAAGACGAAAATGGCTGGCAGGAAGGGGTTATTGGGAAGTTGCTACTGCGTACCATCCAAGGGGTCTTCCAGCAGTGGTGTACACTCACAGTTAGCCGCTAACTGCAGTCAATAGACGGAGCTCAATGATAGGGACCACCAATGTGTGTCACACATCGCGACAGCAAACTGCTTTACCAACAGGCAGGAACTGCTGCAGCATGGACGGATCATTCATTGGGGCATTCTAGGTAAGCACTCGGTGGTCCTGTAACAGCAAGAATCTGCCAGCCTCTTTACCTGTTCTGCATTAAATGGCAGGGTGTCCGCACGCTACACGGTTCATAGTACGATCAGCTCCCTGTGAAGGAGTCAAGTCACCCAGGGGTCCTGGGGGTCTTAATCAGGCCTTGTGCTGCAGGACAGTGGATGCAGACCCCCCGCAGGCCAATTCCGTACAAACATTCAGAAGGGAACTGCATGCTTTGGATATCTGGAGCAGGGGACAGAGGAAGAGGCCCCTTGGCAGCAGCTGTTCACAAAGCTTCACGGTTTTACAGTGGGACGCGGACACGTTACCTGGTCTGACGAGATGCGTTTCCGCTTGTACTCGAATGATACGAGGCGGCGGGTACATCGTGAACCACATGGGGCCCTCCACGAGCTCTGACTGCAAGGGGCTATTCAGTCAGGAGGTGGCTCTCTGATGTTCTGGGGGGTGTTTCAGTTACGAGGAGTAAGTGTCCTTTGGTTAGACCAAAATGGCCACATTAGGCTTCTGGACAAGCCATGTGTTACCTTTTGCGCTTCGTTTCCAAGAGTGAACACGGAATGGCTTCCAGTCTGTGGGATGGACACAAGGAGCATTCGGAAGCCTTCTCGTATCTGGACTGGCCCGCAGCATCCCCAGATCGAAAGCCAATAGGAAGATCTTTGGGACTATTTGGAGTAACGAGTGAAGCCACCTGACCAATTTGGCCAAACTGGTGCCTTAAGAATGGATGAGAACTGACGTCGCCTGTGACCACAAGCTGGTGACGTCCATGCCAGGCAGGACTGCGGCTATTCTTCTGTCTCGCGGAGGAGGTACTCACTATTTATTTTTTTACCTTATTTCATTTATAAAATGATAAAAAAAATCCAACACCAACACGTCACTTCAGCTCCTGCCACAGACCACCCCAAAACTGTCACGTGGCTCCTTGTCAGCCATTCTGATGCCCTCCTTGTGCTTTGGCTCATCTTCTTGCTGCCTGATTCATCTCCACTTCAGCTTCAGCTCATGGAAAGGCGACCACATTTTCTCCTTAAGAACTTTCTGATGCAGAGTTGACTTCCTGATACCTGAGCTCAAGATCCAACATAAAGACCACCAGACTCCCACCGCCATGTTCGACTGTTTCTGTGAGGTTCTGACTGTGGAATTCTGTGTTCCAGACATATGGGACACGTGATGTCCAGAACGCTCCACTTTTGTCTCCTCTGTCTGGAGACTGTTTTTACCCCAAAGGCCTGGTGGTCATCCGGGACCATCATAGGAGATGAGAGGCGAGTGTCTATGGCAGGACTCCTTTCAGCTTTTCTCCTTTCCATGGCTGCCTTTTCTGTATTGTGGAGTTGCGGCCATTGCTGAGGTAACAGAAAGCCTGCACTTGCTTGGGTGCTGCACCCTGGGCGTAATTTTACAATGTCGACCACAACCTATGATTTCCCCCTTAGATATTAGGAGCCCCACTCTGATTTAGTGGAGTTCATGGACTTTGAAAATGGCTTTGTAGCCCATTCATATCTGATGGATATCAACAATGTTTCCTTTTTCTAATCACTTCTGGAATTTCCTTGCATTGAGTCATCAAGTGCTTGTTGAGTCTTTGTGCTGATGTCTTGACTCTCACTGTGATTTCCCAATTGGAAAGTAAGTTTTTCACTGATTTTCATGGCTGACTGTACCTGAGCCTGAACCTGCACTCAACCGAGTCTAATTATCCTTTAAACTGGGCTGATTTAGCAAGGGGGGCAATTACTTTTTCACTCAGTGCCAATTAGTGTTGGATGTCTTTGTGCATTCATTGAACAACATTTTTTTGTTTTCTGTAGCACATCTTACAAGGCTTTTTCAGGTCTTAACCCCTAATTGGCACATCCATGATATCACGTGGACAACCAGGTACGTGTGCGTCATTCACCCGGGGAAGGAGACAAGCCTGTGGAAGGGAGGAGTCGGATTCTTTGGGCAATGCTCTGCTGGTGAACCCTGAGTCTGGGCATTCATGCAGACATTAATTTGACACGTACTGTACCACCTGCGTGAACATCGGTGCAGACCAGGAACAGCTCTTTCATGGTAATGGTATTCCCTGATGTAAGATACTCCTGGCCAGGCGGCACAGAATCTTCTGGAATGGTTTGAGGACTTCAGGGTGTTTCTAAATTTCCCAGATCTCAATCCAAGCAAGCGTCTGCGGGATGTGTTGGAAAAGCAACTCCAATCCTTGGTGGACCCACCTCACAACTTATGGGAGTTAGAGGATCTGCTATTATCCTCCTGGTATCAGAAACCACAGGAGACCACCAGTGGTCTTGTAGAGCCCAAGCCTCAGTGGCTCAGAGCTGTTTTGGAAGGAGCAACAGCATATTGGACAGGTGGACATTATGCTTTGCCTCAAATTGTGTATATACACATTGTAATGGACGCCATGCATGGGTGGGTGTCCAGGCTGGGATGGGTCGGGGTTTCTTAACTGGCCATTGGCCAGGGAGGCCAGTGCAATAATGGGTAGATGGCAGAACCCATGAGGTACATCAGCAAGGTATGCTGGCAACTGTAGTCTTATAAGGTGACCCTGTTGGGGTTCTGTGGGTACCACCAGGGGGTGATGTGGAGATTCATAAACACTACTTTATTGGACTTCCAAGTGACAGAGACGTGCCTCCTGCAGGCAAATGCCATGGCACTGGAAGTACTTCCGGGTTTTGGATAAAAAGTGTTGCTCTGCCTCATCAAGGTGAGTTGAAGTTGGGGAGGAATGAAGTGTGAGAGAGAGGAATTCTGTTGTGCTTGTGTTTAAATGCAATTGTAAGAGAAGAAATCTGCTTGCAGGTATTTTAACTTCATATTTGAGCTCAGGACATGTCTGTGTGGTTATGTCTGGGGTTTAGGGTGATGCAGCACACCTTAGCAGTCAGAATATATATATTTTATATATTTAGGGGTCAGCCAAAGGGTCCAATTTGGGGTGCTCAGATAGGAGGAAAGGGTTGGTGGTGTCTGTCCGCTTTTCACAAGAGAACTGCTTAACGGATTCAAGATCAGGTTTTTTTCTATAATTGGCTTGAACATTCCGGTTGATTTTGCGACTTCTCTCATCGCTTTAAGTATCAAAGTTTGGTTTCAGGAGCAATTTATTCGTGCAAATCTGAGAAAGAGGTTGCAGGTGGGAGGCACGAACCGCATCACGCACGTACCAGCCTCTGTTCAAGTCAGTCTACGTCTCGCCACATGTTGGAGCGCACCTCGCCTCCGCTTAGCTAGTGATACCTATATGTTCAGAAGACAACATCTACAGATTTTTAAGGAGTAACAATAAATGTTTTTGAGAGAAGATCACAGCTACGTGTGTTTTAGAGGGTAGCTGCTCATTGGCAGACATATAATGGCCACCTACTTATTTCCCCATGTGGGGGACGCTCTCCCGTCAGAGCTTAACACAATCAGATACAAGGCCTGACGATGGAGCGTACTGACTTGGCCAGTAATACATTTTCTACTTATTGATTTTTACAGTTTGTCCTGTTTCACTACTACGTGAGTGCAGCCCTATGCCAGTATATATACTGCTCAAAAGAATTAAAGGAACACTTTTTAATCAGAGTATAGCATAAAGTCAATGAAACTTCTGGGATATTAATCTGGTCAGTTAAGTAGCAGAGGGGGTTGTTAATCAGTCTCAGCTGCTGTGGTGTTAATGAAATTAACAACAGATGCACTAGAGGGGCAACAATGAGATGACCCCCAAAACAGGAATGGTTTAACAGGTGGAGGCCACTGACATTTTTCCATCCTCATCTTTTCTGACTGTTTCTTCACTAGTTTTGCATTTGGCTACAGTCAGTGTCACTACTGGTAGCATGAGGCGATACCTGGACCCTACAGAGGTGGCACAGGTAGTCCAACTTCTCCAGGATGGCACATCAATACGTGTCATTGCCAGAAGGTTTGCTGTGTCTCCCTGCACAGTCTCAAGGGCATGGAGGAGATTCTAGGAGACAAGCAGTTACTCTAGGAGAGCTGGAGAGGGCCATAGAAGGTCCATAACCCATCAGCAGGACCAGTATCTGCTCCTTTGGGCAAGGAGGAACAGGATGAGCACTGCCAGAGCCCTACAAAATGACCTCCAGCAGGCCACTGGTGTGAATGTCTCTGACCAAACAACCAGAAAGACTTCATGAGGGTGACCCAAGGGCCCCATGTCCTCTAATGGGCCCTGAGCTCACTGCCCAGCAGCATGCAGCTCGATTGGCATTCGCCATAGAATACCAGAATTGGCAGATGCACCACTGGTGCCCTGTGCTTTCTACAGATGAGAGCAGGTTCACCCTGAGCACGTGACAGAAGTGAAAGGGTCTGGAGAAGCCATGGAGAACATTATGCTGCCTGTAACATCATTCAGCATGAGCAGTTTGGTGGTGGGTTAATGATTGTCTGGGGAGGCATATCCATGGAGGGTCACACAGACCGCTACAGGCTTGACAAAGGCACCTTGGCTGCCATTAGGTATCAGGATGAAATCCTTGGACCCATTGTCAGACCCTATGCTGGTACAGTGGCTCCTGGTGCACGACAATTCCTGGCCTCATGTGGTGAGAGTATGCAGGCAGTTCCTGGAGGATGAAGGAATTGATACCATTGACTGGCCACCACACTTTCCTGACCTAAATCCAATAGAACACCTCTGGGACATTATGTTTTGGTCCATCCAATGCCACCAGGTTGCACCTCAGACCGTCCAGGAGCTCAGTGATGCCCTGGTCCAGATCTGGGAGGAGATCCCCCACAACACCATCTGTCATCTCATTAGAAGCATGCACCGATGTTGTCAGGCATGTATACAAGAACACAGGGGCCATACAAAGTGCTGCGTACAATTTGGAGTTGCTGCAATTAAATTTGGGCAAAATGGACTAGCCTGCCACATCATTTTTTCACTCTGATTTTTGGGGCGTCTTTGAATTCAGGGCTCTGTAGGTTGATCATTTTCATTTCCATCAAACGATGTGGCATCCTTTCGTTCCTAACACATTACCCAGTCTATATCAGTATAGATATCCAGGAGGATTTCTTTTTCCCATTGAGATCTGATGTGTTTTCAAAGTGTTCCTTTAATTTTTTTGAGCAGTTTTATATATATACACGTACACACACGCATACATAGAATTTATGCATAGGTGATATCTTCAGGGTTTTAATTTTATATCAAGGACCAAGGATCTTTATGCAAAAACGAAATTTGGCACTCAGGTCCTGGTAAGTAAACAGTACCCACCATAACCCCATAAAACAAACTTCATAATAAAAAGTACCCCATAAGTAGCCCCTTAACCCCCAACGCTTCATAATAAAGGTATCACAGATAAGCACAATAAAATAGAATGAAATAACATTTATACCTAATATGATGACTATAGCTAAAGGTGATCTTTTTGCAGTATGCCCTGTAATTAGCAGCAAGTTAAAGCAGTAAATAGTTTAATAAATGAGATTACTGAAACAAAATGCAAAGTGTAGTCTAAGTCACACAGAATGTGCAGTCAGATTTAGTGATGATGTATTCGTTAGTCTAATGGCATCCAGGAAAAAGCTGCTCTCCAGTCTGGTGGTACTTGCCTGTAAGCTGGAAGGGGCAAACAGTTCATGGGCAGGACGTGTACCATCCCTCATAATGGAGGAGGCTTTACTTTATATGTAATACCACCCCAAATCGAGAGTGTCATGTCTCAGTCGGGGTTCCTCCCTTCTGCTGGAGTTTCACATCTCTTTTGTTCATTTTTGGTTCTTTGATTTAAGTTGTTTATGTGTATTGTTCTTTATTTTTCATTTGTCTGTGTATACAAGCTGCCTGTGTCATGTCCCATGTGTTTTCTGTGTGGTTCCCCAAGAGGCGGGGCCACCTGCCAATCACCACCAAGAGCAGCCCAACCGCTTAGGAGTGGTGAGTTCTTGTGCTTTTTGTAAACTGAATGCGCTTTGTGACTTTCTGGATTTTTCTCACCTTCTGCTCCGTGTTTTGACTGTCCTACTGGAATCTGTATTGAGACTTACATTTGATTGCTTTCTTGTTACAGGACATTCCATTTTGTCTTGTTCTCTCTGCTTCATTGTTATCGGAGAACATTTTTTTGTGAAGAATGACTCTTTTCATTCATATATATATATATATATATATATATATATATAGATATATATATATATATAGATATATATATATATATATATACACATAGATAGATAGATATATACCTGTATATATATATATATATATATATATATATATATATATATAGAGATATATATAGATATATAGATATATATATATATAGATAGATAGATAGATAGATAGATAGATAGATAGATAGATATATATATAGATATATATATATATATATATATATATACACACTAGGGGCTCTGCCCCCTGCTCACTTCGCTTGCCCACCCCCGTGTTTGGTTTACCGGATATACAATACAATTTATTTTTGTTTAGCCCAAAATCACACCAGGAGTGCCGCAATGGGCTTTAACAGACCCTGCCTCCTGACAGCCCCCCAGCATTGACCCTCTAAGAATACCAGAAAAAATTCCCAAAAAATACCCTTGTAGGGAAAAAATCGAAGAAACCTTGGGCAAGGCAGTTCAAAGAGAGACCGCTTTCCAGGTAGGTTGGGTGTGCACTGGGTGTCAAGAAGAAGGGGGTAAATACAACACAGTACAATGCATAGAACATAATAAATCCTCAATACAGTATACAAATAAAAATTCTAGAAGTGCGGAGTTGAATTTCACATTAGATGATATCACATAATATTATTTGGATTTGTATAGAGTCCTGGAGACCCCATTCATCAAGCTGCCTCCCCCATTTTGCCATTCCACATCTGAAATAGCGCTAATCCGATGAAGGGACCTCTCTTTCCCACAATTCCTGCGCTCCTCCATCAGGGATGACTTTACCTTAGGCAGGCAATATACAATTTAAAGAGATTGTTATTTTCATGGGAATTGTTACATATGCATTATTTTTACTTTTACTTTAAAAACTTGTAAAAACAATACTTGTCCTTTATTTTCGGCCCAGTGCGTGGTTATATCTCTTCCTCGCTGCTCGCGTTGCGAAGAGGAGGGGCGGCTGAACGCATGCTAAGGATATGCCGTCACATCATCTGCTGTCATCCTGCTGCTGGCGAGCTGCACGTTCTGCTTGTCTCTTGTCGTTGTTTTAAGAGCTGGGAGCACATGATGCTTGTCTGACAGACGCAATCCAACAACTGCGAGGTTAGATGTCTGTGGACTTGCTTTTAAATGAAGGCTCACTGCCTTGTCTCGCGTGACGTTGTAAAAACAATACTTGTCTTTTATTTACGACCTCGGGAGTGGTTAAATTCTTTCTTACTGGACGTATAACGCTGCTTGCGTGCTGTGTGTGTGGGGGAATTGGGGCTGCTGTCACGCTGCCCTTCAATCTTTTTAAAGCCTTTACAGCCGCTGTCCTTTTTCCTATTTTGTGTCTCTGCTGCTCGCGTTGTGATCGCTTCTCTGTCATCAGAAATATACACCTGACCTAATTGTTTTTTTCTTTCAAATTAAACTCGTCATTGCTTTAACTGTTGCGGGTCCACAGATTCTCATAGTGTATGTTCCATTATTGTGTACAGTAAATCTACGTTTTGTGCATTGAATGATGTGCACTGAGACACCTGTATCTGTGTTTGTTTCTTCCCTTTACACTACTTTTCTCTTTCGTCTCGCGGTTCTTTTATTTGTCTTTCTTGATCTTAATGTGAAGATCATGTATCGTCAACTAGTCATTCATGCCACATGATTTTTTTGTAATAGAGATATATATATATATATGTATGTATATGTATGTTACGGCCAAAACCCAAAGTTCAGCCAGTTCCCGAATTGGCCAGCCGTTTTGCATTTTGACTGCAAGGTGTGGTCAATGTCCGAATTGCTAGAAATGACCAGCGTATATGCTACTTTGGCCAGCCATTTCGCGAAGTGGCGAGAACTCCCTGGCCAAAATCCGATGTGCTGATGTAAGACTGTCCTCTCGAGGTGCGAAGATGCTTAAAAACTTTCAGATGCAGATTCAGAAGGGAGTTTTCCATTCTGCTCGAGGCGGGTCTTGTTCAGAAAGCAGACGCCACGTGAGACGGCCTTCCCCTCGCCCGAACACTAACCTTAAGGTCAATAAAATAGGTCCCTGATGTTAAGTCACTATTTTAGGGCTACAATGATAACAGAAATGTGAAACCTACTTATATACTGTACCTAATCTTAAGTATTCTGAAACAACCAAGTGGCGTCCGCTTTCTGAACAAGAGCCAAGGCTACACTCGATGCAATCGCACTACTGAGTGCACAACAAATCGCTGCAAATGCCTTTTTTCTTCCGACTTTGGCCGATCACCCCATGCCATTTTGCAAACTGGCTGGCCAAATCCTGAAATCGAGGAAAAGATCGGACATTGGCCGGTCAATTTACAGTGACATTGGCCATTTCCCACTTTGGTCGATTTTGGGTTTTGGCCGTAATATATATATATATATATATATATATATATATATATATATAAACATTTACACATGGAAGTGTAGGTGCCTGTGTGTACGGCCCAGAAGTGATAGGTGGAGTCGGGGTGAGGGCTTCACCTCCGAGAAAACAAAAACTCGCTTAGCCGCTAAATACACAAGTGAGGCCAGCACGTCAGCAAAACGAATCCTCCTAGGCGACATATCAGTTTTTATTTGGACGAGTTCAATAGTTTCTAGGACCCCATCCTTTTCACAGCACGGGCTTACACAGCTAGTACTTTAGAATGATTCCAACAGGCCCTTTTTATGTCTAGTCTGGGTTTCTGATGAGCCCCCCTATTTACTGGCCAGTAGCTCATGACAAAGAGAGTTAGAGTTCTGGTGGAATAAGATCTTGGTATGAAAGCAGTGGCTTCTCAGAGGACGTTGTGGGACCAGGGACCTGCACACTCATTATCCGAGAAGGAGCTCTTGTGTATTGACCTGGGAAAGTTGAACTTTCTCCTATTGTCTGGACTCGGCAGGAATACATATAAGCCAGGAAATGTGTGCAAAGGGCAAAACAAACAAAAATAAAATAAAGCAAAGCGCCCGAAACTCAGGCAAGAGGCAAAAATCACAGTCAATAATCAGCCAAGACCTGAAAATCAATCCCAAAGAGAATTCAAAAAGGGTTTAGGCAGAAAGTTTTACAGATCGGATAAAACTCGGTGCAAACGCTGACCTTTTTTCCCATCTGCTGATTAATTTGAGGTCATAACCCCAGAGACCACACCCCTAGAAACGTGGGATGCGGCCCTCACAACGGTACATAAAATGGCTTCCATAACAGTAAAAGGTTGCAACCTTCAGCCCTGATCATGACAGCTGTACTGTATTCTGTGTCACTCACCTCTTGCCAACCCCAAACTCCCCAAGATCTGGGTCAAGGAGGCCATCTTGTCAGCAGTGCACCACTGGCCGTAGTGCAAGAGAACTGCCCAGAACCTCCTCTCCATATTGCTTTGTGCTTCTGATTGGCAGCTGCAAGTGAAAACTCGTCTTTCCGGAATAGGTGGAAGTTAACCATACTCTGAGCAGATTTGATTCAACTGTCCAGGAACACAAAAACCATCCTGGCAACCAAACGCACGGCTCCCTGGGAAGACAGGCTGGCTACATCTCACCAGCTTATAAAAAGCCAAGGATCGGGAGTGGACCGAGGAGGCTCTCGTCAAAGGATGGCACGCAGCATTAATCCCCAACAAAGTGTGTTCTTTTTCTACAGAGGATTGAGTTGGGGACCCAAACATTTGAAGAAAGCCACTCAAGGGATTGCCACCAAGGCTGAGACCAGCTCAAGGCCGTGATGGCTGACAAAAGCCCATTATTGGTACCCTCCTGCAGATGTTGGCTAACATATTCTTCACTACCCAGCTCAGGTGAGGCGTTCAGGGTAAGGGGGCGAAACGCTTGTGACTCTGAGATATGTACAGAAAGGTTTCCAGCCCTAGTAGCACCACCTAAATAAGGACAAACTTAAAGTGGAAGCTCTGAGACTACGGATCTGCTATCTGGAAGCTTGCTGGTTCAAAACCTGTTACTGCCAGAAGGGATCCTACTCCGTTGGGTCCTTAACCTGCAAATTGCTTCTGGGGCAGCCCCTGTACAACTGACTCCTGAAGGTCATGTGAAAAGACAATACAAAACTGCAGCTCCTACTTGTAAACAATCACCTTCAATGCTGACTTTACTTGAAAGAGAAAATAGGGTCACCCTAAGACGCCACCAGGACATAACATATGGCCCTCTGAAGGTGGGTCAGTGTGGTAATTGGGCTGCCAAAGAGGAATTTGATTATGATAGAATGGAGGTCAACCCCCTAACGGGACGGTCAGTGCTCGCTGGTGTATGTGGTCTTAGATGGCCACGCAGCGACTGACCCACAGGCAGATCTCAACAGTTAGTTTTCTGTGTAGCGTGGAAGGACGAATCAAACAGATGTGCGCCCCCTGCAGGCGGGTCAGTGCACACCTCTACTGTATATATGTTGAAAGTTAAAGGGACCTGTAGTGACGGGACTCCTTCATCTTTCCTTCTTGCATCAAACTCAGTTTGAACAGAGCCACACACATGTCAACTAATGAGGTGCGTACGAGGAATGGTGACAGACATGGCCTTCCTAAATCACACCCTTCATTCTGTAAACTGGGACATTTCTTGGGAAGTTTTCCATGAATACGGTACTTTCCCAAATAAAACTCCAAAGGAAGCTAAAAAAAGAATTTTCAAGGGAAAATGCTTGAGGTGTGTGACTTTTTCACCTGACGGTTTTCCGGTGTAGGACTCCTAACTGAGTTGACCTCTTCCAGGGTTTATGTATTTATCTATTTTGCATTTTGTAAACTCTGTATTTGCCAGGCTTGTGTGCCACCTACGATTGTCTGGGCTCCACTGCGTCATGTTTAGCATTCAGAATGAGCCGGTGAGCAGGCCCAAAAAAAACATCCCACCAGCAGACTGGCCATAATTGAAAGTTGTAGCTGGCAATCCCCTGGCTAGCATCCGCTCCACTGCTCTGGCAAGAACAAAAGGTCACAAATTCAATAGCTTTAAAAGAATTACCCCCCCCCCCTCCCTTTCCAAAGAAGTATTACAAGAAAGTGAAAGTTCAAACAAAAGCTGACGATTCTCCAGAATCTGCCCACTGATAAGAGTTAATGACACCTCCAACCTGTACAAATTAATGTTAGGAAGGAAACTGATCTAATCTGGGGCTGCATTTGTCAGGCTTAACTGATGCTAGGGGTCTTTGGATGTAAGAGGCAGGCTTGAGCTCCAATTCCAACACCTGTCAAGTCTCAAAGCCATGCCAGTCCAGTCCACGCCAGTCTGGTCCATTATCTGCACAATACAAGTATCGTGCCATCCATCATCCATCCAGATATTTTTTTTTTCCAATGTATTTAGAAAGTCTGCATTCCCTTTCACTTCCCGCACACTTTATTGTGTTGTAGATTTTGCTTTAAATGGGTAAATTTGCCAGGTTGGCCCATAAATCTACAGTTAGTAACTCACAATGACAAAGCGACAACCTGTTTTCAGAAAGGCTGGTAGATTTATTAAAAATCAAAACCAGACATTTCTCATTGCTAGAAGCACTCAGACCCCTTTGGCAGCAATTCCAGCTTTGGGTCATCTTGGGTTTGTCTCTCCAAGCTTTGCACACTTGGATTTGGGCAGTTTGTCCCATTCTGACCTTGCCTCATTAAACTGAATGGGAAGTGACTGCAAACTGCCATCTTCAGGTTTCTCCACAAAACTTCAATGGAGTTTAAGTCTGGGCTTTGGTTGGGCCACTCAAGGACACTCAGAGACTTGTCCTGAAGCCACCTCAGTGTTGTCTTGGCTGTAGACGTTGAGTCTTTGAGCCGTCACCCCAGTCTGGGGTGGTGTGCCCTCTGGAGCAGGTTTTCATCAAGCACCTCTCTGCATATTGCTGCATTCATCTTTCATTCAATTCTGAGCAGTCTGGATGGTGTTAGGCAGGTGATGAGCAGTGCCTGGTCTTCTTCAGACACAGTTCTTGGAGATCAGCCCAAAGAGTTCAGTTTCTGTCTCTTTAGACCAGAGGCTCTTTCTCCTCATACTTTCAGAGTATAAGTGGGCTACCATATGCCTTTCACTCAAGGATGGCGTCCATTTTGTCACTGCACCATAAATGCCTCACTGATGGAGTACTGCTGAGATGTTTGTCCTTCCAGCATGTTCTCCCATCTTAGCAGAGCACTTCTGAAGGTCTGTTAAACTGACCACTGAGATCTTGCCCTTCTAGCCCGGTTACTCAGTTTGGACAGATGGCCAACTCTAGGGAGAGTCCTGGTGGTTCCAAACTTCTTCTGTTTCAACACTGATTGAGGCCACTTGGCCCCTGGGAACACTCAAAGCCTGAGACGTGTTTTTATCCCTTTGGTCTGATGTGTGCCTCACCACGGTTTGATCAAGGGGGTCTACACAGACTCCTTTGGACTTCACGGCTTGGTTTTGGTCCTGACATGTGGTATGAATTGTGGGACCTTCTATCAAGTACAAGTTTGTGCTTTACTAAATTTTTCAAAATGTTCTTTACACAAAGAATGATAGACACTTGGAATAAGTGACCAAGTAGTGAGGTAGACAGCAAGACCTTAGGGACTTTCAAAACTCATCTTGATATTTATTTGGAAGAAATAAGTGGACAGGACTGGCGAGCTTTGGTGAGCTGAATGGCCTGTTCTAGTCTAGAGTGTTCTAATGATGTCCAGTCACTTCAAATGACCACAGGTGGACTCTGCTCAAGTTCTAGAAACATCCATCCATCCATTATCCAACCCGCTGAATCCGAACACAGGGTCACGGGGGTCTGCTGGAGCCAATCCCAGCCAACACAGGGTACAAGGCAGGAACTAATCATGGGCAGGGTGCCAACCCACCACAGGACACACACAAACCAAGCACACACCAAGGCCAATTTAGAGTTGCCAATCCACCTAACCTGCATGTCTTTGGACTGTGGGAGGAAACCGGAGCGCCCGGAGGAAACCCACGCAGACACGGGGAGAACATGCAAACTCCACACAGGGAGGACCCGGGAAGCGAACCTGGGTCTCCTAACTGCGAGGCAGCAGCGATACCACTGCGCCACCGTGCTGCCCGTTCTAGAAACATCTCAAGGAAAATTAAAGCAAACAGGAAGCAGCCGAGTAAAATTTACAGGAAAGGGTCTTAAAACTTCTGTAAACATGTATTCAGTTTATCATTATGGGTTACTGAGTGTAGATTAATTAAAAAATGGCAGATTTATTCATTTATAATAAAATCTACAACCCAATAAAGTGTGCTGAAATGGAAGGAGTCACAAGGCTTTATGAAACCACTGCAAATAGACAAATAGGTAAAGGCACTATATGATAGATATATAGATAGAAAGGTACTATATAATAGATATATAGAGATAGGAAAGGCACTATATGACTGATAGATAGGAATGGCACTATATGATAGATAGATGGATACAGTAGATAGATAGATAGATAGATAGATGTGAAAGGCACTATATAATAGATAGATGTGAAAGGCATTATATAATAGTTAGATAGATAGATGTGAAAGGCACTATATACCACAGTGCTTCCCAAACTCAGTCCTGTGCCCCCCTGTGACTGCAGGTTTTTGTTCCAACCAGCTTCCTAATCAGTGACAACACCTGATAGCACTGATCTCATTTAATTAGCTGGTATTTTTTTCTCTTATCCTACATTCACAAAAGCCCAGCAGCATGATTTTTACATTTATAAGACATTTATAAATATTTCTTCTTTTGCTATAGAGTTAAATGCCTAACTGTCTTTTTTTATTTCATTATATTTTGCCCTTTCTCTGTGCAGTTTTCCCCCTTCATATCTTATTCATGAGAATTAAAAACGAGCAGAGCAAAAAAACACCGAAAATCAAAGGCTACAACTACTTTAGCATTGCCGCTAATTAGTAAATAATGGATTAATTAAACAATTAGAACACCTAGAAGAGTAGCATGAAAATCAAGATGAAAATATTGTGAAAAAGAAAAAAAAAATACATTATTACCATACAACTGTTTGGTACATTTTAATATGTATATATTTTTAAAAATATATATGTATTTATTTATATATAATAAAATTCACCAAATTTAGTTTTCTAATTTCTGCATTGTTCCCAAAACACTGTACTTGGGGAAATAACATTTCACTTAATTAGCCCGATTGGAGTCCAATTAAAACAGAAGCTGGTTGGAACAAAGCCCTGCAGCCACAATGGGTCCCCAGGACCGAGTTTGGGAAGCACTGCTATACCACATAGACAGATATTATATAACATATAGTTTGAGAAAGCACATGTAATTTTTTTATCCTGTTTGTATAATGATTATTTTAGTAGATAATAATTTATGCCCCTTATTATTTATTTATTTGTCATAGGATGTGTGTTTTTATATTATTTGTTTGTATTATTGTTTATATTATTTGTTTTATATTATTTGTTGTAGTTGCACCATTTACAGATGTATCTGTTACAATTTCATTATACTGGTACAATGACATTAAAGGCTGCCATATTTCCTAATAGACAGACGGATAAAAATGCACTATATAACAAAGACAGAAAGCACAATATAATAGATAGATGTAAAAGGCACTATATAATAAATAAATAGAAGCTTCTCTTATTAAACCAGCAGTGAGGCAGCTGATAGTTCTGACTCTTCAGATTCTCCTCTGAGTGCCATCTGTGTGTGGTTGGCAAGTTCTTTTTTGTGTTTCTTCCTACAGTGCAGGTGCGCATCGGAGACTGATTGGATGCTCGTGTAAGTTGCCGCGCACTTTGGACCAATAGGCTGCCGTCCCGCCCGGGGTTTGCTCCGTCAGACATCGCACTGCTACCTGACGATCGGATCCCTGTGACAAGAACTGAAACAAAAGGCTCAGCAAAACCGCTCTCTCGACTACTGGGTGGAACGGTGCAGGAGTTTATTAAACCGAATGTTTACCGTTTCACTTACTGATCCTGTTTAATCTATAATCGTGGTCGTGCGGGGAGTAGAGACTTTCACAGAGCATGCTCAGCTGTAAGTGTGTGTGTGTGTGTGTGTGTGTGTGTGTGTCTCATGAGATTGCCCAGCATGCAGATCTGCTGGCACCGAGACTTTCTCTTGGAATTTCCAGTCCCCTTCCTATAAATACGTGCGCTCACGGCTCAGCCAGCGTCGTAGCGCAGACAGGCAGAAGAAGAAGACGGAACGATGGCAATGCATTTGATAATCGTCGCTATGGTCACATTCGTGACCTTAATAAGAGGTATTTTGGGTTTATTATTTTAAAGGTCTGCTGATTGGCATCCTCCACAAAATGAGTAGGACTTGGCAGTGAGCCTCTCTGTGTAATGCATATGATTTGAAGCGATATAAATTGCACACTCTTAAAATAATGGTTCTGTAGTGGTATTTTACCGGGCTGTGTGGTTTCCCGCTAAACCATAACGCTACAAAGGACCATTTATTTTTGGAGAAGCTTATTTGTGTATAAAATGTGTTATTTGGGCTTTATAAGGCTTTGGACTTCCAGCCCTAAGGCTGTAGGTTCAAATCCCGCCGCTGACACTTTAATTATATATGACACTTTAATAATTTAACCTGAATGTTATTCTCCTTTTAAAACCATGAGCTCATTTAAATTTCAGAAATCTGTTATCTATTCATGATTATTTATGGACCCTGTTATGGATCTAAAGATTCTTTCTGGAACCTGATGGTCCTTTTGGGAACCAAAATTTGCTCCTCTATATGGCATCGCACTGAAGAAGCGCTTCATTTTTAAGAGTGTAAGGTGCTCTCATTACAGGAAATCAACGTCAATTCTTCACGTGCCTTAACCTGCACATCGTATATAATCGAACTGTTATTTATTTATTCATTTATTTTCTACAACAGGTGAGCATCTGGTGATCATAGCGGGGAAAACAATTGCCGAAGTGGGGACCCTCACTGTGATCGAGTGTCAGAGCTCAGGGTGTGACGCTCCAGAGTACTGGTGGTCCACAGTGCAAGACATTCCCATGCCGGGGTCACCCGAAAACAACCGGATCAACGTTACCCCCAAAGTGGAGGACGATGGCTACCTTTACGTGTGCAATGCGAAGTGCGGAAACGAAATAAAACAAAAACAGACGAAGCTGATCGTGTTCGGTAAGTCCAGAAGAGCGGAGGATTGGGTTATTACCACAGAGTTCAAGTAATCCGTCAGTTAAGGGCTCATTTATTTAGATCTGTAACAGTGAATAACCAGCATGACTGGTGACAGATCTGTGAAATATCAATGGGTCCGGACTCTCGCTGTATATGTCCAGTAAAACAGGCTAAGTTTAGCTTTTCTTAATCTGTTACTATCCTGCTAGCTGCCATACATTAAAGATTTTAGTTTTCTTTTATATATTAAGCAGTTTTTCAAAGCACTAAGAGCCAACTTCATATGCAAAGAACCCGACCCAGAATGAAATGTGCTTTGTCGGGCAATGGAGTTAAGCGGAACCGCACAACAAGAACTAAATTGTGCCATTAAAGAATCGTAATTTTTAAGAATGATAGGTAGAAACTGAAAGAGTTACCAATACTGCGTACCAGTGAGTATACCGGCCCACTTCAAACACTGCTCGATAGGTTCAAAAAACAGTAGATGGTAAAAGTGGAGTTGCTGTGGAAATTAAAATGCTTACTGCTGCTCAGGTTTAATTCCTAATGTGCTGACCTAAACGTTTCTTCCTTCTTAGCGCTCCCTTCACCTGCGATTCAAGTTAAAAACTGCATGGAGGACGGCGTGCCGGCGGTGACTCTGACGTGCAGTGTAGACGGCGTGTACTCGCAGACAGGAGCGACAATCCAGTGGCTTCACGGGGACAGAGTACTGAAGGAGGAAGAATTTGGTGATTCCGCTGTCACATCGGAATACAGGATGTCCCCACAGAACACAGAAGTTGACATTGTCTGCAGAGTGACAGTACTTGTTGGCGACGACGATGACAAGAAAACAATAACCAAATCAAGCAGCATTTTACCAAGTGATCTGTGTAAGTATCAAACTGAAACAATTCGCAAGTTAACATGTATAGAAATAGCGTGTCACAGTAAGGGGAATGTTTGTAAAAAATGCATCTTGACGTTCGTCATGTTAGATATCTGCATTTTCTTCCGAGTTTACCTCTCGTATCTCGTGGACAGGTTTGTGACGCTGATTTTCGTTATAATCGAGTTGCTTTAATTTCATTGATTTTTTTTTGTACTTTTCTTTTTGCAATAGGTAAATATGAGGTGATCATACCGAGCGAGACAATTGCCGAAGTGGGGACCCTCACTATGATCAAGTGCCGGAGCGCAGGGTGCGACTCTCCAGATTATTCGTGGTCCACAGTAGAAGACATTCCCATGCCGGGGTCATCTGAAAATAACCGGGTTAACATTACCCCTAAAGTGGAGCACGATGGCTACCTTTATGTGTGCAATGTGAAGTGTGGACGCGAAACAAAACAGAAACGGACGAAACTGACGGTGTTCGGTGAGTCCAGGAGTGCGGAGTATTGGGTTATTAAATCTGTCATCTGAATGCTGCTGTGTAGTTGTGTCGTTTGTGTGGCCGCTGCCTGACTCCACAGCAGCTGGACTTGTAACCCCGGTTCCCATTGCACTGCTGGATGTTGGGAAGGAGCTGGACAGACGGCTGTTTATCGCAATATGAGTTCGTCCTTTTAATAGTCCGAGTTGACGGTTTCGGGTTGGCTTTGTCGTGTCGCTGTATTTCATGCTGCTCGCTCTTTTCCTTTGTCGCTCTTGCAGATTTTCCGGGGTTTCAAATGGTATTCTGGGCTCTTCAAAATCAGGCAAAACGCGTACATTAACGTTAATTTCTTATTTTAAAATGACATAAATGTCACAAATGACACTAGAAGGCGTCATCTTAGTGATTGGTGCGCAGTCCAGCCTTACTTTGATACATTTTTGCATTCAATTTAATCTGCTGTTCCTACTGCATGTTGTTTGTTCATATGGTCTTGTGCCTCAGGACCCCTTAAATTCAGTTTGGCCTAAACATACAGTAAAAACGGAGTCGGGTGGGGATATTAAAATGTATACTGATGCACAGGTTTCATTCCGGATGTGCTGACCTGATCTTTTCTGCCTTTGCAGCTCTCCCTTCACCGCCTGTGATTCAAGCTAAAGACGGCACGGAGGACGGCTCGGCGGCTGTGACTCTCACGTGCAGCGTGGACGGCGTGTACTCAAAGAGAGGAGTGACAATCCAGTGGCTGCACGGGGACAGTTTACTGAAGGAATTTCACGATTCCGCTGTGACATCTGAATACACGTCGGAATACATGGTGTCCCCAAAGAATGGAGAGGGTTACATTGTCTGCAAAGTGACAATACTTGTTGGCGACGATGACAACGACCAACAAATAACTAAATCAAGCAGCATATCACTAAGTGACCTGTGTAAGTGCTCCATTTTGATACACTGAAGGAATTCGCCAATTAACACGAAGAGCAAACAGTAAACGAGAATGTTCGTAAAAATGCACTTCAACGTAGGACATTGTTAACCTTAGGGCGGCACGGTGGCGCAGTGGGTAGTGCTGCTGCCTCGCATGTTCTCCCCGTGCGTGGGTTTCCACCCTGTGCTCCGGTTTCCTCCCACAGTCCAAAGACATGCAGGTTAGGTGTATTGGCGATCCTAAATTGTGCTTGGTGTGTGTGTGTGTCCTGTGGTGGGCTGGCGCCCTGCCCGGGATATATTCCTGCCTTGCGCTCTGTGTTGGCTGGTATTGGCTCCAGCATACCCCCGTGACCCTTAGGATATAGCGGTTGGATAATGGATGGATGGTTGGATGTTAACCTTACAGGGTTATTTTTACAGGTGCTCAAGCTTTTCTCCTACATTCTTAAAAAGTCTAGTTCTTTAATGGCGTTTTACTGGGTCGTGTGGTTGTTATTCGAAAAAGAACCATTTGATGGAACGAATACATAATTGGATCCGTCGGCTTTAAAAATGTTCCTTGTATGTGAGCAAAACAGGAATGTTTACTATATAGAAGGCAGGATATGAACATCAAGAAAACCTGAATTTAGCCTCTGTTGTTGCATGCAGGAGTCCTTTTAAGATCATGGACCCTGATCTAAATAAAAGGTTCTGTGGATGGTGCTTTTGGGAAGCAAAAATTGATCCCTTATGGCATCGCTCTGAAGACCCAGTCTGGCACCGTTATTTTTAAGCAGTCTCCGGCAATCCATTATAGCCAACGGCCTGGGTGCCTTTTATGTATGTAGGGTGGCACGTGCTCCAGACACCGAGGGTGACCTCAGGACCCATAACCCCATTCACCAACGCCTAGGACCCCATATGGGCTTTGATTGGCACTGTACACTGTTGTGTATTTTGGTTCTCCCCTCAAGTCCCAACGACATGTTTATTTAGCAACTCCAAAATGTGCCCTGCAGTGGACTGGCATCCTGGCCCATATCCTTGTACTCAATTAGTGAAACTGATCCCATCCATGTTATGTCAAGTGATCAAATATAAAATTAAATGATTTTATTTATCTGATATTTCGCCACTTCGAAGAAATGCAGATCCGTCAACTACTCCTAACCCCAACCCCACGACACTTGCTGCCCACAGTAATGTGATTTCCCTCTGTTTGTTCCTTGCAGATGCTCCGTCGCAGGTTCGCATCTCAGTGTCTCCGGACAGCACCGTGAGAGAAGGCGACATGGTGAACCTCAGCTGTGCTGCCGACAGCAGATGGCCACCTCAGATACGATGGAGCCGAAGACTCGCCAACGGGCAGTTTGAAAAAGTCTCCGATGACGCCGTGTTGCTGATCGATGAGGCGCTGCAGACTCACGGCGGGACGTACCGGTGCGAGGCTTTCAGTGTGTACGGGAGCAGCTCGGCTAACATCAGCGTCACTGTTGAAGGTGAGCCAAACATCACTTTGAATGATAATAATAATCACTTTTTAAAAGGATCTCGAGCGGCATGGGAGCTGGATTCTGTAAAACAGGATATGTCAAACAGATTAATGAACCACCACGCGATGACACATATATCAATCTTTGTTTTAAAAATACACTTAAAAGACCAGAAGCATACATGTATATAGCACGAAATATTATGATTAGAAACCGTCCATCATTTTTTATCATATTACACGCACTTTACCCGCCATCCTACCTTCTCCATGGTCAACGCTGCAGTCTCCCGCCTCCAAGTCCACGCCGGGTTCTGCAAATAATCCCGCGCTTCCGGTTTCTCTGTTTTCTGATTGGATACTGTAGCGTGGTGGTTATGCACATCCGGTGTGTACCTTTCATTTTTCAGCTTCAGAGGCATTTTCGGGTTAAGGGTTTTGAATAACACATGCGGCGTTTATACTGCATTATTTTGAAAACTGCCGTTTTGCGCGTTTAAATTGTATCTTTTTTGATGTGCTTACTCTTTTGTTCTACGCTTGCACGGAGTCTGCTTTTCGGCACGCCGCCCTCCACGTGCTCCTGTCGCGGGTCTGGCGGAGTACACAGTTTTTTAGGTAATGTTCACTTTTGTAGTCTTTTCAGGTGTTCTTTACTCTTCTCCTTTCCATTCCTGTACGTTCGATTCGTTCAGTTGTTGCATTCCCAACCTTTTTAACTCCACGCCTGTCGCTACTTCACAGTTTTTCTATTTCCAGTATTTGTCCTTTACTGGGATTTGCTGGATTTCCCAGTTGTTGCTTATATGTAGTTGCGCCTCCTGATTTAAAAATACGTTTCCCAAAAGATATTTTTAAATTCTGTTCAATGGTTTGCAGCATTTTAATAATTGTGATTTCTGTATTGTTGTTTATTTCCTCGTGTATTTTTGGTCATGGTAACTTTACCCCTTTGAGCCCCTGAGCGAGGCCATTAACCTGGAATTGCTTCGTCCTGGGCATGACGTTAATCTGCAAGCAGGTCCTCCGAACTACAGGGGCATCTTGGGTGTTGGTGGCTGGATTGGCACCCCAGCCACCGTAAAAGCCTCACCCAGTTCCAGTGTGGTGCTGAGGTGTCATCCGGGTCCCAATCCAGGTAGTTCGTCGTGTGGCGGGTGCGGCAAAGCGCTATCAGCGCATGCTCCAAACGCGCCACCCACTCTGTCTCTCTCTTTCTGGCTGTTACGTGAAGAGCGAATTTGCGGCATTTTCTCGTTGTGATTTGTTTGATGGCCGTTTTTTTTTCTGTGTGTTTTTTTTTTTAACTTTCGTTATAGTTTGAAAATCTCCGCAATATGCAATAAACTTTTCATATGTCATTTAATATGTGTAAGTTTTGTTAGTATTGTATATTTAGGAACAACATGGTAGGTTGTGAAGTCTTGTTATCTTTTTGATGTGTATGTGTTGGTGTGTTTATTCTTTGTACATTTTCACACCCTTGGTCCAATCTCAACAAAATTTGGCACACATGTCGTACTTTGTCAGGAAAGACACTAGACTGCTGTGGCACTCAAAACACTGGGGATGCCTTTGATTTTGGTGCTGGGTCTTTTATACCACAGTGAAGTTTTAAGATAGTGCCTTTTCCTGGAATTTGCAGCCCTGAAACTAATTTAATTTGTCTCTGGGAGGTACACTTTATGGAACATCATTTATAGAAGTTGGGTTCTGCCTTCAAGTTACATACACAGGCAGCACCAGGTGCGACTCTAGTCTTTTCATAAAACAGCTGCTAGAACTTGGCTGATTCCATTTGCAAAATCTCAGATCGTTCATTTTCAGTGGCAGGTTTTTCAGTTCTGTGTGTAAATGCAGCAAAAACAGGGAGCGAGATTTATGAGTTGTGTCTGCCACCTTTTACTCCTTTGACACTTACAAAAAGAAAAATGTGATTAGTCGGCAAAACCAGGCAGGGCACCAGTAAGGGTAATTTATAGTCAGCCTGACTATGTTTTGTTTTAAGCTTCTTTTATTTGTCTTGGTTTTCTTCCCATTTCCCAAAGACATTCAGGATAGGCCGTGTGACAGTTGGCTCCAACTTGGTTTTCAGAAGTTCAGCTTCGTCACAACATCCAGAATGAGTTAAGCCGGTTCAGACAATGGATAAGTTTTGAACCACAGGGTACTTTAAAAGAGAACAAGAGTGCAAGTTTATGCAACCTAAGGATTGGGAGCTAAAATCAAGCATGCCTGTGCATCCGAGCACCAGCACAACGCAACCAGAAACGTGAATGCAAAGCACCCAACACTCATTTATATTGCACCTTTCACAGATAGAACTCCCTAAAGCATGCACTACGGGGGATAATAATCCAAATACATGGTCATTCAGATAAATCAATCGTTTATTATAGCTTACTTCACACAATTCTCTAATGCAAGGCACATTTAAAATGTTATAGCTACACTAGCTGTGCCACCCTTCTAAGACGGGTTGAAATCTCAGTATTCAACGCAGGCATCAGGGTTAATGTGTGCAGTAATAAAATGCATTGCTGCAAATATTTGTGATGCACCATCTGTTGGAATGTCAAAAGCAATACAAATGCCTCTGTTAGGGGATTCGCAGTGTTAATATTTATGATGCACCATCTGTTGGAGTGGAAAGTGCAATGCATTTTATATTTCAAAATGTTTTGTAATGACAGAGCCATAACCACCAAACAGACACACATGTTGAAGGTAGCATTCCCAACTAATGGGGTAGAAGTCATAGATAAGTCTTAATACTGTGGCTAGAAGACCCTCTTTGTGCCAAAACAGAATGCAAAAATGATTGAAAGAAATGGGCACTGCACATTCTTAAAGTGCCAATTAGAACTAAGACTGGTTCTTCAGAGCAGTGCCATAGGGGAACCGTTTTTAGTTCCCCAAAGATCTGCACATATGAGGGTTTCGGAAAGAATGCTTACTCCTTTAGATCAGTAACAGGTTCCATAAATGACCATGAATAGATGTTAACAGATTTGTAAAATACCAATGCGGCCCTAACTGTTAATGGACAGTAACACAGACTCTAAGCTCAGCTTTTCTTGATCTGTCAGTGTTCTGCTAGTCTAATCCTCATTAAAGATTTCTGTTTTAGGGACCTTTTCAAACCCCAAAGATCCGCTTTGATGTGCAGACAACTCTCCACAAAATGAAGTGGTTCTTTTTCAAGCAATGGCACCACACAGCCCATCCATCCATCCATCCATCCATCCATTATCCAACCTGCTATATCCTAACTACATGGTCACGGGGGTCTGCTGGAACCAATCCTTGCCAACACAGGGCACAAGGTAGGAAACAAACCCCGGGCAGGGTGCCAGCCCACCGCAGGGCGCACACACACTAAGGACAATTTAGAATCGCCAGTGCACCTAACCTGCATGTCTTTGGACTCTGGGAGGAAACCCACGCAGACACGGGGAGAACATGCAAACTCCACGCAGGGAGGACCTGGGAAGCGAACCCGGGTCTACCACACAGCCCAGTAAAGTGCCATTATATATAAAGTGTAGTCGGTTGACGGAGAGATTCGGCAGCAGTGAATGACGTCGTTGAAGGATCAGTTGTGAAAGAATTAAAGACGAGGATAGAAAGAGAAATGCATTAGGGTATCGTGGAAGGCAGAGCTTCGAGTCCTGTAGGAGAGCTGACAGACCGGGGGGACACCAGAGAACCTGATAACCTGTTCTGAAGGTGGTCTTGGACTCCGTAGTTTTAAGGTGAGCCACCGGTCTACACAGGTTTAGTGGTGAAGATGGACATCTTCATAGGACTAAAGTTGTAAGTGACAGAAGGATTAAGAGATGAGTCCGTGTCTGTGGACATATGAGACTGCAGTCCTAAACACAGCACTGTTTTGCAGTACAGTATAACAAACCTTTTAGCCGTTCCTACTATTAATATAGCGCCTGACACTGTGAATATCACCATAATGCCCAATAGAAGCCTGAGGGACTGAATTCCGTAGCTTTATTTTGTGGTTTTTGTAAGAATAAAATACAAAGTAATAGCCAGGTGATTTGATTATCTTTTCAACCATCATTTAAATATCACTTGTAATTCTAAAAGTTTATTTTCTCATTAGAAATACATGAGCACGATTTACTTCATGTGTTTCTCTTTCTCTCTTACTCACCAGCTGCCTCTTTCGAAGTTGAAACCCGGCCTGTGCAAGGCAAGACCACTGTGATGCTAGGAAGCCCCCTGGATGTGATTTGCTGTGCCGATAGTTGCTCTTCTCCACACTTTAACTGGACTAAACAAACGGACAACTCTTCAAACGCCAGTACTCTGGCTCCGGAGTCCCGGCTCTCATTCCCAGCCGTCAGAGTGGAGGATGGAGGTGCTTACCTCTGTGAGGTCAGGTGTGGATCTGTGAGGAAATCCAGTCGCATTCAGATCACGGTCTATGGTAGGTGAGCTCCAGTATGAATGGGAAATGCCGGTAGAATAAACCTCTGTTGTATAAAGAGTGTTCACAACCCACACTACAAAAGGTAGCATTTGGTCACAGACAGGTAACAACAGTGGTTCTCAGACTGTGGGGTGGGCCCCCCTAGCGGGGTGCTAAGTAACAAAAAGGGGGCGCAAAGATGTAAAAAAAAGAAAACAAGAATCAAAAATATGAAAAATACATCTATTGAAACCAAAACAAATGAACTTAAACTACATTCTGATACTAGAAAAATAAATATAGAGTTAGATAAATGTTGATAAAAGTTATGTAGGTGTAATAAAATATGCATCTATGATATATCATTAATTAAAAAAGAACAAATTGGTATTAGTGGGTTCCTTTCAAAAAATAGTTAGGGGGGGCGCGATTAAAACTGTTATGAAAACTCGGGCCGCAAATACTCAAAGGTTGAGAAACACTGGGTAACAAGATCATTCAGCGAGAGGAAAATGTCGAAATGCCAGACCCCATTTGATTTGTGTTCCCATTCTGCTTGTCATGTTAGTTCCCATTAACTTTCTAAGTAGCAATCTCTCTTCCTATTTCTATTATCATTGATTTTTCCTGTTCTGTTCCCATTCCTGTACTTCGTAATATTCTTATTTCTATTCCCATTTTTTTTTCTGATATAGTCCCACTCTCATTACTCTTCCCTTCCCTGTTCCCATTCCAATTTGCACTCTAATTCCTTTTCCAGTATTCACTTCATACTTTTCTGCAGTGGGCTGGCGCCCTGCCCAGGATTTGTTCCTGCCTTGTGCCCTGTGCTGGCTGCGATTGGCTCCAGCAGACCCCCGTGACCCCGTAGTTAGGATATAGCGGGTTGGATAATGGTACAGACCATTTGAACTGGGAAGTCTGAATTTCCGAGTTTTAACTGGAACACCCGCAAAAGTCAAATCTCCTACTCAGTAACTCGGGCCTGGAGTGTCAAGTCAGTTTGTCCAGCTTCAGATTATGATGTCAATCCACCCTGGTGACTTACTCCACTGTAATATTAAAAAATATTAAAACTGTAATATTATGGTGTTTAGCAGCACTTCAGTTTGTGTCTCATTAAATTATCCATGCATACAGTACTGTCCAACTTCTATCAGTAGACATTTTGCTTGGATCTGCAAAATACCGCATAATGCGTTGTTATCAACTGGTATTTATTAAGCAAAAAGCAAGCACAACAACTTTTTTTCCTGTCTATATTAGTTTTCTGAATGTTTTACTGGAAAGCTGTCAGCTAGGGTGTGATTTAATTGCCAGATCACACATCTGACTTTCAAATTAAATGGAACGCAGCATTACGCTCCCACCCAGGTTGCTGATCCTATTCTCTTTTTTTTCATATTTCTGGAATGTTCCATTCCCATTGTATTTTCCCTTCACATTCTTGTTCTTCTAGATATTCTTATTTCCACCCCCTTCTCATTCTTGTCCCCTTTCTAAATTACATTAGTGTCCTGTTATTGTTCCCACTTGTCTGATTGGTTTTTTTTTTTGCCTTCCTATTCTACAGTCAGGGCCAAAAGTTTTGAGAATGACACAAATATTAATTTTCACAAAGTTTGCTGCCTCGGTTTTTATGATGGCAGTTTGTATCGACTCCAGAATGTTCTGAAGAGTGATCAGATGAATTGCAATTAATTGCAAAGTCCCTCTTTGCCACGATAATGAACTTAATCCCAAAAAACACCATTGCCACTGCTGTTGTGAAGAAGCCCTCAGGGCGCCCAAGAAAGTCCAGCAAGCGCCAGAACTGTCTTCTAAAGTGGATGCAGCTGCGGGCACCACCAGGGCAGAACTTGCTCATGAAGGGCAGCAGGCAGGTGTGAGTGAGGCGAAGAGGACCTGGTAGGTGTCAAGAAGGGCAACAAAGAAGCCAAGAGAAACATCAGGGACAGACTGATATTCTGGGATTGGGCTGCTGGCGGTAAGTCATTTTGTCTGATGAATCGCCTTTCCGATTGTTTGGGGAATCCGGAGAAGAAGAAAAGAAAGGGTGTGCGGCGCTACCATCAGTCCTTTGTCATGCCAACATTAAAGCATCCTGAGACCATTCATGTCACATGGGGTTGCTTCTCAGCCACTCACAATTGTGCCTAAGAACACAACGATGAATAAAGAATGAGACCCAAAGATCCTCAGAGAGCAACTTCTCCCAACAGTGCAACAACAGTTTGGTGACCAACATGATGGAGCACCGAGCCAGAAGGCAAAAGTGAGAACGAAGTGGCTCGGGGAAACAAAATATCGAAATTTGGGGTCCATGGCCACGAAACTCCCCAGACCCTTTAATCCCATTGAGAACTTGTGGTCAAGGGGTAGGTGGATCAAAAACCCACTAATTCTGACAAACTCCAAGCATTGATTATGTCAAGAATGGGCTGCCATCAGTCACAATTGGGCCCAGAAGTTGATGGACAGCATGCCAAGGTGCATTCTTGAAAAGAAGGGCCAACACTGCAAATACCGACTCTGCGCATAAACTGAATGTACTGTATAGACTCGCGTGAAAGTCGAGTCTTGAAACCCAAAAAATTGATCATAAAATCAGACCCCGACTTATACGCCCGTTCAAAAATACAACACTTATTTTTTCTTAATTTTACATCTTCTTGCATCCTCGACTTATATGACCAACATTATAAAATACCGGAAATTATACGGTAAAGTCAAGACCCTGACTTATCAGCGGGAGAACTTAAAGGTGAGGAGATACGGTAATTGTCAATAAAAGCCTTTGAAACTTCTGAACTGCTTGTAATTCTACTTGCGTATCCCATAGAATCATCTGAAGCAGCAAACTTTGTGAAAACCAGCACTTGCGTCATTCTTAGCACTTTTGGCCACGACTGTAATTGCTGATGTTATTTTACACATCATCTGTTTAGGAGATAGAAATTGTGATTGTTTGGCCCAGATGTCCCCAAAACTGACAGGCCTTCTTTCATTGTAGCTTTTCCTCAGGATCCTGTCATTGAATCTGTCGGTATCTTCCTGGAAGGAGAAGAAGCTACTGTCACCTGCACCATCCAAGATGTGTACCCGGCCAGCAGTATGGAGATCCAGTGGCTGGAAGGAGAAACAATTTTAGAGTCCCACAGAGGAAGAGGTGCTGTGGTGCAGAACGTCACCTCCTGCTATAAGTGGGCCCCCAAAGCCGAGGACAGCATGAAGCAAGTGTCCTGCAGAGCCGTGCTGCACGTGGACGGGATACCAGAGGAGCAAAGAAGCAGACTGGCTGTGGCGGACATCGATGTGTTCAGTAAGTAACCGACAAGGTGCCTTGTGAATAGTCCTGGGGGGTTACCTGGTGTTCAGTGGATTCGCCAAGTCTTCAGACCCCTTCACTTGCTGCACACTTTATCGTGGTGCAGATTTCATTTTTAAAGGAATGCATTGTCCCTGGTGTGTGCTTGGTGTCTGTGTGTGCCCTGCGGTGGGCTGGCGCCCTGCCTGGGGTTTGTTTCCTGCCTTGCGCCCTGTGTTGGCTGGGATTGGCTCCAGCAGACCCCCGTGATCCTGTAGTTAGGATGTAGCGGGTTGGATAATGGATGGATGGAGGAATGCATTTGTCCTTTATGGCCATCAATCTACACTCGATAAGCCACAATGACAAAGTGACAACATGTTTTCAGAAGTGTATTAAAATCAAAAACTAAATCTCTCACTCATAGATTATTCAGACCCTTAATTCTTGGAAGCTCATTTAGCAGCAGTTACACCTTCTCAACAAATTTTGCCTACCTGGGTTTGGACAGTTGATCCCATTTTTCCTGGCTATTCCTCTCAGGCTCCTTTAGACTGGATGGGAGGGGACTGTAAACTGACATCTTCTGGACTCTCCACTCACGTTATAGGCGGTTTTAACCAGGGGATAGTGAGAGACTCGTTCTGAAGCCACTCCAGCATACTCTTGGATGTGTGCTTTAGGACATTGTTGTGTGTCGCCTCAGTCAGTCTGAAGACGCCCGCACTCTGGAGCAGGTTTCCTTCAAGGACCGCTCTGAATTTGGCTGCATGACTTTGTTCCCAAGTTCTGCTCAGTCTCCTTGTCCCTGCACCCACATAGCGTGATGCTGCCAACACCATGTGATGAGCAGTGCCAGGTCTTTGGCAGGCATAGTGCTTGGAGTTCTGCCCGGAGAGTTCAGTTTTGCTCTCCTCAGACCAGAGTCCTTAAAATGGCATTTGTCAAACTCCAAGTGGGCTGTCAGATGCCTCTTACTCGAGAGTGGCGTCCATCTAGCCACTCTACCACAAGTGCCCGATTGCTGTAGTGCAGCTGAGAAGGTCGTCCTTCCTTTGAGTTCCCCCATCTCAGCAGAGGAGGACTTGTGAAGCTCAGTTAGAAGGGACCACTGGGTTTTTGGTCACCTCCATGACTAAGGCTCTTCCTGCCAAGTTACTCAGAAAGCCAACTCTAGGAAGATTCCTGGTGGCTTCAAATGTCTTCAATTTTACAATTTGTGAGGCCTCTGTGCTCAAACCTTTACAAATGGTTTTATCCCCTTGCCCTGCTCCATGCCTCACCATAATTTGATCATGGAGGTCTACAGAGAGTCCCTTGGACTTCATGGCTTGGTTTTTGTCCTGACATGCAGTGTGACTTGTGGGACCTTCTGTGTACTGGTACAGGTGTGCCTTCCTACACAAGGTCCAGGCCATTCAGTGTGCCACAGGCGGACACCGGTCAAGTTCTAGAAACATCTCAGAGATCATTAAAAGAAACAGGAGGCACCTGAGCACGGCAAAGGGTCAGACTACTTCAAGGAATGAAAGATTTCATTTTTTGTTTTTTTAATAAACTTACAAACCTTTCTGAAAACCTGCCACATTGTCATTATGGGTTATCGAGTGTAGATTGAGGGATACATTGGTATTTGTCAGTCAGTATCCAACCCGTTATATCCTACCTACAGAGTCACGGAGGTCTACTGGAGCCAATCCCAGCCAGCACAGGGCGCAAGGCAGGAAACAAACCCCAGGAAGGGTGCCAGCCCACCACAGGGCACACACACCAAGCACACACCAGGGACAATTCAGGACCCCCAATGTACCTAACCTGCATGCCTTTGGACTGTGGGAGGAAACCCACGCAGACACGGGGAGAACATGCAGACTCCACGTAGGGAGGACCCGGGTCTCCTAACTGCAAGGCAGCAGCGCTACACACTGCGCCACCGACAATGGCAACTGTTTCCATTTAAAATTAAATCTACAACAGAATCAAATGTTCAGATAGTGAAGGGGTCAGAATACTTTGAGTCGCAGCTTTGTGCTCCTGGACGCGTGTGTCTGGACATTCAAATAGCCCGACTTCTCATCAGCTCTCATTTTTTGGCCCTTCTGTGTTTTCTACACGAGTGTAAAAGCTCTTGAAATGAGTCTGCTGCTTGGGTGCTGAGTGAAACCTTTCTGGATTTATCCGAATTTCATGATAATATTTCAGTAACAAGTAATCTACATGGGTCACACTTCGGGTCCCCTGGCCCCATTTGTCCAACTTCAGATTATGATGTTAATCCAACCTGATGACATACCTGGTAGACCCAGAAACAAGTGGCTTCAGAGTCCAACTTGGCAGGAACACCTGGGGGTTGGTGGTCATTGTAAAAAACAAAAAAAACCCTCAAACTCTTCGGGGTGGCGCTGAGGTGTCACCAGTTGCAGGGCTGCACTCAGATCTCAATCCGGGTGGTGGGTGCATCAGCGCATGCTCCCAACCTAAAAAAACTACTGCATATTGGAGAATGAAATTTTGAATTGTCAATCTGCGCCCTCTAGTGTAAAAATAAAGTACAGCGTGCATTCGTTTTTATTTTCTAACCCCCTTATCAAGGGCAGGGTCTTGGGAAAACCGGAGCCATTTACGTGATATTCACAGCACGGTCCAGTTCCTGTTTGCAGGGGTGCATCGTGGCAGCCCAGGGCCCTGCAGGGCACAAGAAGGTCTTTGTGGGGGAAACAAAAAGACGAACCTGAAGGAAAACCACACCAACACAAACTGCTGGGTTTTTTAAAAAGGGGTCTAGGACTGTGAGGTGACAGCATTAAGTGCAGCGCCACCGTGCTGCAAGTTGACGCTCCGCCTCCCTCGAAAAGCAAAGTTGTATTTGTATTCTTCATCAAGTAAAACTGTTCAATCTGCATTTCGGGTCCCATCTGAAATTCCATCAATTCGTTATCTAAACACTGGGGACAAAGTGGGACCAGACCTGGACGGGATGCCAAGCCACTCACACTCGCAATCATTCATAAGCCATTAGAGCAAATCTACAATGACCACTTACCACGTGAACAAACTCCTCACTCCCATTTCGTTTTTCCTTTCTTTCAAAACAGTCCCACCCAGGAACACGACTGTGCAGGTCCATCCATTAACTGAGATTCAAGAGGGAGAAGACGTCACCATCTTCTGCCAAACGATCAGCTACCCCCCCTCGACAATGACCTTAAAGAAAGTTGGGGACAGCGCCACCTACTCTTCAAGCGACGGGAACTTCTCGCTTCACAACCTCACACTAAAAGACTCGGGCCGCTATGAGCTGAATGTCACCAACCAGGCGGGGTACGAGGTTGAAGTTATCGAGATTACAGTTGGTACGGCTCGCTGACTTGTACTCCTCTTGCTTCCATAGCCTTCGTAAGGTTGAATTATTTATTTATTTATTTGTTTGTTTCTTGCAGAACGCAGACTTGAACCCCTGCAGTCTCCCCCTTTTATGGCAAAAATCATCGTGCCCACTCTGTGTTTGGTGACGCTGGCGTTGGCGTCTTTTTTCATTTCGAAGCTGATGAAGAAGCTACGCACCAAGGGGACATATGAAGTCACCGAGCTGATGACCATGGCAGTGTAGAGGTGATGCGGGAGGTCAGCACTGCTGGCCCATCGACCTGACGCCTCAGCGCCGGGCTTTGTGGACGGTGTGGTGGTCCTGAAAGTCTTAATAGGAAGACTTGGGACGGAGGGGCTCCTTCTCAGACACGGCTTTTATTTTGTGGCTTCACCTCTAAACGGACATTTCAAAAACGGTACTGGCTTCACGTGTAAGCGATGGCCGAATAGTTTAAGGTGTACGGTTTGGACCCAGGGAGTTAAAGAAAAGAGGTGCGTGTGTGTGTGCCCTGCTTCGGACTGGCACCCATCCATGTTGGTACTCGGTCCTCAATGTGCCAAGTTCTGGTTGCCTGTAACTGTAAATCTGATAAGCAAGCTAGAATAAAAAGAATGGCTGGGCACATCAATATGGCGCCCTTTATCACGTGGCCCTGTGCTACTCACATACGCTTTACATTATGGAGAGCTTTAAACAAAAATAAGGACGTCAAACATCCATCTGGACTCGTGTGACAAACAAAGCATTTAAAAATATTCAAGAAAGCTTACATACGATCATTCACAACAATGGAGTAAAATAATCATTGTGTCGATTAGAGCAATACTTAGCAATTCAATCGTTATTTTATATAGCGCCTTTCCTGGTGTGCACCATCACAGGGTTTCTTGCGGAATTGCTTTGCAGCAGACATGCAGTGTGGTGGCAGTTTCCTTAACTCCAATTGCACAAATTCCAAATGCAGAAAGAAATTCTGGAATATTAAAAAGCGAAGTCGACACCAGGATTACAAACTGAAAACAAGACCACTGTGCCCACCCGAGGCGGAGTGTGACAGCAACATACACTGAAGCCTGATGGACGCATGGCAGTCTGTCGGTCGGTGGGCACATGCTGGGGGTCTTCCTTAAGTGAGGCGGAAAGTCGAAAACGACGAGCAAAAGGGGGAAACATTTGGGACGGGTGCTTAGTCTGCAGCGGGACACTCCAGGGGCTTTCAGCTCAATGCAGCGATTGATGGAGGGGTCCCACGTGTTGGGGCATTGTGCTTATTTAATCCTTGACCTGTAGGGGGGTCCGTATCATGGGACGGAAGCTGGGGGGCTGCAACTCGCACAGACAGCTAACGATGGGCGTGTCCTCGTGTGTATCCTGTACAGAGTCATTGTATTTATTTATATATGTTGCATTCTGTGTATGCCTGTTTGTGTGACTTTTATTGGTATTTTGTCATTGTCACTATTCTGAGGACACATGCAAGAAAGAATTTAATTGTACTGATGGACAAAGGACAATAAACTTGAGCTTGAAAGATATTTCTGAATTGTTCTTTGGACGTGTGTGGTACACTGGCATCTAAAGAGCGCGACTCTCAGAATTTGGAAAAAGCATCAAAAGAAGGTAAGGACGCGGTTTGTGTGTGGCGACCGGCCGAGGCGAGTGCCACATGGACGTTACTGAAGGAGCTTTTAACGTAAAATACAAGTTGGCCGTTTTCCTACCGCGATGGGAATGAAAAAAGCAAATGACGTATAGCGCCTTGTAAATGCATCTGTTGTATCGCAGAGGCTTCAGGCCTGTCACTTTTATCACAGCCTTGTGCTGAAATCATTTCAATTCATTTTTTTTCCGTCTTCAAGCAAACCTCAGCAGCTCAGAGTGACAAAGCGAGCGCATGAGGTCCGAAATCACTGCAGATGGATTCAAAACAGCAAACGGAAACCTCCCGTTGGCACCTTGGCAGCCATGCCAGCCACGAGTCTTATTGGGATTGACGTGGCAAGCTTCACACACCGTCAGGTTAGACGGAGACCACTGGTGGTTAGAAGTTTTAAGGCCGCCACACAAAAAGTGTAGTGGAGTTCGAGTTCGGGCTGTGGCTGAGCCGCTCGACGACATTCACGGAGTTGTCCCTCTCGATTTGTAATGTTTCTCTTGAACTTATTTATAATATAGCGCCTTTCTCCCTATTATATAATAATCTTTTCATATTAATCCGTAATATAGCGCCTTTATCTCTATTTATAATAATCCTTTCAAACTAATCTATAATATGGCGCCTTTCACATCTATATATATATATATATATATATATATATATATATATATATATATATATATATATAATTCTTTTCGCGTTTGATACGTATGACCACAGAACATGTAATACAGGAACTAATCGCTTCGTTTGTGGGCGCCATTTTTATGCCGTCTTTACGAATTGTTATTATTTGTGTGAGAGTTACTTTACTGGGGGGTATTTACTCGTACGTGGATTACTCGTTAGCCGTATGTAATAGTTGACGATTTGACCTGATCCTGGATCTGTCGGGTTTTTTTTAAACTCTTGCTGGATGTGTTGTCATAGCAGCAGATCCAAATCCTCAAACCTGCTCGGAGCAGGATTAGCTGACACACTCAATCAGTGTCCGTGCACGGAATTCATTCAGTCATGGCTTTGTCGTTCATGAATGAGCAACCAATTGATATCGGTGTGCACATTATAAGAAGAGAATTTCATCTAGAGAGGGTTTTGCGCGATCGGCAAGACCTTTTATTGCTCCCGGATGAAATTATTTTCGAAAGATACCGCTTTAGCCGAGAGGGAATATTGTACCTCAAAAGATTTATTAGCACCTTATATTCGAAGTCCGACTCGGTGAAGTCGGGGTCTCACTCCCACACAGGCAGTAGGCATTGCTTTGAGTTTTTTTGCAAGCGGCACTTTTTTATATACTATAGGCTATGCGGAAAATCTTATCTAAAAGTGCAGTTTGCTAGGCAATTCGTAAAGTCTGTTTGGCTCTGAAATATTTCCTTCGGGTTTTCATAGTGTTTCCTAGACACCTGCGAGTGCAGACAATAAAAGAGGCGTTTCATGCCATTGCAGGTGGGTAATACACAGGCAAAAACAGCCACAGCTCCATAAAGAATCTCACGATCAGCCTAAGATTCTCATTACCCAGGATGGGGCACATGGGACTGATCAGAGTGGAGTTTGATACAACATTATTTGGAAAATGCACCTCTCCTCCTGATAAATAGGCCTAATCACAGTGTCTTCATCAAATATTTGACCTCCGTCAATATCTCGTTGGTCAGACACAAGTTCTAGGGATATGACATTCACTGCAACTGACCCAACAAAAAAAATGCCATCAGAAACAGGGCGATAGGCATTTTGCTGGAGAGCCAACTCTTCTGCAGGGGTTAGGTCTGGACCGCGTGGACCTCCACCTGTTTTTAGCTTGTCTGCCTTCTTATTAGCTTTAAAATTAATGTGTTTTATATTATATATGATTCTTTATGTCAACAGTTCTTTAAATAGTTATATACCAATATTTACCAGTTTGAAGTATATTCTCGTACTTCACTTTAACCTGATCCCATGTTCTGGACTGTTGTGAAAATCCTGGGCAACAATAACTTAAAAAAAGATATCAGTTTGACAGAAAGAGAATAATATTCGTGACAAATTGTGTACATCATTTGCTCGCTCTTTCTGTGTGTAGAAGCCAAGTAAAATAAATGAAAGTGTTGGTTATGTTACGATTTTTGGAAGCTGCAGCTCAACAATAGTCTTCTAATGTTCTAATGCTAATGTTTTAGCTAATGAATTTCTTTATTATTTTGATCTTTCTGCCAGGCCACAGTTACTCACCCACAGCTGCCAGCCCCCCATTCAAGTTTGCTTCTTAAAGTTTATTGCACAGGTTTAGCCTCCTAAAGAACGTCGTGCTTTGACTGACCGTCATTGGAATAAAATCCTTCCTCCGTCTTCTTAAACCCGGGTTATACTCACCACGTGACGCATCCGCGCAGCTCGCACCGCAATGCGCTTGCGCCGAGCGACCACAACGTGTTTCTCCTTGTTGCGACCCGTTCGATCGGCGCGTTAACATTCTTCTAGTCCGTAAGTGACAGGTGGCCAGTGTCGTATGCTAGCAATGTCACAGCAGAGGACGTGAGACTGAGGTAAAATCATCCGCGGAGGAGTATAAATATCTCAGTGTCTTGTTCACAAGTGAGAAGGGCTCGACTGGCGGATCGGCGCAGACTGCGGACGTTATACCAAGTCAGTCGTGGTGAAGTTTCTACCATCACCTATGGCCATGAAGTGTGCGAATTGACCGAAGTACTACATCACAGGTACGAATCAGTTCAGCCTTCGAGAAGGGGTGTGGAGAGCAGACGAGGTGGTTAAGACATCTGACAGGATGCCTTCTGGACGCCAGCCCGGGGAGACGTTTCAGATATGTCCAACCGGGAGGGGACCTCGGGGAAGACCAAGGCTGGCTGTGAATTAGTCACCCTGGAGGATTTGGAGCAGGTGGCAGGGAAAAAAGAAGTCTCGGCGTGTTTGCTTACACTGCTGCCCCAATAACCCAGACCAGATTCGCTACAGAAAATCAGAGGATTGATGGATAATTTTATCACAGAAAAAGTGAGGGAATGTTTCACGTCTGCAGTGATCAGGTCAGATGCAGGCTGACGTAGTTTATTAACCACAGACGTACGACATGGATTGCTGTGCTCTTATGGCTAACGCACATACAGGTGCTGGTCATAAAAGAGAATATCATGACAAAGTTGATTTATTTCAGTAATTCCATTCAAAAAGTGAAAATTGTATATTAGATTCATTCATTACACACAGACTGATGTATTTCAAATGTTTATTTCTTTTAATTTTGATGATTATAACTGACAACTAATGAAAGTCCCAAATTCAGTATTTCGAAAAATTAGAATATTGTGAAAAGGTTCAATATTGAAGACACCTGGTGCCACACTCTAATCAGCTAATGAACTCAAAAGCCTTTAAATGGTCTCTCAGTCGAGTTCTGTAGGCTACACAATCATGGGGAAGACTGCTGACTTGACAGTTGTCCAAAAGACGACCATTGACACCTTGCACAAGGAGGGCAAGACACAAAAGGTCATTGCTAAAGAGGCTGGCTGTTCACAGAGCTCTGTGTCCAAGCACATTAATAGAGAGGCGAAGGGAAGGACAAGATGTGGTAGAAAAAGTGTACAAGCAATAGGGATAACCGCACCCTGGAGAGGATTGTGAAACAAAACTGTGGGGGAGATTCACAAAGAGTGGACTGCAGCTGGAGTCAGTGCTTCAAGAACCACCACACACAGACGTATGCAAGACATGGGTTTCAGCTGTCGCATTCCTTGTGTCAAGCCACTCTTGAACAAGAGACAGCGTCAGAAGCGTCTCACCTGGGCTAAAGACAAAACTGCTGCTGAGTGGTCCAAAGTTATGTTCTCTGATGAAAGTAAATTTTGCATTTCCTTTGGAAATCAAGGTCCCAGAGTCTGGAGGAAGAGAGGAGAGGCACAGAATCCATGTTGCTTGAGGTCCAGTGTAAAGTTTCCACAGTCAGTGATGGTTTGGGGTGCCATGTCATCTGCTGGTGTTGGTCCATTGTGTTTTCTGAGGTCCAAGGTCAACGCAGCCATCTACCAGGAAGTTTTAGAGCACTTCATGCTTCCTGCTGCTGACAAACTTTATGGAGATGCAGATTTCATTTTCCAACAGGACCTGGCACCTGCACACAGTGCCAAAACTACCAGTACCTGGTTTAAGGACCATGGTATCCCTGTTCTTGATTGGCCAGCAAACTCGCCTGACCTTAACCCCATAGAAAATCTATGGGGTATTGTGAAGAGGAAGATGCAATACGCCAGACCCAACAATTCAGAAGAGCTGAAGGCCACTATCAGAGCAACATGGGCTCTCATAACACCTGAGCAGTGCCACAGACTGATCGACTCCATGCCACGCCGCATTGCTGCAGTAATCCAGGCCAAAGGAGCCCCAACTAAATATTGAGTGCTGTACATGCTCATACTTTTCATGTTCATACCTTTCAGTTGGCCAACATTTCTAAAAATCCTTTTTTTGCATTGGTCTTAATTGATATTTTAATTTTCCGAGATACTGAATTTGGGACTTTCATTAGTTGTCAGTTATAATCATCAAAATTAAAAGAAATAAACATTTGAAATACATCAGTCTGTGTGTAATGAATAAATCTAATATACAAGTTTCACTTTTTGAATGGAATTACTGAAATAAATCAACTTTGTCATGATATTCTAATTTTATGACCAGCACCTGTACACGTCAAACGCACACTGGGGCTAACGTACTGTCGCCAGTTCACCCAACCTGCATGTCTTTGGACATTGGGAGGAAACTGGAGCACCCGGAGCAAACCCACGCAGACACGGGATGAACAGGCAAACTCCTTACAGTGTGGCCCCATCTTAACTACTGCGCCACTGTGCTGTCTTGTCAGTTCGGATGTCACATTTTAAAATGCTGACATCACAATTTGGAAACTTAACATTAACTTTTAAAACCCGATCAGATTTCAAAAACATATCAGCAATTTGAATTTTGATATCAAGAAAAACTGATTCTGAACAAGTTTCCCATGTGCGTACAGCGTTGACAATCCCAACTGCAGATAACAGGCTGCCGTTTCCTCCTCCTCCTCTAAATCCTATTGGATAGTCGTAGCAGCCTATCGGGTTCCAGTGGTGGGCGGCGCAGCTCCGCACTCTCTTTGCCCATTGGCTGCAGTCAGACTCAGTTGAAAATTAGTTGCAAACGGGCTCACCTGTGCGGGGGGGCTTCACCTACGGCCATTCACACTAACCGGTCAAACAAAACGCTTGGCGTTCTTTAATGTTTTTGTTATGAACATTAGTTGTTTACGTGATAATTAAAGTTAAGTGAGGTCAGGCGAACGGGACCTGCTTACTTTCCTAAATTTTAAACCTAAGCAAGAAGCAAGAAGAATTCGGGTCACGTCAGCAACGCGAGACAGGTAATTGCTATTATTATTGTTATTATTTGTATTATTACAGTAAGTGAGTCAGATGGATTTCTGTATTATAGCCTGTGTTACTGTGGTTGTTGAAGCTAAAAGAAACGGCTCATCCGAATGAGCTGTCAACACAGAGGGTAAGGTGACAGGTGACAGCCCATGCAGAGCTGCACCCCAGCATAAAAATGGAAAACTGGACAAATGTGGAGTCTTCTGACTGGCACGCCTTGTTTCAGTTACTTGGACGTATGTGATGTCCATGGCAGACATGTCGTTTAGTTTTGAAGTGAGGTATCTGTGTATTCGTTGTGTTACTTAGGAAAGCCTCTTTTTGGTAACAGAGCCGTGGTAGCGGTCTTATATTGGGAGTTCTCATAGTGACGGCGCGGTCCAGAAGACAGGGGTGTGTCAGCGGACAGGTCGAGCTGTTAGATCTCGAGTTGTGTTTTTGAAGATATTTTCCCAGATTCTAGTAAACCCTGTTCTGCTGTACGAGACACTGGAGGTGGGTTTCTACCCACGCTTCCCAATTTGGCATACGAGGGCAGATGCCGAGGTCACGTACTGACTTGAAAACTGTAGTTCATTTATTGTCACAAGGGGAGGTCAGTCACCACTAACTTTAACTCCTCGATTGAACTAACTTTAGATTTGTGAGGCAGTTACGGGGGAACATGCAGACTCCACTCGGATCACACGGTGTGTTCGAGTCCAGACCCTCGTGGATCTCACACTATTGAATTAAAACACGAATGCTGTCAAAACAAAACAATGCAATTACAAATAAACAGATTTTCCTTATTCGTTTGTCATTTTGTTTCCTGTCACCGTGTCACTTCACGAGAGTATTCACATGTCCAGTTGCATGTGTGATGTGTTTTTTAGTTTGACAGATGACTGGCACTGAGGTGTATAGTGGAGTGGAGCCCCCTTAGCTTCACTCTGGTGGAGTCATTTAAATGTCCGTCTGTCAGTCTTGTTCTGAACTTTGATTTCATGACAATTCATGTCAGACTCTTAAGAGGTATGGAGACCCAAACAAAGCAGACATTTTCAGAGCTGCTGGGTGAAGATTCTTCTAGTTATCTGGCTCTGCTAAGCTCCAGAAATGCTGAGAATGCTGTTGAGACTTTAACTGCATATTATTTTGAAGGTTTACTAATATATAATTTATAAAATCCGATGTCTACCTGTCTGTCCGCTTTTTCATGAGAGAACATCTTAACGGATTTTCTATAATTTGCTTGAACATTCCGGTTGATTTTGCGACTTCTCCCATTTCGCTGTGTATCAGAGTTCGCTTGCGGTACCGATTTCTTCGTGTGAATTTGAGATCCACGTAACGGGCCGAGAGAAGGGGCCTCACTCACTCGCCAGCTTTGGGGTGTGTGCCTTAATTCCGCTTAGCCAGACGAGAGAACAACTGAATTCAACTTTGTTTGATATTTAAAATAAAGTGTTATTTAGGTCTAGTCCAGATAGTCTCCTAAGTTTCTGCCACATTGAAAAGACAGATTGCAATTAAGATTTTGGATCGTGATTTTGTGTTAAAAGGAACGTGATGTGATTTTTTTGGAAAGATCGCCCACCCCTAATTTGTCTAATCAAGTTTTCCAATTTATGTAGGATTCATTAACCCTTTGGCGAGCTACCGGTAGTTGGAGACCCCTAACCAGTTCCATCTTCGAAGCCTATTGGAGATTCGAGTAGTGGGCGTTTCTTTTTGTCCGCTTCTACATTCTATTGGACGTTGGACTAATTTGCGTTTCTGCTCCGCCTCTTTTGGTTGTCCGTCAAACGCGGACTGCCGCCACCGAACCACTTGCGAAAAAGAGTGAAACGCTAGGATTTGAAAAAATGTTTTTAATCGGCCTGCTGTTGATGTTCGTTTTACAAAAACAATTGTAATGAGTAATAAAATAAGGAGGAGCTGACTGAGAAGTAGCGAGCTGGATCTTCTGTTTTGTTAATTAATTATATAGAAGATAAGAACAAGAAATGTTGACATCGAGAGGAGAACACTCAACTCAAGCGCGTTTGTTTAGCTAATGGCTTGTTTTCCAGTATTTATCTTTATTTAGTGTTTTATGTGGATATGATTTTGTACCCAATATTGTATATTCCCTGTTGCTTTTTCCGAATTCCTGTAATGCTCTTTGAGCATGGGAAAGGCGCACTATAATTAAAATGTACTCTTGTAATTCTATTTTAGTAGATCTAAGTATTTACCTCACTTTAAAAATGCATAATGCTCCATTTGCTTATTTATGATTATTAAAAGTGAGTATTGATTTCTGTTTTCCCTTCCAGGTCATGTTTTCTTCTGATCCTGGTAAGAGGAGGATTCGAACCCACCGCCTATTGTATGTTGGGTGGTGGGTTTGGAAGTCTTTATCCTGCTGAGCTACCTTCTGAATCCTTTGTGCCGTCGAGCTTTAGCGCTTTTAACAACTGGTCTCTCCATTGACATGTCAAGTAAAAGAGAAAGATCGTCATTCATCTGGACCACCTACAGCTCTTCGGCCACTCTCTGTTCTGGGGCCGACTCGGTCTTGCGTGTCGGTGGTCGGTCTCGATCGCGGGGCCGACTCGACTTTGGCTGCAGGGGCGTCTGTTTGTTCCGCTGTGCCACCATGGGGATCCCCTTTTGAAGACTGGTATAGAAATCATTTATACTGTTAATTCGTCATCGGCCACGGCAAATAAAGAGGCTAATTTCAATTTTGGGCGCTCTTATGATTCGGTGGCAGACTCGAACCCGGGCTCGTCTTCGCAACATGAGTGGTCCACCCGGTTGAGCTACCGTGTCTGCCTGTTTGCTTACCTGACCAGACGTATTTAATGTTAGCGACGGGTCTGTGGGTCTCTTAAAGTAATGGGCTGGAGAGGTCAGGGCTCGAACCCAGCACCGCTGTCCTTAACTAGGAGGACTGAATCGGCTCGTCTATCTCGATGAGCTACTCCTCCACTTCATATCATTGACAGAATTGAGGGAGCTGACATAAAACGGATATTTGACATGTTAAGTGAGGTGAATCCTATGGGGTGGAGAGCGGGCTTGAGCTCATGGCCTTCAGTCTGCCCCTTTGACAGGAGTGGCCGGCTCCGTTAGCGGTGTTGTCCATACATTATTTTTTTTAATCGCCAACCTCACCAAATATTCCAAAACTCCTCACAGCGGGACTCGAGCTCGCCCATTGCATGTACTGGTCGATTTACTGTATACCAGTGGTCTACCGCTGCAGATTTAACACCCTTGGCGGCCAGTGGCGCTTTAGACCAGCTGGCCCCATAAATAAAGGAGTTTCGTACTGCGACAGGACAGGCGCGCATTGCGCCGGGTGGTTGAATTGGCCTGCTTATCGGGGTGAGCTGTTGCTCTGCTGTGAAGTACAAGAAGTCTTTAATACAGAGGGTCCAGATCTAATTATGCAGACCCAGATCGTCTGGATGACTTTGATTTATGGTGGGACGATTCCAGTTCGGCGCGAAGACGATTCTTCATGTCGTCAGTTCGCACTCTTCTCGATGGTCCGGGATTTTTTGGGTGATTTTCAATGTAATAAGCCTAATAAGTTATAGCGTAATGAAAATTAGATCTGGAACACCCTATGTTATTGGAAGATGGAGGACACCGCGTGTAAACTGGCAATTAAACAATTTAAAGTAAATCCTATATGGCAGGTATTGGTTCTTGAACCCGGGTCTTCTCTGTAGAAAGGAGCGCTTATCCTCCTGAGCTATTCACCGACATTTGTTAACCTTAACGACTCCCAAGTGATGTGCGACACCGGACGACTCAAGGGGTCTGCTCCTGTAAAGAGAACAGCAACAGCAGACCGAGGTAAACAATTTTCAAATCCTAGCGTTTTGCTTTATAAAGGGGTCTGTAAAAGTCGCCTTGGATAAAGGGGTCAGCCAGATAAGGACTAATAATACGCCCGATGTGGTGCCGTGCTTTCGGAGCCCCACCTTGATATCCCATCCTTGAGGCTGTATGAGCCCCTTGTATCTCGCTTTGGTTGAAGGAGTGAAGTAAATAAAAATAATCCTTCTATATGAAAGCGGTCGGGATTGTCCTTCCGTCCCGTGAGTGCTACGCAGGCGCGGAGTTTCACACGCCCCGTCCATTTTGCAATGCACGATGGGATTTGTAGTTTCGTTTTTCCAGGTAAAAGATGATTTTCTACTCCAGACTGTGCGATATCTTCTTCTTCTTTCTTACTATATAAAAGCGGTCGGGATTGTCCTTCCGTCCCGTGAGTGGAAAGCGTAGCAGTATTCCGCTTATCACAGACTTACTACTTGCAGCTTGCGGTACGAAGCGACATGATGTGAGCAGAGTTCTGGTGCTCCCATCGTTCCCTTGCTTTTGTGCGCGATGCGCTGGAAAAATAGACAAAATTATGTCTCTGGAAATAATTCATGTTAATGGAGTACAAATGCCTCACCGCGTAGTAAATATCAGGGGGGTTCAGAAGGGCGACCTCAGTATGGAAAAAAAGTTTACATTTCATCACAAAAATAACAAACTACGAGTATTAAAGCAATACCGCTCAAATGCAATATAACCAAATGAATGAGTTTGTATAAAATATCAGATTGATCTACATATTGAATTGCCTTAAGAAGTGGTCAACTTAAAAGTCGGGTCAGCCTAGTTTAGTAAATAAGAATGAGCTGATCGAGGACTAGTAGGCTGGGCGTTCTTTAATGAATTGTTCATATTTGTGTTTCTTATATTTATGTTTTATTCATGATTTGTGTGGATATTGTTTTGTATCCCATCGACGTTGTTTATTTTGTAAAGTACTTCGCTCAGGGCCGGATTAAGACCCTTAGATGCCCTAAAGCACTAAGTAGTTTTGTGCCCCTTACACTAGTAATTCAAAATATTAAAACAAAAACAAACTAGAAAATAAAATTTTATTATCGAAAATTCGAAATTAAACAAAACATTGTGACATGAAAACCGTAGATTTACCATTTATTATTTAATTCATTTATGGCTTTTGTGTCAATTTAGCAAATCTATTTACACATATTCTTAGTACAAGATTTGAAAAATATTTTGTGAAACTTTTGTTAATAAATCTTTATTAGTAAAAAAGTTATAAACAATTGTATCCAATAGTAATCAGCTGTACGATTTTCACTTTCACGTACTGTAAATGAATTTAAAAATATCCAAGAATAGAATTAAATAGACTTACCAGAATATTTTTTCCTCAAACTGAGACGATTGTTTGTTTAAAATAGAAAATAGCGCTTTCTACGCACGAGAAATTTATTTTAAGTTAAATAACAGATAATTCACGAAACACAATTACGTGATAATAATTTTTAATCAACTATGAACTACTATCTAAAAATATAAAAACATATTGTTTTGAATCGAAGTATTTTCACAACATTTTGACATAACATGGCGTTTAAGGGAATCACCATGAGACGGGAATTCCCCATCGTAGATGGCACCAGCATGCAGAACGCGCTGTGTGAGGCGCCATCTACGAACAGTGACGGCATAGGGGGGTATTATTCAGTTTTCATTACATTTTGAAAATAGCTATAAATTTAATTAATTTATGTGATAAATTCGGCCATGAAAAAATTTCGTGGTGCCCCCTTTACCCTTGGTTAATCCAGCACTGACTTTGAGCATGGCAACGGCACTCTATAAATAAAATGTATTCTTACTATTATTACATTTGTGTAATTGTCAGCATTTGCTTCTAGCAGTTTTCTTTTTAAATATTAAAAGTACGCAGCTGGTGTCTGTTCTTTCTTCCAATAAAGCAGCTTTTCTCTAGATGAGCCCACTTCCCCTTCGGTCCTGGCTGGTGGTCTGGCGCAGAGCTGCACCTTGGACCCCCGTTACACTGGAGCTGCCACACTTTTAACAACCAATCTGTCTGTTGACGCTGCAAATATAAAACAGAGAGAGAGAGAGAGAGGGAGTAATGTCATGCTTACCATCATACTCATGGACCCCCTTCGACTCGAGCTCCATTGCCGGGCCGGCTCTTTATCGGGGGTTCGTTCTGTCAAAGCCCTAACCTCTACGCCACCAGACCTCAGCTAAAGTCGCTAAAAGACTCCGCGCGGCTTAATTCGGATCTCCATTTAGATGATGCAGTCACTTCACGCGGACCCCCAGGACCATCTTCTTTTAGCGTTGTCACTCTTTGTGACGTGTTATTTTTGATGAGATATTGGATGAGTGGTTTATTTTCTATTTAATGACGAGGGTGAGTGGATCACGAGCTGTAAAGCGGGGCCCTGCATCTTAATTGGGGTCCTTTCACAAATTTTTCAGTTTCGCCTTTTAGGTCCCCCATCTTACCCTGTGATGGTCCAGTTCCCTATGCAAGCTGGGATCGGCTTTTATCGCAGTACTTTGAACTGGCAAAGATGTTAACGTCAGTTTGGTTGGGGACGCCAGCAAGTATGGGGACCAAGCAGACCTTTTTTTAGCTACCCTTTGGAAGCAGTAAGATCACCGCACTTATAAACTCTTATTTCAAATTTCTTTTTGATTTCTCCTGATGTTGACTCTACTTCGTCTATGCATTCTGAAACTATAAAAGTGTGTTTTTCAAGGACGTCTTGCTTTGCCTATTTTTTTAAATTACTGTTGAAGTCACTACTTGAACTGAGTTAAAACAATAACAGTAGAAATAAAGATGACAGTTTTTCCACACTGCATTTCTACAACCATACCAGGTACATAAAATACCGAAAATCTGTCACTGGTACGCCAAGTCAATGAGAGAGACGGACAGGCGCATCAAAAGAAAATATTTATGGGCTGCAGTTCTACACATCGACCACAAGAGGGCAGCACAATAGCAATTTTGCCTTTTGTTGTTCATCCTCATCATTTACTTTTACTCTCGTTTCTTTCTTTCTTACTTTCTGTCTTTTTCATTTCATATAGCACCCTTCATAGATAACAGTGTTATATACTAATTCATGAAGGTCTAGTCATTCTTTCTTTTATTTTTATTTCATATCGACTTGTTTTAATGTTGCTTTTTCCTTCTCTTTAGAAAGAGAAGACATGGCACTTATGTAGAACTTTTCAAGATACGTAAAGTGCTTTACATTGAGACTGGGGAGCCACTTCAGCCTTCACCAATGAGCAGCACCCACTTGGACGACGTGGCAGCCGCCATTTTTGCGTCAGTAAGCTCGCCACATGTTAGCTATTAGGTGGTGAAGAGGTGAGAGACAGTTAGCCAGTTAGAGACAGGGGATGATTAGGACGCCAGAATGACCAGGCTGTGGTGGGCCGTTTAGCAGGGCATCAGGACACTCTTTATGAAAGATGCCCAGCGATCTTGTATGACCACAGAGACTGACAGAGGGTGGTGCCATTTTTGCAGCAGTGTTCCCTTTCACTGGACTGTGCACAGGATTTTGTACTGAAAACCAAACAGAGGAGTCTGAGTCAGAAAGATTAAGATCCGATAAACAGGAATGCAAATATCGACTCTCTGTGGTCGTAAAGTGGTCTGCACAACATCCATCCATCCATCCTCTTCCGCTTATCCGAGGTCGGATCGCGGGGGCAGCAGCTTGAGCAGAGAGGCCCAGACTTCCCTCTCCCCGGCCACTTCTTCCAGCTCTTCCGGGAGAATCCCAAGGTGTTCCCAGGCCAGCCAGGAGACATAGTCTGTCCAGCGTGTCCTGGGTCTTCCCCGGGGCCTCCTCCTGGTTAGACGTGCCCAGAACACACCTCACCAGGGAGGCGTCCAGGAGGCATCCTGATCCGATGCCCGAGCCACCTCACCTGACTTCTCTCGATGCGGAGGAGCAGCGGCTCTACTCTGAGCTCCTCACCCGATCTTTAAGGGAAAGCCCAGACACCCTGCGGAGGAAACTCATTTCAGCCACTTGTATTCGTGATCTCGTTCTTTCGGTCACTACCCATAGCTCATGACCACAGGTGAGGGTAGGAGCGTAGATCGACTGGTAAATTGAGAGATTTGCCTTACGGCTCAGCTCGTTTTTCACCACGACAGACCGATGCAGAGCCCGCATCACTGAGGACGCCGCACCGATTCGCCTGTCGATCTCACGCTCTGCACACTCCAACCAGACCCCGAGATACTTGAACTCCTCCACTTGTGGCAGGATCTCTCCCCCAACCCTGAGAGGGCACTCCACCCTTTTCCGGCTGAGGACCATGCTCTCGGATTTGGAGGTGCTGATTCTCATCCCAGCCGCTTTACTCTCAGCTGCGAACCGATCCAGAGAGAGCTGAAGATCACGGCCTGATGAAGCAAACAGGACAACATCATCTGCAAAAAGCAGTGACCCAATCCTGAGTCCACCAAACCGGACCCCCTCAACACCCTGGCTGTGCCTAGAAATTCTGTCCATAAAAGTTATGAACAGAATCGGTGACAAAGGGCAGCCCTGGTGGAGTCCAACTCTCACTGGAAACGGGCTCGACTTACTGCCGGCAATGCGGACCAAGCTCTGACACCGGTTGTACAGGGACCGAACAGCTCTTATCAGGGGGTCCGGTACCCCATACTCCTGGAGCACCCCCCACAGGACTCCCCGAGGGACACGGTCGAACGCCTTTTCCAAGTCCACAAAACACATGTAGACCGGTCGGGCAAACTCCCATGCACCCTCCAGGACTCTGCTAAGGATGAAGAGCTGGTCCACGAAAACCACTCTGTTCATCCTGAATCCGAATTCTGAATCTTGAAATCTCTAAACCTGCAACAGAACTGCGACTGTGTGATGTCTGCGTAATGATCTCTATACTCCAGCAGGACGAAAACAGAAACGAATATTTTAATTGTGTCAAAACAAGACGTTTCTAATATTAAGAGGTTGGGAAATGTACACAGAGTGTAATATTCAGGTGGGACTTAGTTAACCGGTTTGAAAGTTAGCACATATTCTGTTATTTATTTGCTTTATCAAAAAGACAGACATCACAATTTTATATTTTAAATATTTATATATATATAGCGTGATGAAGTTGTGCTTGAAAGTTTGTGAACCCTTCAGAATTTTCTACATTTCCTCATAAATACGACCTCAAACGTCATCATCAGATTTTCCACTCAAGTCCTAAAAGTAGATAAAGAGAAACCAGTTAAACAAATGAGACACAAATATTATACTTGGTCATTTATTTATTGAGGAAAATGATTGAATATTACATATCTGTGAGTGGCAGACGTATGTGAACCTCAGTTGATCAGTTAGTCTGAAGGTGAAATTCGAGTCCGTTGTCAATCAATGGGATGCCAGTCAGGTGTGAGTGGGCACCCTGTGTTATTAAAGAACAGGATCTATCAAAGTCTGCTCTTCACAACATGTTTGTGGAAGTGTATCATGGCATGAACAAAGGAGATTTCTGAGGACCTCACAAAAAGAGTTGTTGATGCTCATCAGGCTGGAAAAGGTTACCAAACCATCTCTGAAGAGTTTGGACTCCACCAATCCACAGTCAGACAGATTGTGTACAAATGGAGGAAATTCAAGACCATTGTTACCCTCCCCAGGAGTGGTCGACCAACAAAGATCACTCCAAGAGCAAGGCACACGTGTAATAGTCGGCGAGGTCACAAAGGACCCCAGGGTAACTTCTAAGCACCTGAAGGCCTCTCTCACATTGGCTAATGTTCACGTTCATGAGTCCACCATCAGGAGAACACTGAACAACAATGGTGTGCATGGCAGGGTGGCAAGGAGAAAGCCACTGCTCTCCAAAAAAACATTGCTGCTCGTCTGCAGTTTGCTAAAGATCACGTGGACAAAGCAGAAGACTATTGGAAGAACGTTTTGTGGACGGATGAGACCAAAATAGAACTTTCTAGTTTAAATGAAAAGCGTTATGTTTGGAGAAAGGAGAACACTGCATTCCAGCATAAGAACCTCATCCCATCTGTGAAACATGGTGGTGGGAGTATCATGGTTTGGGCCTGTTTTTCTGTATCTGGGCCAGGACGGCTTGCCTTCACTGATGGAACAATGAATTCTGAATTATATCAGAGAATTCTAAAGGAAAATGTCAGGACATCTGTCCATGAACTGAATCTCAAGAGAAGGTGGGTCATGCAGCAAGACAACGACCCTCAGCACACAAGTCGTTCTACCAAAGAAGGTTAAAGAAGAATAAAGTGAATGTTCTGGAATGGCCAAGTCAAAGTCCTGACCTTAATCCAGTCGAAATGTTGTGGAAGGACCTGAAGAGAGGAGTTCATGTGAGGAAACCCAACAACATCCCAGAGTTGAAGCTGTTCTGTACGGAGAAACAGGCAAAAATTCCTCCAAGCCGGTGTGCAGGAATGATCAGATGTTACCAGAAACGTTTAGGGGGTCACAGCAGATACTGAAAGCAAAGGGTCACATACGTCTGCCACTCACTAATATGTAATATTCGATCATTTTCCTCAATAAATAAATGACCAAGTAAAATATTTGTGTCTCATTTGTTTAACTGGTTTCTCTTTATCTACTTTTAGGACTTGAGTGGAAATCTGATGATGGTTGAGGTCATATTTCTGCAGAAATGTAGAAAACTCTAAAGGGTTCCCAAACTTTCAAGCACAGCTGTAATACTTGCCCCTTGTTTTAGGAGTCTAAAGTCAGGCTCATATTTGCTGCTAGTTTTTCAAACAACTTTACAGCTCTGATCAGCTGGCAAACAGGGTGCTGTCTTATCTACCACATACCTGGGACTCGTACTCCTTGCGACTTTAGATGGCCGAGTATCATCTTGTATCCCATGTCTGAATGTTCGAGATAATGGCATCCAACTCGTCATCTGAAACACTGTAAGGAAAAAAAACAACAATGAGGCCGAAGTTATTTGGCTGGCTACTCGCATCAATTATACAGCGCTAATCTGGGAGAGCTGGCAGACACTTAAAAGCAGAAACCCTTTGTTGTGATTGCTCCATTGGAATAAATCCCAGTTGATGACGATGCACTACGGAGTGTTTTGTGCACCCAAACACCACAGCAACATGTCCTCAGATGGGAGTTGAACAGTACTGTGTGCACATCTGATCTAACAAGAGGCAAATGGACAGAAGGGCTCAAGAGTCACTCGAAAGAGACCCCAGATATTCTGTAATAACTCTCGCTAGGAAGAAGCGATCTGAACGAGACAACGTGCTCCTCGGTATATGGAGCGGAGAACAAGCCGGGATGCCCCTGCGTCAGAGCGATGAGGTGGGCGCCGGAAAGCCGGCGTGACGTCTCACCTCCGTTTGCAACTTCTGGGTGCACACCATCCATACCCTTTCACTCAGTCACTGGACTTCTCATCACGATGGTGGTGTACAGTATTGAGCAGCGCGTCTTCACGGTGCAAACCGTTTAAGCCATGTCAGAATCATCGTGAGTTAACGGAAGCTTTCTTCCAGCAAGATGGAGCAAAGTGTCACACATCGGCAAGGAGCATGGCGGAAACGAAGTCCTTCTTCGGCAACGGGGTAATTTCAAAAGGTCTTTGGCCACCACGGTCAGAGGCGCGTCAACCAAGACAGTCCTACAACATCCAGATCCTTGAGGAACCCCCGGGGTCCTGCCACCCAGGAGTTTTTTGACCACCTCGGTGACCTCAGCCCCAGAGATGGGGGAGCCCACCTCAGAGTCCCCAGGCTCTGCTTCCTCATTGGAAGGCATGTTAGTGGGATTGAGGAGGTCTTCGAAGTACTCCTCCCACCGACCCACAACGTCCCGAGTCGAGGTCAGCAGCACACCATCCCCACCATATACGGTGTTGACACTGCACTGCTTCCCCCTCCTGAGACGCCGGACGGTGGACCAGAATCTCCTCGAAGCCGTCCGAAAGTCGTTCTCCATGGCCTCTCCAAACTCCTCCCATGCCCGAGTTTTTGCCTCAGCAACCACCAAAGCTGCATTCCGCTTGGCCTGCCGGTACCTATCAGCCACCTCCAGAGTCCCACAGGACAAAAGGGTCCGGTAGGACTCCTTCTTCAGCTTGACGGCATCCCTCACTGCCGGTGTCCACCAATGGGTTCGGGGACTGCCGCCACGACAGGCACCGACCACCTTACGGCCACAGCTCCAGTCAGCCGCCTCAACAATAGAGGCACGGAACATGGCCCATTCGGACTCAATGTCCCCCACCTCCCTCGGGACGTGGTTGAAGTTCTGCTGGAGGCGGGAGTTGAAGCTACTTCTGACAGGGGATTCTGCCAGAGGTTCCCAGGAGACCCTCACAACACGTTTGGGCCTACCAGGCCTGACCGGCATCCTCCCCTACCATCGAAGCCAACTCACCACCAGGTTGACAGCTCTGCCCCTCTCGTCACCCAAGTGTCCAAGACATGTGGCCGCAGGCATGACGACACGACCACAAAGTCGATCATCGACCTGAGGCCTAGGGTGTCCTGGTGCCAAGTGCACATATGAACACCCCAATGCCTGAACATGGTGTTCGTTACGGACAATCCATGACGAGCACAGAAGTCCAATAACAAAACACCGCTCGGGTTCAGATCGGGGGGGCCATTCCTCCCAATCACGCCCCTCCAGGTCTCACTGTCATTGCCCTCGTGGGCATTGAAGTCTCCCAGCAGAACGAACTGGGCCCTGAAATGAAATCTGTCACTTTCACTCATCAACATTGAGAGGGCGGGCTCTAGGCAGTACTGTGTTATAATTGGTGAATCATACGCAGAGTGGACATATGCATTTGGCTTGACTTCACCTCTGCACACACCCCAGGTAGTATCAAGGCTGAACTAAGACCCCCACAGACCCACCTGGGGTGACTCAGCTCGTTAACAGTGTTAACAATGCAGCGCACCGACACCTGATCATTTAACGCAGCGCTGTATTCCTCACTCTTGATTTTGGGGCTTTTGATTTCAATGTGAGACTTGACCGGCTTATTGCCCCGCCCCCGGGTCATTTCGACTCGCAGGTTCTCGATCGTTTCATCAAGTGGGGGTGGGAAGGACACATCGCTGTCATGGACCCCTGAGCACAGGCACCCAGAATGCCCCGATAGCAGATCCGTCCCTGTGAAGTGTCTTCAGCTACGAACGTGGCGCCTGATGCCCGATGGTTTACATCCGCTCTACCGCCGATTCACCAATCAAAACACAGGACTCACTAGAGCCCGACCGCTCGCCTTCGACGGGTGAAAGTGGCAGTTTTCATTTCGGGGCTTATTTCGTTGCGTATGGGGTATGACTAAAATAAATAAATGAATAAATAATTAAAATACATACATACATAACAAAAATAAAAGTATTTATTTATACCAACACTTCATGTCACCACACATTTTTTTCTTATTTATGTACAGTATTTGCGTTTGCCCAACACATTTTTTCATAAATAATCCAACCGAGCACGTCTTTCGGACTGTGAGAGGAAACCCACGCGAACACGAGGAGAACACTCTGTTACACTCAACGACCTCCGTGATCCAAGACAGCTGCACAACCACTGAAACACATTAATTACATTATTATTATTATTTAAATCCCAAATCGCTGGCTCTAAATACGAGTTAAGTGTCGAGACGTCAGCGAGGGTCTCTTTCCCCACAGCAGCGTCCCGGCCATGTCAGTTTCCGTTTCGCTTCGACAATCAGTACGCGGGATGTGTAAACGGGCGTGTCTAGGGTCGTGTTTCTGCTTCTTGGTTGATATTTGTTTTATAATTTTTTTCATATCATTTCATTTTCTTTTCACTTGAAACTGTTGCCTCCTCTAAGCGCCGACTTTTCGGAGAAACTGCAATAACCCCCGTGACCGATAGGGTGACTCATGCGGTAAGGTAGTAAGCGGGGGATTTTATTTCACTTCATGTACAAAGAACTTTATGTGTGAGATGTCCCCGTGTTTTCTGTCGGTATTTCCTTTCCTCTTTTGCTCTATAAAGGGCGTTTCATCAACCAGCCGGTCGCAGACGCACAAGCGCAGGCAGACGAGGATTAAACGGCAACCGCTCCAGCTGCAGAGCCCGCATTCTTCTCGGACTTTCGTGCTCTTCGCCGGCAGCTCCACTGGGCTCTCACGGTTACTAAAGATGGCTTTTAAACTGACGTTCTCTCTCTGGGTGATTTTGCTGTGTGACGTAATTGCAGGTAAGGCGCTTTATTTATTTGATTTATCCCTCATTTCTCTTCTCTCGGCCGCTTGTCGCCCTCGCTCGTTATTTCTTTCTCTCACCTTATCATGAGGTGTCCGTGCAGCTCCATCTTTTCACACATTCTGCTGCCTTCTGCTCTAATTCAGGTGGCCCCTCAGCTCTGCGACTTTCCCGTTCTTTTCTAATTTTACTTGCAGGTGACGAACAGGAGATCATCCCGAACAAAATCGTCACCAGAGCGGGACGCCCCACCGAGTTCGAGTGCCGCAGTCACGACTGCAGCTCTCCGCTGTACGTCTGGTCCACCGTGAGCGACGACTCGCTGCCGGGAAAAGTGGATAGCAACCGGGTGACCGTCACGCCGACGGTGGAGAACGACGGCTTCATCTACGTGTGCACGGTGAAGTGCGGGACCACCATCAGACAGGGCAGCACAAGGCTGGTGGTCTTCGGTAAGTCAACCGTCCCGTCATTCCAAACGGAGCCTCCGATCCGCATTATCGTCGTGACTTTAGCTTGAATATCAGGGCTTTAACCCGCCGAGCCCTCAAGGGGCGAATCCTCATCAAACTTCCCAGGGCCGTCATAACGTATGGGCACAACTGGCACGGGCTGGGGCCCCAGGAGCCCATCATGTTTCTGATGACTAAGTAGGTTTCTGTTTTGCTATCAAAATAGATAGAATAGATAGATGCTGTATTAAAACAGTATATGACAATAGATATACAAGGCACTATATAAACTGACAGACAGATATTAAAACAATATAGAATAGACACATAGATATGTAAGGCACTATATAATTGATAGATATAGATATTAAAATAGTATATCATTGACAATAGATATGTAAGGCACTGTACTGTATAATAGATATAAAAACAGTAATATACAGCTATGTAAGACACTATATAATTCATAGATATTAAAATGTATAATAGACAAAGGATATGTGAAAAACGATATAATTGATATATAGGTATTAAGACTGTATATTTAAAAAATAGATATGTAAGACACTATATAATTATTATAACAATAGATATAGAAGGCACTATATAATTGATACATATCTAAGACACTATATAATTGATAGATATATAAAAATAGTATATCATAGACAATAGCTATGTAAGGCACTGTATAATGAATATTAAAAACAGTAATATACAGATATATAAAACACTATAGATATTAAAACAGTATATAAGACAATAGATACATAAGACACTATATAACTCATATATAGATATTAAAACAGTATATAAGAAAATATGTAAGGCACTATATCATTGATATATAGGTATTTAAACAGTATATATGACCATAGATATGGAAGATGCTATAAAATTCCTATATAGGTATTTAAACAGTATATAATAGATAAACAGATACATGAGATATGTAAGGCACTATATAATTCATAGCTAGGTATTTAAAGAGTATAAATGACAATAGATATATAAGGCGCTATATAACTGATAGATAACGGCCCATCCAGTACAGCAGAGCGTGCTTTTCATATCTATCTATATTGTTATATAGTGCCTTTCCCGTCCGTCTGTCTACGATTAGTCATTTCAGTATTCGCCTTATTCAGTGTTTGTCAGGGTCTTTCCAGAAAGTTTCAGGGACGTTGAGCATACAGACAGAAAGTGAGGGCCTCCGGTCAGCTGGTTTGTGTATTTTATTCGATGAGATGAAGTTCTAGAATTGAACGCCTTCTCGTTCTTCGTGGCGGGCCGTGTTGGTGCAGCTGTTTTGACTGACTGTGCGCTTTTCCCAATTTATACAGACAGAGCCTGGCGTGCTTTGATAAAAACGTCTCGGCCTGTGTGACTTTATTACATTTGAGATGAGGTCTCTTTCTTTTCGTTGATCTAAAATAAGTGACGTGTGCTTAACTGGTTTTCCTACCCAGCTGGTCCTCCTCGGCCCTCCCAGTTCTTCCCCCCTTTGGCACCCGGCTGACCTTTGTGTTTTCTGCCTCCCCAGCTCTCCCTGAGCAGCCTGAGATTAAAGTCGAGGGTCCTCTTGCAGTGGGTCAAGAAGTGAAGCTCACCTGTGAGGTGACTGACGTGTACGGCCCCGACGCCATCACAATCCAGTGGCTGGAAGGAGGGCGTGTCGTGAAGGAGGACGAGGAGCCCCTCGATGGGGAGGTGCGCACCGTGAGGTCCTCGCTGACCGTTGTGCCGGTGGAGGAGGACGATGAGCGGAGCTTCATTTGCAAGGCCACTTTGGTGATGGAGGGACTTCACGGAGAAGACGCCCAGAACTGCATCAGCAGCAGCTTTCCTTTAAGTGTGCCCTGTAAGTGCCTTCTCTTTGTGACATCAGTAGCGAGTAGCAGCCATGCTGGAGGTTTCCCCGTTCATTCCAGTTTTAGCCAGTGGCATTTTTGACTTGAACAGGGCCATAAGTGCAGACCTCTCCACTGTTAATAAGACCTGACAGTACCAAACTCATCGTATGTGTTCCCATTTTCCAAGTTCTCACACCTTTCACGTCACATAAATCAATCGGACAATGGGTGCCCGGTGTGTCTCGACTGGCATCTGTTCATCGCGATACCCTCTGACAATGCCATCATCTGACAAAATGCAGCCTCAGAGGTTGAAACGTGAAGTAAAGCGAGAGCCCCGTGAGCAGCCGCTGATCAGGTACATCTACAACACGTCAAGTTTAGAATCAAACCACCTTGTGGTGTAAGAGAACAAGTCACGGGGACACAGTGGGGACACCGACGACAACACGCTGCACATGGCAGCACCGACCACCAAGCAGCCAGCAAACCACTAAACCACCCAGTTAAAGCAGGACTGTAAGAAATGGGAGCATCAGTCCTCTGCACTAAGCAACCGGGACTCACCCAGGCTTCCTTGGCTGCTTTTTCAAATTTAGCGCAACATCGCAGCAAGCCCTCCGTCCCCCCAAGCAGTGGGTGAGAATCAAGATGCAGCGTCAGGTCTTCCTCAACAAGGCATCCCTGATACTGATCCGACTTTACTCTTCTCTTCAAATTACGGTCGTTACCTTCAAGGAGGCAAACCGCGCTGGAGTTCTCCTAAGTCTTTGCTGGAATGTGCGATTACCAAAAAAAATAAAAAACCAAACAACAACAACAACAACAACAGGTGGTCCTCATTTTAATACGGGCGATGACCTTCAGACTCCGTCACTTAGTCGGACAGTTCAGGTCAGACAGGCCTCACAAACTGCCAAGGGTACAGAGAACACTGCAGGGCCAATCGGTCGGCCCCTCAGCCAGACGCAGGCCAACTGCACCCGACATGAAGTCAGTTTCACAGACTCCAAGCAGCGGGACTTTTCTAGTGAAGTAACTGCGTTAAGCATATTATAGATAATTTCAAAACTGGAGACGACAAAGCTGAAAATTGTCTTAAACCGCCGATTCAAAACGTAAGCAGCCGAGCCGGGCACACGTCACTCGGCTCCCCGCTGCAGTGCCAAGTATGAAGTTCAAAACCTTAACACTCGCCTACAGAGTGGGCAGCGGGTCGGCACCGAGGGGGTCAGGTCCTTCTCGACCACTCAGGTCTGGCGGTGGGTGCCACCTCGAGCATTTGTTTTGTTGCCCTAGGTGAAGTTGTAAAATGGCACCCCCGCCACGCCATTCAGCTTGAGTTGAAGCATCAATGCCAGACCTGTGCACTGAAACCCGGGGACAGAGGAGTGGGGGGGTCTTTTGGATACCTGGAAGTCACACTTTGTGCATTTTTCATCTCTTTGCTGTACGTAATCCCCTCGACATTCTCAATCATAATGTGGCAGAGGTTCAAATTTTTAGCCTTGTAGTTCTCTGCTTAAACCTCCAGCCAAACATGTGCCTCACAATGACGATGACATTCTAGCCGCACCGTGACACATACAGTACACGTCGTTTAAATGAGTAAAATAAATTGAAAAGCTTAATTATAGAATTCAATGAAACGGGGGTATAATGATTATCTTTAAATGCAAATCATTACCCACAATTCCTATTGTCCATATCCTCATGCATGCAAAGAATGCAATCAAATTAGCCAGTCATTGCACGGGTTTTTTCCAGCGAGCGACGGTCTACGGCGAACTGCTTTAGTGGGCCCACAGCGAATCTCACAAATGGCGGTGAACAACAGAGCACAGCATTGGTCACGTTTTAACTCAATGGCCACTTTTTATTGTGTAGAGGGTCCGTTGCTCACTGGTACACTACAAACAGAAAGCAGGAGCGAGTACGGTGAAACGCGAGGCGGCGAGAGTCAATCGAGGAGTGGGAGGGGGGCAGGGGGTGACTCTTCGAGCTCCGAGAGACATTCAAGTGACGGTCGCGTTGCCCTGTGAAGATCTGCAAAGAGGTTCCGGTGTTCGCCGATACACTAAAAACAGATAACGGGTGCAGGTAACGTGAAACGTCGGTATTTGCAAGGCCATGCAATCAATTGAAGAGCGGGAAGGTGAAGCTCTGTGCTTCGGGATACGTCAGCATTGAATTGATGATCGTTTTCCCCCACCAAGCTTCACAAAGAGGCTCCGGTGTTCGCCGATATACTAAAAACAAAAAACGGGTATGGGTAACGTGAAACATCGGTATTTGCAAGGCCATGCAATCAACTGAAGAGCGGGAAGGTGAAGCTTCGTGCTCCAACATATATATATCAGCATTCAATCGATAATCGCTTTCCTCTGTGAAGATTCACAAAGAGGATCCGGTGCTCATCATTACGCTAAAAGCATAAAACAGGTACAGGCAACATGAAATGCTGGTAGTTGCAAGGCAGTAAAATCAATCAAAGAGCGGGAAGGTGAAGTTCTGCACTTCGGGATACATCAACATTGAACTGATGATAGTTTTCCACAGTGAAGATGCACAAAGTGGTTCTGGTGCTCATCATTACACTAAAAACAGAAAACAGGTACAGGTAATGAGAAAGGCAAGGTGGGGAGAGTCAATTGAAGAGCAGGGGAGGGGCAGGGGTAACGCTTCGCGCTCCGAGATGCATCAGCATTTAATCGACGGTCGCGTTCCCCTGTGAAGATTCACAAAGAGATTCCGGTGCTCACCACCGCACTAAAGCGAGGTGCGGGTACTCAAAGAGTTGCCAGTATGGCCTTACCGGCGAGTCCCGGCCCAGCTCAGTCACTGCTATACTCTAAAGGGCCTTTGGTTTCTTCACCATTCAACCACAGGAAACAATCTTTATCTGACATTTCCGTCTTGTGTGGTTTGGCTTACCATTAGTTTGTGTCGCCCACAAACCCCCTACCCCCGTCCCCCCGTCCGTAAATGTTCGGGGCTCCCACTTCTTTGACTTTTTCTTTCCTGTGCGACTCTGACCTTCAGCTGGCGGTTTTATTCAACGTCGGGTCCCTGCGATTTCTTCTGTTATTCTTCCCTGCAGTTCAGTGGTGGCCTTTGCTCCTATTGGAGGACCACAAGCCCCCTCTATGGCTGGCGACCTTCCTGTTGTGCTCTGCGCAGATGGGGAGGACACGATCCTTTAATAAACTTGAAAACTCTCCAACACTTAAAAACAAATTCATAAAAGATTATTGAGCCAAAACAAACTAAACGCTGAGTCCATTTATTACAAATCTGACGATGTACGGCCTGAAGATCTAAATAACAGAAATACAAAGAAAAAAAAACTAAAATGAGTGAACTGCAGAGTAAAATGCAGAACACAAAGAGCAAAAACTAAAGTCAACACCAGAGACATAAAAACAAAAGTCAAAATGAGCATCAGACCCCCTAACTCGGGGGTCTTCATCATGAGCGTCAGCCCCCCTAACTCGGGAGTTTTCATCATGAGCATCAGCCCCCCTAACTTGGGGGTCTTCATCATGAGCGTCAGCCCCCCTAACCTGGGGTCTTCATCATGAGCATCAGCACCCCTAACTCGGGGTCTTCAACAGAAGTCCATAAAAAACAAGAACCACCACTGGTTGAACTAGCCAAGCATTGTGGCACCCGGAGGAGAAGGTGGCAATCAGGAGATGAAAAGGGCATCACAAAAAAATAAATAAATAAACAAGACTACGTTTATTATCAAAAGGTCTAAAAAGAAAGATGGAGATGTCCGACCGAAAACACTAAAACTTGGGTCAGAAGTTCACTTGCAGAGATTTAATAACCAGAGAAATAAGCAGAGGAAGGCACAGTGACAGATGGCACGCAGGGACTAGAACTGGGATCCTTACCTGGCAAACCTGGGAAGATAAAACATTCGGGACAACTTTTTCCCTAATTCACCAGGTGGCAGCATTCCTGGTTTAGGTTTCCCATTTGGATGTTAGCAAGGCATGCTGGAGTTTGTGGTCCTGGGGAACAGCCGTGTTAGATTCTGTGGGGGCCACCAGGGGGAGCCAGAGGGATGCACAAGTCCTACTTTCTGGAACTTCCAATGGCCTAGACGTGCTTCCATCAGGCTCTTCCCTGGCACTGGGGGTACTCCTGGGTCCTAACTACCCCCCATTACTTCATGGTGACAACAATAAGAAACTGGACTTGGACGCACCAGGGGAATGCCCCCACATGTGGTGCCATTCCATTGCAAGCTTTAGTGATTTCCAAGTTTTAAAAAGGTTTGTCCTAATTTCAGGTTGTACCTTCTCATTCCACCCTGTCCATGTCGCTCGGCTCTTACCTGTGCCATCTTCTCTCCCCTCCCTCTCATGTCATCGTTATGCAGTGCCACCTAAGAACACCTCCATCTTCGTTTCACCCAGCCACATCCTCAAGGAAGGGGACATGCTGACCATCACTTGCGCCACCCGCAGCAACCCAAAGGCGGCCATCAGCCTGTGGAGAAAACCAGAAAGTGGAGGTCGAGAGCCGCTGGCGGCCAAAGCAGCTTCTTATACACTGGAAAGTGTCCAGTTGGAAGACGCGGGGGTCTACGAGTGTGAAGCCATCAACAGATTTGGCAATAGCACCGTCGACATCAAGATTTCTGTTCAAGGTCAGTGTCTATAATGTCTTGTTCAGGGTGGGCAGTGGTGGTCTCATTTAGCACAAAGAGCGTGAAAGGTTTGTGGATTCAAAAGGGGCCACTTTAGAGCGGACCCCAAACTCAATAAAAAAACACGAAGAGAGCCATGTTGTAGAAGACAAGGTCACAGGACTGGAGGGGCACTTCTAGAAACAGCCAATCAGAAAACAAGAGAGGAGAGCCGCAGACCCGTGCAGGGGTCTAATGTTCAGAACTGAAAGGGGACGGCCTGGTGGCACAGAGGTTAGACTGCGGGCTCACCGTTTCAGGACGCTGTGGTTCTCCAACGACTATAGCGGCATTTCAAAAGAATAAATTTAACGGGGTGGTGGGTTCCTCCAAGAAGCTGCACTTGCCATGTGCCCTTCTATGGAGTCCACTACAAAAGTTTATTCTTTGGGTGGTCTCACATTCACCGACACCGGAATGAGGGTTACAGAGATGAGGGTGGCTTAAAGAAAGCAAAGAACAGCGATAAAGGTGGGGGTCCACCCCATATGTTGTCGAGTGTCACTACAACAGAAAAGATGAGCGACGCTCCACCGAGTTATCATGAAAGACCGAGTCACAAAACAGGACTGAAGTGCAGAGCACAGCGGGTGGGGTTTGTAGTCGAAGGGGAGGAAGAGGAGGAGGAGGAGGATTGGGTCTGCAAGGAGGGTGAAGAGGTTATTAGTGTGTGTGATTAGCCGGACTAGACCCCCGTGTGCGACGGTGGCCTTGGCATCAGTCACCAGACCAGACTCCTAAATTCCCCACTTGTCACTTGTGGTGGACGCCCCTTTGACACTGGATCCGGGGGAGCAGCCATGGGATGCACACCACGTCCCCCGGAACACTTGGTGGTAAAGGTTGCATCGGGGCCACAACTGGGTTACACCAGAGCTCATCCCTGTTGGGCTCCGTGGGCACCACTAGGGGGAGCTGCACGGCGTCCTGAGCCCATCTAGACTGTGACGCAGCCACACCCAGAAGTGCAGCCTGATTAGGCCAATTACCACCTGGAGCACTTCTGGGTGGGCTATAATAGGAGGCTGCAGCCACCACTGAGGGCGCCAGAGTCGGGACGGGGAGGAGGAGGAGGATGAAGAGTGCGGTTTTTGGGCGTTTTCTTTTGTGTGTGTTTTGGGGACTGTGTAGGGCTTGTGGGACACCCACAGCTGAAGAACGTCTTTCGGCTGCTCCAGTTAGGGGTCACCACAGCAGATCATCTTCTTCCATATCTTCCTGCCCTCGTCATCTTGCTCTGTCACACCCATCACCTGCATGTCCTCTCTCGCCACCTCCATAAACCTCTTTGGCCTTCCTCTTCTCCTCTTCCCTGGCAGCTCTGTCCTTAGCACCCGTTGCTCATTATATTCATCATCTCCCCTCTGCACATGTCCAAACCAACACAATCTCGCCTCTCTGACTTTGTCTCCCAACTGTCCAACCTGAGCTGACTCTCTAATGTCCTCATTTCTAATTCTGTCCATCCTCGTCACACCCAATGCCAATCTTAGCATCTTTAACTCTGCCACCTCCAGCTCTGTCTCCTGTGCCACCGTCTCTCTCCATACCACATAGCTGGTCCTGTAGACCTTCCCTGTCACTCTACCCGTACCCGTCTGTCACAAATCACTCTGCACTCTCTTCATCACCTCTCTTCACACTCCTCATTACTCTGTACTGTTGATCCCAAGAAGACAAACAATCAACCTTTTAGTTTACTTTCACCTGTGCCTCTGTTGTCAGCCTGTGTCGGGTAGCCGCCAATATAGCGCCTTTGCCACACACTCGAGAGCAGCTTCCATCACTAAATGGTCACTCTGTTGCCTTTTTCACAGTCCCACCCAGAAACACGACTATTCTGGTTCTTCCATCCGCCGAGGTGGAGGAAGGAGAGAACATCACCATCTCCTGCCACACCATTGGCTACCCACGGCCAACGATGACCTTGAAGAAGATGGGGAACAGCACCTCCTACTGCTCCAGCAACGGCACCTTCGAGCTGTACTTCCTGACAGAGGACGACACCGGGCTGTACGAGATGAACATCACCAATGACGTGGGGTACGAGGTCCAGACATTCAACATCACAGTCGGTAGGTACAGTAGGCAGCGCCGGGTTTCATTTTTTGAACTGCTACTCTGTCGGCGTGAGCTCTGTATGCTCTCCTCGTGTCTGTGGGCGAGTTTTTATTTGGCCACAAGTTGTGATATGGCAACACAAAAACTGGCAAAGAGGGGGTGCAGGCCTCATAATGCCACAGACGCCAGGCCAGGAGTTTACAGAGTCTGCCACAGAAATGGGAATCACCCCTGGCAGCCTGGCCCCAAACTCGAAGGGCAGGCTTTTTTGGGCCTATGACTTTAGCCCGTCCGACTGTCCCGCTCACATGGCAGGCTCCCGACCTCCCAGGAAGTCAAACTAACGGGAGCAGAAAGGAGGCCGATGGCAAGCTGCCTGTCCTAAGCTATAATTACATTAATGCTGCGCTCTTGTTTTTCAGAGCCCAGAGTCGAAGGACAGAAAAGCCCACCTTACCGAGCAGAAATCCTCGTCCCTGTCATCTGTGTGTCTGCACTTGTCTCTGTTGCACTTGGAATTTTGTACCCGCTGCTGAAGTCGAGGCTCACAGGGGGCTATCAGCCCACCTTAAGTGGCCCACAGTCCCTCTAGAGGTGATGCTGCCAGCGAGCCCAGAACCCCGGCATTTCCGTTGGACCATTAAGGCCTTCCTGTGGGTTTCTGCTCTGGGCAAGTGGCTGTCATCTTAAAAGGTCTTCTGCGGGGTCAGCCCGGAGCTATAAAAAGAAAAACCATAAAATAAACCTGGCAGCTCGCCCCCCTTTTGTCCATTGTGTGAAGACTGAAAGAAACGCCGCGCCACAGGGTGCCACTCGACGCGGGCTCAGCCTTTGTGAATGAGCATTGTCAGCGAAGCGGGCACAATAAAGACACCATTGAAAGGGGTGGCACGGGGAGGCCAGATGGCACCAGAGCACCCAGCAATGTGGCACCGCTTGTATTCCCGAGGACGCCCGGCATGTACGCGGCGATGAGTCTGTGAGAAGGGGACGAGGAGAGCAGAAGGCGGCTGAGCCGAGTTAAGTCGTCTCTAATGAGCCCAAAGGGAAAGAAGAGAGATGGACGACTGTGGACGTCTCAAACCAGCACAGTGGCAGTGGACTCCACCCAGGAAAAAAAACAATAAATAGAGCGGAAGATAAATAGACCCTGAAACAAGACGTGAAGGATGGAGAGACGTGAAAGGCACTATATAACACCAGACAGAGATATGAAAGGCACTATATAACATGACACATAGAGACACATGTGAAAGGTACTATATAACACATAGGCACATACAGAGACATGTGGAAGGCACTATATAACACATAGGCACATACAGGGACATGTGAAAGGCACTATATAACACCAGACAGAGATATGAAAGGCACTATATAACACAGATCGACATGAAAGGCGCTATATGTTAAACAGAAAAGAGGAGCTATAAAACAAACTGATGTGAAAATCATTATATAACAGATGTGAAAGGCATTATATACTGTATATGGCAAAGATAGACAGATGTGAAAGAAACTATACAATGAACAGATAGTTGTGAAAGGCATTAAGTAACAGAGGTAGATATGAAAGGCACTATATAACATACTGACAGATAGGAGAGGGACTATATAAATGATAGATAGGCATGAAAGGCACTATAAACAGGAACAGACAGACGTGAAGGGCGCAACACAACACTCAGACAGAGCCGCCTTAATGAACCTCCCATCCATCACCTCACCTTCCCTTTTCTAACGGGCTTCTCTGGCAGCAGCGGACCACAAGGCAGGACTCTGACGGGCCGTTTTTAAGTTTTCGATTGCCAAACAATGTGAAATGTGCTCAACATTTTAATAAACACTATTTTTCCACTTGTGTTTTCCTCTCCATTTTTATTTTATTTTTTCTCTCGTTGTTTTCTTGCTTTTCGAGCTCGAGTCCTGTAGAAAGCGCTACATAAAAGTCAAGACTGATTGATTTGATTGATTGATTGACTGACTGCCATCCTGTGACGGACTGAGTCTGCTCCTGCCAGGATGGGCTCCAGTTTCGACTCTGCTCAGGTAGATGGATGGCTGAAAGGCTGCCTGTCGCTCGCTGAAGTCGCAGCTGCTCTCTCACACCACACCGTCCAGCGCCCACACGAAAGCAGAAGTTCAATGGGGCAGGGAATCCCAGAGCTTAACGTGCGCGGAACACAACGGAAAAGCAGGTGCTTTTGGCGAGCATCGCGTGACGTCTGTTTAGATTCTTTGTAGAGTTTTGCAGGCCGAGCCCGGCGTTCCCCGCCTCTCCTGCGGGATTTCCCTTCTGATCCCCGCCGTTCACTTGCAGTTGCGGACAGCGACAGCTGAGAACACCAGCAGGGCGTTGTCTTCAAATCACCGTTGTGTGCACTGAGCTGTTAAAATCGTTCAGTTCTGCTGTGTGTTTAATGCAATTTGTGTTTTTTAGGCGGCGAAATGGTGCAGCTTACTTTAAATACATTATATTTGAAATTGTCTTCCATTAGGTGGCGCCCGGTTTGATTTCACTTAGCTATTCCTTCCGAAACATCAGAAGAACTGACGTCCCGTCCAGGAAGGATTTCTGCCAGGCGCTCCATAACGCTTGCTATAAGATTCCACTTTCTACACTACTTTAATGAAAAAATGCATTATATAACAAGTATACAAAGAAAAATGTGAAAGGAACTATATTAATATACACAGATGGTTGTGAAAGTTACTGTAAGATAGATAGGAGAGACACTATAATAAAATATATGAAAAGCACTATATAAAATATAGATAGATATGAAAGGCACTATATAACAGATAGATAGATTAGATAGGACGCTATAACACAGACAGATAGGTGTGAAAGGCAATGTATAATAGTTGGATGAATGGCTGTGAAAGGCACTATATAATAAGATATGAAAAGCACTATATAAAATAGAGATAGATAGGAGTGTAAGGCACTATAACATAGATAGCTAGATGTGAAATAGAGATAGATAGTGGGATTGGTGGTGTTACTTTAGTCCCAGTTTGTTTATGTGTGTTCACGAGGCGCTATCTAGTGCCCAGTCCAGCGGTGGTTCCTGATGATTGCTGGTTTAGGCTTCACCTTTATCCGCTTCCCTGCTCAGAATAAAGCGGGTTGGATGGATGCGTAACATGACTAGAGGAAGCCACTCAGGTTTCTGTCAGCCCTTCTGGCTCGAAACTCTTTCAGAAAAATGAGCCGACAGCGACCTCGCGTGGTGACAACGTGTAACGGCAGTCCACGAAACACCGTCGTTAAACTGCACTTTGACATAACGAGCAGATCTATCGACTACTGTATTGTTAGCTGATAAGTATGCTTCGACTTTCCACGACAACTTCTTTAAATATAAAAAAACGGACTCGTGTGCACAGAGTACAATGAAATTCATATTACGTCTCCGCAAAACAGCTGACAACATAACTAAAACACACAAATCAATCCAAACAAAAACAAATAACATGCAACCTTCAGGGCGGCGCAGTGGTAGCGCTGCTGCCTCGCAGTTAGGAGACCTGTAGGTTCGCTTCCCGGGTCCTCCCTGCGTGGAGTTTGCATGTTCTCCCCGTGTCTGCGTGGGTTTCCTCCGACAATCCAAAGACATGCCGGTTAGGTGGATTGGTGATTCTAAATTGGCCCTAGTGTGTGCTTGGTGTGTGGGTGTGTTTGTGTGTGTCCTGCGGTGGGTTGGCACCCTGCCCAGGATTGGTTCCTGCCTTGTGCCCTGTGTTGGCTGGGATTGGCTCCAGCAGACCCCCGTGACCCTGTATTCGGATTCAGCGGGTTTACTTTGAAAATGGATGGATGGATGGATGCAACCTTCAATTTCCCCCTCTCTTATCCTTTACAGTATATCTTTGTTTGCAACTTTGTATAGATACCCCGGGTCCGTTGTTGCAGTCTGGTGTAAACTGCCCACTTTTTAATACGCAGCAGTACATTCTATAATTGCTGATTTTTTTTTTTTTTATTTTAGTATTATTTTCTATATTTTCCCGAACCACGCTGGTGGGTGCTAAATTCCTCGATGGCAACTCGACCTACGCACAATCCTAACCCCAGAGGATTGCGCACATTAGTCGAGGTATGGCTGCGATTTTTGAGAAACGATCTACCAGAAATTACCGCAGGAGATTCGGTTCGAATCCCGCTCACGGCACATTGCTGACTGGAAGAAAATCTCTCTAAAATGTTTTATTTTTAACTTTTCTCTTCAACGAACGGTGCTTTGAATCCTGCATTGCAGATGTAGTTGTTTTTTTTTTTCTTTATTGAGTTAAAAAAGTTTAATGAATGATTGATTTGTCAAGGAACACATGGACAACAAGAGTTCAAAATCACACCTAAACTGCCAGCCCATTCTATTGAATCAGGATTACAACAAATAATAATGCATTTCACTTACTTATAGAGCACCTTTATCAAGCTCTCAGATGGCTGCACAGATCATCAAGAGGGGTACAATAAAAATGAAAGCAGAATAAGAATGAAGAAATAATGTGCAGCTTTGTGTCTGTATGTATTTATACAATTTGGGAAGTAATATATTCTAGTTGATGCTGACAATTAATTAATTTGAAGTAGGTAAAAATAAATATTTGGAAATATTGCAAAGGGAAATCTTTATATACTTAGCGCAAAATAACTATATGTGTTCTAGTAAACAGAACAAGAGCACTTAGTTAATTATATATATGCTATGATTAGAATCGTCCGAGTATTACAGGTGTAGGGCTATGTTATACGCATAATATAATCATTTATATAACTATAATAATTATTATTCTATATTAGCATTGATTTGAAAAATGTGAAGGACAGCACATTTAGTGTGAAGTATTAAAAAAAATACCAGTCACTTGTATATATATATTGTATTTTTTACTGCAGTAATTCATTAAGATTTATTGGTCTTTATATACCAAAAAGACTATCATAGGGTCTTCTGTAGGAAACATGTACACATAGTTATCTATCTTTTCAGATAAAAATGAACTCACCCAAACAATGAATTAAAAAAAAAAGAAGTTTTTAAATTGGCAAAGATGAAGTCAAGAAAAAAAAAATTTCACTTTCAATGCTTTGTATTTTTAAAATTATACAGCACTTCATATTATTTTTAAAGCTCATTCTGTAAAATGAAACTATGACCATACAATTACATTTTTATTATATACAGTACATATATATCTTACTTTACACATTTTGCACACATTTAATAACTGTAATAAACGGCACCAAGAATGTTTTAAAAAAATCATTCAGAAAATGAGTATGTGAATGTAAATATACCAATCTGTTCATAATTCACTTAGACTACCAGATTACAAAGAAAATGTCACCTACAGTGCATCCGGAAAGTATTCCCAGCGCTTCATCACTTTTTCCACATTTTGTTATCTTACAGCCTTATTCCAAAATGGATTAAATTCATTTTTTTTCCTCAGAATTCTACACACAACACCCCATAATGACAATGTGAAAAAAGTTTACTTGAGGTTTTTGCAAATTTATTAAAAATAAAAACAGAGAAATCCCACGTCCATAAGTATTCACAGCCTTTGCTCAATACTTTGTCGATGCACCTTTGGCAGCAATTCCAGCCTCAAGTCTTTCTGAATCTGATGCCACAAGCTTGGCACACCTATCCTTGGTCAGTTTCGCCCATTCCTCTTTGCAGCACCTCTCAAGCTCCATCAGGTTGGATGAGAAGCGTCGGTGCACAGCCATTTTAAGATCTCCAGAGATGTTCAATCGGATTCAAGTCCGGGCCACTCAAGGACATTCACAGAGTTGTCCTGATGCCACTCCTTTGATATCTTGGCTGTGTGCTTAGGGTCGTTGTCCTGCTGAAAGATGAACCGTCGCCCCAGTCTGAGGTCAAGAGCGCTCTGGAGCAGGTTTTCATCCAGGATGTCTCTGTACATTGCTGCAGTCATCTTTCCCTTTATCCTGACTAGTCTCCCAGTTCCTGCCACTGAAAACATCCCCACAGCATGATGCTGCCACCACCATGCTTCACTGTAGGGATGGTATTGGCCTGGTGATGAGCGGTGCCTGGTTTCCTCCAAACGTGGCGCCTGGCATTCACACCAAAGAGTTCAAACTTTGTCTCATCAGACCAGAGAATTTTGTTTCTCATGGTCGGAGAGTCCTTCAGGTGTCTTTTGGCAAACTCCAGGCGGGCTGCCATGTGCCTTTTACTGAGGAGTGGCTTCCGTCTGGCCACTCTACCATACAGGCCTGATTGGTGGATTGCTGCAGAGATGGTTGTCCTTCTGGAAGGTTCTTCTCTCTCCACAGAGGACCTCTGGAGCTCTGACAGAGTGACCTTCGGGTTCTTGGTCACCTCCCTAAGGCCCTTCTCCCCCAATTGCTCAGTTTAGATGGCCGGCCAGCTCTAGGAAGAGTCCTGGTGGTTTCGAACTTCTTCCACTTACAGATGATGGAGGCCATTGTGCTCATTGGGACCTTCAAAGCAGCAGACATTTTTCTGTAACCTTCCCCAGATTTGTGCCTCGAGACAATCCTGTCCTGGAGGTCTACAGACAATTCCTTTGACTTCATGCTTGGTTTGTGCTCTGACATGAACTGTCAACTGTGGGACCTTCTATAGACAGGTGTGTGCCTTTCAAATCATGTCCAATCAACTGAATTTACCACAGGTGGACTCCAATTAAGCTGCAGAAACATCTCAAGGATGATCAGGGGAAACAGGAGGCACCTGAGCTCAATTTGGAGCTTCATGGCAAAGGCTGTGAATACTTATGTACATGTGATTTCTCAGGTTTTTTATTTTTAATAAATTTGCAAAAATCTCTAGTAAACTTTTTTTCACGTTGTCATTATGGGGTGTTGTGTGTAAAATTCTGAGGAAAAAAATGAATTTAATCCATTTTGGAATAAGGCTGTAACATAAGATGTGGATAAAGTGATGCGCTGTACTTTCCGGATGCACTGTATGTAATCGTATATCAAAGGGTGGTAAAACAACAATAATCAATACATTTATGAAAGTTTTATGACAAAATGAAATAAATATATATTAATTACTTAAGGTTATTTATCTCCACAAACCGAGACCCGTGAATAACATTTTTAGAAAGTTCAAAAATAAACGCAAATCTCAAAGTGTGTGCGCGCCGACTCGAACAAGCTTTGACAGAATTGCTGTCAGCAGACCCGCCCTTTCCGATTTTTGGTAGCTGACACGAGCTGTGATTCGCCAATTCGTGGTAGCCAACCGAGCCGTCATTGGTAAATTCTTGGTAGCGGATATTACGCATTAGTCGAGGTCTAGCTGCAATTCTTGACAGACATCTACCAGAAATTATTTCAGGGACTCAAGTTCGAATCCCGCTCAAGGCAGATTGTTGAATGGAAGACTATATATCTAAAATAAATTTAAAAAAAAAAAAATTATCTTCAACGAACGGTGCTTTGAATCCTACATTGCAAATGTAGTCATTTGATTTTCTTTTTTGATTAAACAAGAACTGTTTAATGAATAATTTGCCAAGGAACACATGGACAACAAGCATAGTTAAAAATCACACTTAAACAAACTGCCTGCCCATTCTATTGAATCATAATTATAACAAATAATAATGAAGTTCACTTCTTTATATAGCGCCTTTACCATGGTCTGAGACGGCTGCACAGATAATAAAGACGGGTATAATAAAAATGAAAGCAAAATAAGAATGAATAAATAATAGTGCACAGCCTTGTGTTTGTATGTGTTTAGAACATTTGGGAAGTAATATATTCTAGTTGATGCTGACATTTAATTAATTTGAAGTAGGTAAAAATAAATATTTGGAAATATTGCAAAGGGAAATGTTTATATACTTAGCGCAAAACAACTATATGTGTTCTAGTAAACAGAACAAGAGCACTTAATTATATATATGCTATGATTAGAATCGTCTGAGTATTAAAGGTGTAGGTCTGCTTTATAAGCATAATTTATAACATCAATGTTAATATAGAGTATTACTATAAATATTATTATTTTATATTGGCCTTGATATGAACGATTTGTGAAATGAATATTAAGTATTAAAAAAAAAGCATACCAGTCTCTTGTTTTTACAGGTACATATATACACAATATATATATATATATATATATATATATATATATATATATATATATATATATATATATATATATATATATATATAAATTTTACTGCAGCAATTCATTAACAATTATTGGTCTTTATATACCAGAAAGACTTTCCAAGGGTCTTTTGTAGGAAATATGTACACATAGTTGATTTATCTTTTTCAGATAAAAATGAACTCGCCCAAACAATGAATTAAAAAAAAAAAAATTAATTGGCAAAGATGAAGTCAAGAAAAAAACTTTTCACTTTCTATGATTTGTATTTTTATAATTATAGAGCACTTCATATTATTATTTTTAAAGCTCACTCTGTAAAATTAAACTATGATTATACAATTCAATGTTTATTATATTTATAGGCTACATTATTATATCTGTCTTTACACGTGTTGCACAAATATTTAATAAATGTAATAATCTTAACCAAGAATATTTAAAAAAATCATTCAATAAATGTGTAGGTGAATGTAAATATTATTGCACAAACCGACACTCGCGAGTAACATTTTAAGACAGTTCAAAAAGAAACGCAAATCGTCTGTCTGTGTGCCGACTCGAACAAGCTTTTGCAGAATACTGTACATTAACTGACAAGAAGCTGGCCCGCCCTTTCCGAGTTTTGGTAGTCGTGATTCGTCAATTCTTGGTAGCCGAGTGAGCCGTCATTGGCCAATTCTTGGTAGCCGAAACGGGTTGTGAATGGTCAATTCTTGGTAGCCGATACGGGCCGCGGTTGGCCCGAGCTTTCAATTCTTGGTAGAATCTTGGTAGCAGAAAGCGATCTGATTGGTTTTCGCTACCAAGAATTACCTCGACTCACGGCTGCTCGGGGAGCGCCATAGCCTCAGCTGAGCGATAATTCGCGCAAGTTTCCGTCACCCTCCTTATGTGCCACTAATGTGACGGACCCCGGGGCACCAGCTTGTTTGTCAAGTGTCAGACCCTGTGAAGAGCGTTCTGGAGGGCTCAAGTAGCTGTGGCCCACTGCTTATCGTTCCAGTCAGCGCTGCTAATGGAGTAGTGCTTTTTTAATTTAACTCACTTGTTTTTGAGGCTACCGAACATTAACTATCAAAGGCATAATAAACTGCTTTCTTATGACGCCATTCAAAATACAATCGAATCGGTTACTTATTGTTGACCGACGTTCGGCTCACGCGTGTCCTCTCCTCGCTCAAGTTTAAAAACGCTAAAGACGAAAGTTCTCAAGAATAGCCAATCACTTGAGAGTATTAATTGATTGGCAAGCAAACTACGCGAATCAGGAGAAAGCCTACCTGGAGTTGCGAGAGTGGGGAGAGATTATAAACCAATCACACAAGCCCTTTCAAACTTCCCGTCGAAATTATAAAAATCTACTAAAGACACCCATATTTTCATGGAAGTGCGCGCCGAGGTCGGCTTGTTGGTGTCGCAGGGTAAGAGGTCAGCACGCACCACAAGCTGATGGTAAAACAAGTGACGAGATGGCGTTGCATGTGTTTACCATGTTACTGGTCGATATGTCCAACAGGTGGCTCCGTGGCGCAATGGATAGCGCATTGGACTTCTAGAGGTTTGAAGGGATTCAAAGGTTCCGGGTTCGAGTCCCGGCGGAGTCGGTGATTTTATTTTTCAGTCAAATGGGGAAAAAAATATGAAGAGTTAAACGAACATGTCCGCGAGCGCCAATAAATGAGACGCCTGGGCCACAGGCCTCCGAAAGTCTCGACAATGAAGGGACACGGTGTGGCGCGGCGGGCTGAGTGAAGCGCTGCTGGGTTTGTGGTCTCAGCCCGTCTTTAAATTCTTAACCGTACCGGGTAAAAATCAGCTGACCGTACTGGACAAACAGAATTTAAAAGACTAATTTGCACAAGAAACGCCAGTTGCAAAATACCGAGAGGGTCCGCCCTCGCTTCCGGACGTGATATTTGGATAAAGGCGCGCCCTTCTTCGTACTAATATGACGGACTTCGCACGATTCGAAATGGGCACATGAAAGCCTATTACCGTCTCCACCGCGTCTCTTCGGCTTTCGTATTTGTGGTGCAGCTTTGCTTCTTCTGACGGTTTCTGCTTTCAGGAGCGGGACGAGGCGATGCCGGCGGTGAGGAACGAGTCCGCGGAGGGGGCGGGGTCTTTGGATTACTTACGTCTGGACAGGCGCGGCTACCAATTGATTATTGCGGTCTAGTGGGCGGGCCTTCACGTGCCACACGTTTTAATCCTAAACCCCAACGAGAGATGAAACGTGGACTTGTGCGACCAACAATAGAAAACACAACCCGTGCTACAGCAAGACAGTCACGAGTACTAAACTAATTTACATAAACAACCAGACGGGACATTTCTTTTCGCTTTATTTGTTTAATATTTTGATTAGTTTTATCATAAAAGGCCACTTCTGCTTTAAACAGTTTTTTTATGTAAAGAGGACTTTATCCACTTCTTAATTTTACAGTTGTGGTACGTCACTATAAATTTGTTATAAATAGAAACCTTTGGTCCACAATCCAGCGAGTAAAATCAAATATCAGATCCATTAATTAAAGGATACTGTAACATTTAAAGCCCCCTTAGGCCACCTTGAGCTGATCGATACCAAGAGTGGAAACCCAGTAACCCCAACCTCTGGCCCTCATGCCAGGAGCCATTACAGATGGAGAAGCGGCTGGCTTCAGTTTCACAGGTGGGTTTGTAGGGTCGGTACTGTCAGCTGTGCTGCCAATCCGCCTTCCTCGAAGTCCAGCTTCTCTGGTTCAGCCACGTCTGACATGGGTGTTGTCCTTCACGCTTCATTTTATCGGGGCTTTCCTGATTTTTAAAATAGTTTTACACAGTTTGTTCGGGATTTTTCGGACTCTGAATCTGTTCATCTGGAGACCTTATTGAAAAGTTGTTTTTTTAACGTTATTTTCGCCGTCATGTTGTGGGTTCTGTCAACACTCGTTACCATAGTAGCACATCCCACAATGCTTTGGTGCGATGCGACTATATAAAGGTCATCAATTGCAGCTCTAGTTGATTCAAACAAAGGAGCTGTTAACACGTTTGCATATCGGACATGGATTATGCACTACAAGTTACGTTTTTCTTTTTTGCCCCCATGGACGCTTCACACCGTTTGCTGTTGTTCAGGACTGGTCACCACAGACGCCGAGTTTTTGATTTGCTCTCATCAACAACAATGGATGTGGGCTAACCGTCTCTCCTGGGCCTGGGCATCTAGGGATTTTTGAATCTCTTCAAACAAATGGTTTGGTATTGGTTCTTTTAAGTAAGTTGACTTATTTTTACTTCAGTTTTAATAAAAACTTGATCTCAAAGAAATTACCCTCAATCTTAATCTGAACCAGCCCAAGTGTCTATTAGCTCATTATTATTACCTTTACAGCAGTACAACTTTCTCGTTTTATTCTTGTGACACGTGGAGGGGCATTGCAGCCCACCATTGACCTCCTTTAATTCAGTTGTAGTCGATGCCAGCGGTGCCCCACATTTACTTCCTACATCATCAGGGCCAACTCCTGAAATCCACACGTCAGGAAGCTCTGGCTGCTCTACCGTTCCCAAAACCTTTATATAAATCGCTGCACTTCAAACATTCAACCCAAAAATAAATCGAGCCACCAACTTATTCTGTCATTTTCTTTTTTTTAATTGTCTGCTGGTCATATTTTTTTTTTTTTTTAGCACAAAGCAGCTGGTTGCTACTGGAAGTGCCATTCCATACCACCTAAAGTTGTCTGGGAGGCAAATGCACCCAGAGTCTCTCGTCCCATAATTGTAATTTTTTTTTGCACAAGATATAAAAAAGTTACTCGAGAGAGAATGTGACAAGTCCAAGTGAGAGCCATCGCTCAGTTGCGGAATTTCTTCTTCTTACGGTTCTTCTTGCCCGCTGCAAGGTCTGCCTTTTCTGCCATAATCTCCTTGAACTTCTTCTTGTTGTAACTAGAGGTTAAAAAATATATACATAAATTAGTTCTGCTTTCAGTTTGAAGGGCTTAGAAATTCACATCCAGAACACAGCTTAGTGGGAGACTCGTTGGACGTTGCGCCAGCCCCGCAGCAGACACGGTTCACTTTCCGGGGTCACAATTTGTACTCTAATTTCCATTTCTATGACTTTTGTCTAACATCAGATAACAGCACCCCATTACACCCACGACGGCTGAGCATGCCAGTTAACAGGACACCCCACTTCCCAAGCCTCCTTGGTAAAATGCGAGGTGCAACATGCTTAGAAATGTTTGTGACAATCCCCATTGTAAGCGTATTGCAAAAGTTTGGTTTGAAACTTGAGAAAAATAGGAGTTTCCAGATTTTCCACTTCTCTTAAAAATACCCAAAGCTCCACTTTTAGGTCACAGTGGAGGTGTGAAGTTCTGTGCCTTCCATCTCGATACTTGTAGATTCTGGTTTTGTCCTCCATCGCCTCCTGTTCTGGGCGTATGGACTGTCTGGTGTCTTCCTGCTGCCCGAGGACCGTCTGAGGATTTGTCGTCATCTTGTGATCAGAAGATTGTAGGTTCGACTCCTACCCAGCGTGGACCCTGTGGGACTATTTCCCGCCTGAAGGGACCTGATGGTGGTTGTGGACTACAGTGGGTATAGAAAAGAATCCCCCCCTTCTAAATATTCCCATTTTTTTGCTTTACAGTCTTAAATGAAAACACACAAGCCAATAATTTTTGCAGCTTTACTTACTCAACGCAATCTCTAACATCCAAGTGAAAGATATAGCTACAGTTCAGAAGAATTTAATAAAGGACCCCCCCCACTCAATCAGGTGTCAGTGCCCACCATTCCCATTGCAGTTACTTGTGCTCAGCTGTAATGAGTGTGATTAGTGAAGCTGTTCCTGGTCCATTTATTCCCTTGCTTAGTAGAGCAACTGACAGCACACAACTGACTATGGGTGGCAGGCCACTTTCAAAAGATCTTAGGGATAGAGTTGTGGATGGACATAATGGAGACCAAAACATCTCAAAAGGCTTTATCAATCCCAAAGAGCACAGTAAAGTCCATCATAAAGAAGTGCTTGGTACTACTAGGACCCTCCAAACTGGATGGAAGAGCAAGGAGGAAACTGGTAGGAGAGGCCAATGGCCACTTTGAAGGAGTTCCAGGATTTGATGGCACAGAGTGGTCATTAATGGTGTGCATGTGACCGCAATTTCACAAGCGTTCCACCATTGTGGCTTGTTCAGGAGGGTCGCACTTCTCAAGAAAGGCCACATGAAGGCTCGTTTGAGCTTTCCCAGAATGCACCTTGAAGATTCGGATGCCAAGTGGAAAAAGGTCTTATGGTCAGATGAGACCAAAATCAAACTATTTGGCCTCGACGCCAAACGGTACACCAATGCAGCTCACCATCCAAAACACACCATACCTCCAGTAAAGCTTGGAGGGGGCAGCATCCTATTGTGGGGGGCCAGGGGTTCTCGTTAGGGTAGAAAGAAACATGGGTGGGGCAAAATGCCGACAAATTCTTGAGGAAAACCTGCTACTCTCAGCCAGAAAGTTGAAGATGGACAGAATGTTCACCTCTCACAACAACGACGACCCGAAGCACACAGCAGAACTGACCACACAGTGGCTGTAGGAGAAGAAAGTGAATGTCCTGGTGTTGCCAGTCAGAGCCCAGACCTAAATCCCACTAAAGAAAGCAGACCACCCAACGCTTACCATCCAATGTAACCGAACTTGAATAGTTAAACTGTAAAGAGGAGGGGGGGGGGGCAAATATCACTCAATCTAGGTGTGCAAAGCTGATAGACAAACATCAACAGACGTAAGGCTGTCATTAAAGCAAAATTTGGCTCAACAAAATGACAGGGACGTGTTTGTGATCCTTTATTAATCTCAGTAGGTCTTGCGTTTGATTTTTTAAATAATTTTTCTGAACTGTAGCTGTGATATCTTTCACTCGGATGTTATAGGGCGGATTGAGTTAGTAAAGCTGGAAAGAAATATTGGTTTGTGTGTTTTCATTTAAGGCTGTAAAGCAAAAAGAAAGGGAATATTTCGAAGGGGGTGTATTTTGCCCAATGGGTGGAGCTATTCCACATGGCTAATGCCACAGCCAAGACGACGTGCTCCACCCTGAAGGACGAGATATTTACCCGATTTTTTTGAGGGGGTTGCCGAAGAACGTCATCACAGACCAGGGCCTGCAATTTACCAGCTCAGTGGCTGAAGAGTTTGGGACAGTGGGGGTGGTTTACCTGAAGACGACAGCATAACCAAACCCCCCAATCTAAATTGCACTGAGCGAGTGAACCAGACCCCTACAGACAATGACTTCATCGGAGACCACCATCAGGACTGGACTCTAGTTTGCATTGATCACGGTGATGGACAAGGTTACAGGTCAGACCCCTGCATTGTTAGCTTTAGGCAGACAGCTTACTGGCCCCCTTTTAAAATGTTGCGTCTGCCTCCTTGTACCCAGCAGCCCCTGCACCCTCAGCAGACGACCAATCAGAGCCACTGAAGTTTCAATCCCCAGTTTCACCGCTGGACACTTCAAATGTGACAGTGCCACAATGCAAACATTACCATCTGGTAAGATTGTCACTTCACTCTCCATACTCATCCTACAGAAATTTTGCCAGCAATTTCTCTCATCCCAAAAATAAATGCACATTAGCTGCCAAAGGACTGGAGCCCCAGCCAGGTGCCCTATGCTTGCTGGGATAGGCTTCAGCTTCCCCACAGCCCTGTTCAGAATAAAGCAATGGATGGATGGACGGATGGGATGCTTTTCTATAAACTGCCTGATGAAAGATCAGATACTTAGTTTTACTTCTGCTGCACTCACCTCCTGAAATCTGCATCGGCCAGGAGCTCATCCACAAGTGTCCTTTTCCTTTGTTTCTTAGGTATGCGTGCATGATAGAAATCTATTGGATTATCCACAACAGTGCCCACCTGGAAGACACACAAATAAACACCAAAATTTAAGTTGCGTCAACGGCCTCATCACTTGCGAGGGACGCCACTTTCAAACACAAACGTTATCATCACATTCTGAGAGAATCACTTAAAAGTGTAACAGAAGAAATGGTCCCCTGAGTTTAGGGAATTGACCTTCCATTATACGGACTCCTTTCATACAAAAGTGTGCCACTCACCTGGAAATACTTTGGAAAGCCATCCCGGTCGTTTTTCTTATAAAATCGCTTTGGATCCACAGCCGATCTCATTTTCAGCACCCTCAGATCATTTTTCAGGTCCTCCGTTAACTCTGGGGCTTTCATGTTAAACCAGCTGTCACCGGTGGTCTTGGCACGCTCCTCCTACAGGGCAAAAAAATAAATAAACAAATAAATAATGACACAGTGGGGGACATCTTATGGTGTCATCTTAACAGAACAACACCCCATAGCTCCAAGTATAGTGCTTACCCTGCGCTTCTGCTTCAGTTTACGGATGGACTCCTTGTAAGGGGGGACGACGTGTTTCTTTTCGAAATCTGGAGTAATTACACTCTTCTGCAAGAGCTAAAACAGAAATGAAGTTTTTAAATTTACAGAACTAGAATACAATTTGGAGGCAGAGGTCTGGCGTCTGTGCAGACTCTTGTTGCATTTTTATTAATTGTCCTAATCACGTGCAATCCACCGAATTGACCACAAATCAACTCCAAACAAGGTGTAGGAACATCTCAGTGATCTGTAGAATGGGAAGCACCTGAGCAAAACTCAAGGGTCTCAATACTTGGGTCAATAGGAAATTTCTATTTTTAAAATAAATTTGCAAAACCTTCTGAAATCCTGTGTTTTGTTCTGTCATTCTGTGGGACGGAGTGTTTCTTGACGAGTAACAAAAATGAACTGATAGGATTTTAGCACGGGCAGCACGGTGGCGTAGTGGTAGCGCTGCTTCCTCGCAGTTAGGAGACCCGGGTTCGCTTCCCGGGTCCTCCCTGTGTGGAGATTGCATGTTCTCCCCGTGTCTGTGTGGGTTTCCTCCGGGCGCTCTGGTTTGCTCCCACAGTCCAAAGACATGCAGGTTAGGTGGACTGGCGATTCTAAATTGGCCGTAGTGTGTGCTTGGTGTGTGGGTGTGTTAGTGTGTGTCCTGCGGTGGGTTGGCACCTTGCCTTGTGCCCTGTGTTGGCTGGGATTGGCTCCAGCAGACCCCCCGTGACCCTGTGTTCGGATTCAGCGGGTTGGAAAATGGATGGATGGATGATTTTAGCACAAAGCTGCAACATAACAGGCCCGTGACAATTCAGAGGTGCCCTGGCCAACTTGAGACGGGCCTGCACATGTGCCTGCTGGAGAAGGGGGACCTTACAAGATTTCAATCCATTACAGCATAATGTGGTGGTCCTGACTGCCTTCAGATCATTAACAAGCTCCTCCCTCACCTTTCTCATGATCATTCTCACCACCCCATGAGGAGAGATCTTTCATGGAGCTCCAGACCGATGTTGATTGATGGTCATCTTCTATTTCTTCCATTTCCGAATAATTGCACCAACAGTTGTCACACTCTCACCAAGCTTCTTGCTGGTGGTCTTGTAGACCACTCCAGCCTCATGCAGGTCTTGTCCCTGACGTGCTTTGACCGCTCTTTGGTGTTGCCCATGGTGGCGGAGAGGTAGGAATTGAAGACATTGATTCTGTGGACAGGTGGGCTTTATACACATCAGAGGTCAGGAGTATCTGGAATTAATTGATTGATGGCCACACGGTCAATCTGTGGAAGCCAGAATTCTGGCCGGGTTGTAGGGGATCAAATCCTTATTTCATTCAATTAAATGCAATTTATAACTTTTATGTAACTAGGGGGCTCCGCTCGCCCACTCCTGGGTTTGGATAACCAGATATACAATTTAAAGAGATTGTTATTTTCATGGGAATTGTTACCTACTCTTTTCAATTCTATGTTGCATCGCTTCTCTGTGATCATAAATATACACCTGACCGATTTGTGGTTTCTTCGAAATTAAACTTGTCGTTGCTTTAACTGTTGCGAGACCACAGATTCTCATAGCGTGTGGTTCATTATCGTGTAAATCTACATTTTGAGCACTGAATGATGCCTTTGCGTAGTTTATTGTGGACTCAGATATTTTGCCTGTAGTGTTTGTGGATTTCACTTTCATCAAATAACAAATCTTTTAATTCTCGCGGATAGGTCTCTTCATTTTCCCTGATGGTAACACGAATTTGACGATCTACAAGTCTCCGACTTAAACAATAAAGCCTTACAAGATCTACATACTTCTGACATATCACCTATGTCCATATACTCTCTCTTTTTTTGCTGCTCCGTTATTTCACCGAGTAATAATTTCCGTTTGTTTGTGCTAATGCGATCTTTACTGTCTTTTTTGATACTTTTGAATTTTACTACTTTCCTAACGTTTTTGAACATCTTAATGAAGTCTTTTATTTCTGACCCCGATTGGACCAACGAGCTTTTCAATTCCACTTGGTCCAGGCTGATTATTACTTTCCTTATTTTCTGAATTTGCACATAGATTTTTATTGTTCCTTTTTGCCTTCTTTACTCTCCCATGCTTTGTCTCTTTTCGACTCGCTGCTCTTTCTTCTTTGGTTAGTCGTTGACGTGTCATCTACAACATATATAATTTTTTAAGAGCTGGGAGCACATGAAGCGTGTCTGCCAAAAGCATTCCAACAACTGCGAGGTTAGACGTCCATCACTTTGTTTTAAATTGTTTGTAAGGAGGGCGTGACGTGCAAAAGCCACCTTCTCACAGGTCTTGCTTCCAAAAGGTTGTAAAGTCTCGTCTCACGGGTCTTTCCGAGAAGATCACGTCTCGACCCAAGATTTTTTTATGATAATAGAGAGATGTGTTTTTCTGGATTTTTGGTTGATATTCTGTTTCTCTCAATTAAAATTAAACTACAATGGAACCTTGGTTTGCAAGCATAATTTGTTCCGGAAATGTACTTGTCTATCAAAGCAAATTTCCACACAAGACATAATGGAAACTCAGATAATTCGTTTCACAACCCACAAATATTTATATCTTCTTCATTTGGCTGCTCCAGTTAGGGTCGCCACAGCGGATCATCTTCTTCCATATCTTTCTGTCCTCTGTTCCGTCACCCCCATCACCTGCATGTCCTCTCTCACCACATCCATAAACCTTCTCTTAGGCCTTCCTCTTCTCCTCTTCCCTGGCAGCTCTATACTTAGCACCCTTCTCCCAATATACTCATCATCTCTCCTCTGCACAGGTCCAAACCAACGCCATCTCGCCTCTTTTTGTCTCCCAACTGTCCAACCTGAGCTGACCCTCTGATGTCCTCATTTCTAATCCTGTCCATCCCCAATGCAAATCTTAGCATCTTTAACTCTGCCACCTCCAGTTCTGTCTCCTGTGCCACCGTCTCCAACCCATATAACATAGCTGGTCTCACTACCGTCCTGTAGACCTTCCCTGTCACTCTTGCCGATATCCCTCTGTCACAAATCACTCCTGACACTCTTCTCCACCCTGCCTACACTCTCTTCTTCACCTCTCTTCCACAATCCCCATTACTCTGTACTGTTGATCCCAAGTATTTAAACTCATCCACCTTCGCCAACTCTACATTCCACTGACCTCCCTCTCATTTACACCCACGTATTCTCTCTTGTTCCTACTTATTAATACAAAATATAAAGTACAAATACGTAAAACAAATTAACCTGCATTTTACCTTTGAAAAGAATTATGGCTGGTGTGAGGGAGATGAGAGAGGAGGAGGAGGAGGAGGAGGAGGAGGAAGGTTATTGTGTGGGACGACTTTCACTCTAACTAATGGAATCCCTGCTGTCTGTCGGCTCACTGGAATCTTTTTCTTTTTTGGCGACTTTAACAAGGAGCCTCTCCAATGACAGTTGCTTTTGCCTGAAGAGTCACTACACTTGGACACAAACTTTATATAAAAAAAAAAAGCTTAACTCACTGTAAGGTTTCGAAACTCTTTTGGGATTCCCACCCAATGGGACAACACACGGAAGAGCGTCCCTAAGCAACCGCAGGCTCCCAGTGTTGTAGCAGTTCGGCATAAAGGTGAATGAGAAAAGATCACGGTCAAGAAATACGTCGATGGGTGATACAAGGAACATTAGAAATGTGTAGGGCACAGAATTACTTAGCCACTAACTCTTTCAGGGTTGATGTCGACTTTTGTCAAAAGGAGGATTTAACAAAGGTAACCAACTGTAAAGTGTGACAAAACCAACCGTTATGTTTCAGTTGGACTCTCGTTGGTAGAAGGAAAGTTAACTTCATTCCTGCGCTCGTGCGAGTAGTAAGGCACAAACAAGAGCAAAAATGGCACTGAAATAATGGCGCAAGATCAAAACGAATGCGTAAAGCAAACTACTCTGTGGAAGAAGTTTTGCCTGTTATCTCTGAACTGGACTATGACTTGCCGGACTCCGATTTTGATACAAGTGATCGAAAACGAATGCGAGGTTCCATCTTCAGCTGACTGGTCCCCAGCTAACTGTGGCGCTGACACGCCTATGGCAATGGTCGCCAGGAGGATCGCCACTTAATGATAAGAGGCAGAAACCAGATTGCAATGCACTGTGACTGGCAGCAAGCCTGCCACCCATTCTTGGTAAACTGGCAGCCGCTGCATGCAGCAACAGACGTTTTATGATCATTTCTGTGTGAAACCATTGCATTTCGAAAAAAATATTCAGCCCTCAGAGCGCTAACCTGGTCACGACCCTGCCCGACTGCGGTGTCTGTGCATAGGAGAGCGGCAGGTCCCGCTACAATAAATAACCCAGCTGTTCCAGTTTCACGCTGAATAAAGCTGGTGTTGCTAAAGTACTGCGACTCGGCCTCGTGTTTTGGGGTGCATGACAGGGACTCGCACGTCACAACACACACGTGGTCACCATGCTATAGTAAACGGTATACGCTCGTACGGATGTTGACTATACGAGTGAGGCACGCCGACTGAGAACGAGCATGGGAGACGATTACCCACTATCCCCACGTGACGCTAGGCGGACAAAGCGCATACGTACTACTGGTATTGCAAGGCCTCGCTTGTTTATCAAGTTAAAATTTAAAATTTTAGCTCATCTTGCAAAAACACTCACAAACCAAGTTACTCGCAATCCAAGGTTTTACTGTACCATAACATTTACAGACACTTCATTTCTTTGTAAAGGAGCAAACGTACAAAAACCTCTCTCACCCACTGCACATGTACACTTAACAGCTAACCAAATACTCCACTTCTGGGTCCTGAATCCGTATTTGTCAATTAGGAGTCAGACAGAATAACCCAGTTATGAAAGTAGAAACACATCAACCTGACTTTTACATTTCTAGAACACTCTGCCTTAACGTGTCATTTATTAAACAGTCAGGTATGCGCCAAACTGCTGCGTCGGACATTAATAAACAACTACGTGTGCAGGTGAGGGACACACCTCTAGTCACAGACGGCAGTACAGCTGCTTGCCTCACCTCATCCTTCTTCTTTGGTTCCTTTGTCTTCTGGACAACACTGGGGGTCTTCCTCCGCTTCTCTGCATCAAGATGAATGTACAGCCCACCAAACTGTTTGAGGCTAAAGCCGGGATCTATGCTGCTTGAGAATGTGACCCTGCAAACGTTATTTAGGGAAAGAAGAAAAAGAAAAGCACTTTTTAAATTGCACTTTGTAGGGAATGCAGGATTTGGTGTCTGGCGTCTCGCCAGCAGTTCAAAGATCATCAACACTTGAACGTCACTAAGCCATTCCCAAGCCCGAGTGTCACATTGCCCCACGTAGGATGACCAGCTGTGGTAGGGATGACAAACTTAACTGTGTGACGGCTTTCCAGCACAGTTTGCAAGGTTTTGCCAGCTCACCCGCTCTTCTGACAACCAATAATGTGCTGAAGACGCACAAAAGCTTTGCAGGTATGGCAAGTTCAGTCATAATCGTGGTCCTTCTCTTTTTTGCCAAATTAAATAACAGATTAGCCTTTTTTTCTGTAGGCCAGGTCCAAAATACCCACGATTCCTTAGTCTTCATTGCTTTATTATATGCACTGTACATCTAGCTTAGCACTTTCTGGTTCTCAGCATACACACAGAGCATGCCCTTAAAAATTACGACAAAATCAAACTTGTCCCAATTTTGTCGGAACAAGTCACAGGGGATGTCAGACTATACAACTGCAGGCCACCATGGCCTCTGACTCGCTACGATTATGCACATAAGGTCTGCAACTAAACATTTCTGGAAAAATCCTGTAAAGTGACACGGCCTCAATGCAAATGAAAAAGCCTTTCTCCCCGCACACAAAGAAGTCCATTCATTTTCAAACCCATTTCTCTGGTTTAGGACTGGAGAAGGCAGGGCTGATCTTAGCAGCACTGCCAGGTTATCAACCAGGGCACACTCACAAGGAGTAACACTGGGCCAGCAAAGAGCTGCCAAGTAACCCAAACCTCACATGGACAGCAACTGGACAGGGTAGCTGAGAAACTGCAGCACTAACCATGGCAAGCAAGCAAGAAAGCAAGCATTATTAATTCACGTCCATAAAAAAAAAAAAAAATGATATTGAAAGACAAATTGTTCCCAAGCCCAGACCTGTAGTTTGCGCCCAGTAGCTGCCAATGTGCTAAGAGGTATCTGCCATACAGACTCGGCTGTCTACTTACTGAGGAGGCCTTTTAGGTTTAAAGAGCACATCATTATCCGCCTCCTCATCAGCTTCTTCATCAACAAATTCATCCTCCGATTCATCAACATCCTCTTCCTGGACTACATCATCTTCTTCCTCCTCCTCCTCCTCATCTTCTGAGCTTTTAGATGCAGTATCTTGGGGCTCAATATAGAATTTCCTCTCTAAATTAAAACCAGGGTGAGTGTCGATTACGAAGAGGTCATTTTGCTGTGTGCTGCTGGCTTCAGGAGGGGAGATGGGTTTAGCTGGACTTGATTCACTTTCCACAATAAATAAATCATCTTCATCTGGACAGCCCTCCTCCTCCACCTCCAGCTCTTCCTCCGAGTTGCTCTCCTCATCACTGCTCAGGAGCAAATGAATCACTTGAGGTGGTGTTGATTTTCTTCTTCCTTGTTCCGTCTCCTGCTGACTGCTGCTTTCAGGTAACAGGGGTTTTATGACAGACTTGTCTTCACAGTTGGCCTGCAAAATAAAGACACCTTTTTATACTGCAATTAAAGAACAAATTTCCAAACATTTCTAAAATCCCAGTTTCACTTTGCCAGATGAGGGGGGAAAAAAATACATTTCAACGATTTTAGAACAAAATGTGTAACGAGTGAAGGGGTCCGAGTACTTCCTGCAGACACTGCATACGCTCTCTTCTGAAGCCATCTCAAGGACTTTTCCCACTCAATTATCTTCTAAGTTAATTTAACCTCCGCTTTTGCAACTGTGACGTCACACAAACACACACACACACTGCAAAAAGGACTTTAGACTTGAATAATTCCCAGTCCTACCTCGGGGTGTATGCTGATGTCCGGACTCTGTCTTTCTTTCAGGGGGTCACCGTTTTTGTCCATGTCCTCATGTTCGCCACTCGCGGGATCCTCCTGCTGCATTTCCACACTTTGGCTCATATTAATGTCTTGCCCACCATTCTTAACCTCCGAGACACCCGACTCCTCACTCTGTGACTTTTGGTCCCCATCAGACTCTTCTGTTGAAGGTCCAGGTTCCGCCTGTGTCACCACGCTTCTGTCCTTCAGGGACAGGGAACACCTGCTTCTGCTCACCGTTCGAGTTCTGCTAGGACTTTGGCTCGATGCAGAAGCCGATTTTTCTGGGCTGCCAGGAGCAGCAGACAGAGTTCCATCGCTATCCTCTGGATGAAAATAGGGCACAGCTCGACTCCTCAGGCTTCTAGTTAAGAAAGGGCTGCTTGGTGGCTGTTGTGCGAGTCTCGCTGGGACACCAGACGCTTTCACCGGGCTTCCACTTGTGCTTTGTTCTTTTGGGCCACTAGAAGGTCTTACTGGAGAAGTTTCAATTGCCTTGCAATCCATTTTGTTTGGTGCACTAGCCTTGCTCAACCTGCTCCTAGCAGATCGCAGACCAGACACACTGGAACAGGAAGACTCTGCCTCCGAAACCTCCGCTTCTTCAGGCTGCGACTTTCCAGCTGCCACAGGGGGTACCAGACTTCTGCTTCTGGGTGTTCTAACACTGCTGGCTAGTCCTGATGCAACAGACGAGCAGGACTCGGCATCGGAAAAGTCAGCATCCTGAACCTGAGGCTTGTCTCCTCGCTTCTGGGACTGTGGCACCCTGCTTCTCAAAAGTCGAGGGGCCCGGCGTGTGGAAGCTGAAGAGGCACAAGACTCTGCCTCGGAGACGTCCACATCTTCATTGCGCGGCCTGCGTACTCGGTCACGGGCAGAACTTCTCGTTAGCCTTTGTTCAGTGGGCCCTGGGTTTGGTAACACGGCAGAGGAGCAGGACTCTGCCTCAGAAACGTCCGCCTCGCTAACTGCCTCTGGCTGTAAAGCACTCCTGCTCACTCTGCTGCGCGTCAGCCTCCCGACAGCAGCGCTTGGCACTTCTGACGGGAGGGAACACCTCGAGTCCTTCTCTTCCGCCTCCCTGTGTTCATCTTCACTAGCGGCATCTGACGGGCATTCCGCTCTGGCAATGGAGCTTCTTGTGATCCTTTTACTGCCCTGCTGGGGGGAAAAAAAAAAAAAAAGAACAATGTCTTATTTTATTTTTGTATATATTTACTGTTGCTCTTAAAATGAAGCAAAAGTATTACTTGATTAATCAATGGAATAATCAGTTAAACACTCAATTACTTAGATCATTGATTTCTGCAGCCCCATTACACAAATATGCTGAGACCCCCAGACCACCTTTCATCTGCTGTACCTACTCCAGACTTGGAACCAGAAATTCTTAAAAGTTTCATATTTTGGCATAAAAAAAAAAAAATATATTAAGGGTAATTTTACAATTCCATGAATGACTTGATTTGTAGACTGTCGCATACTGTTTGTTCACAGCCGAGGGGCAAATTCTCTCTCGGGCTGCAGACAACACGCACTTTACGTCGTTATTTTCAGCTTTGCTTCATGTGAGCTCAACTCTTGGCTTGTCATTTCTCATGAAAGAATTATGAATTATTTTCACATTCACAGAAAAACCGCCCTACAGTCCATGCGGCAAAGTCATCAGAACTCACGTTGGTTGGGTTCAAGCAGGACGTAAAACAAGCCCGGGATGGTCGACATACGGGGCATGCGAGATTAGAAAAATGGCCTGTCGTCCAATCGGCTGTAACACAACATGAACTGTACGCTTTTAGTGGATTTTCCTATCCTTGATGATTGTCATCTTTAAAGGAGGCACCAAATGAAAATCCTGGTTCAGAAAGGCCAATTCAGTTAACCCCGGCATGGAAAGCGGATGGCTGTTTTGAGAGATCCGCCAAGCAAAGGAGCGAGGAGGATTCGTGAATAAGGCGCTCTGCTGTACCACTTTATCCAGTTAGTACTGCCCACAATTACAATTTTACCTGCAACTTCTGTAAAAAGCCTAACGCCCGTCACAAATAAAAGTTCTATCAATCAAGTGGATCGAAAGCCTTTCACGGATGACATACTTTTTTCCATAACGTACCTTAGGCTATTCTGCCTTCATATAATCCCCAAGAAAGATTTCAAGAAGCCTACCGTGCTCTGCAAAGACTCGGTGTTTCCCGCATCCTCAGAACACTCCACGCGTCCTCCTCTCCTGGTGGCCACCATGCTGCCGTCGCCAGACGGGCGGTCTCTTGTCTGCATTTCCGCTTCCGTGAGCCACGTGGTGTCAAGTTTATGCGCCTCTTCAAATCCGCAGTGCTTTATTGGTTTGTATGCCTAATCGGCGGAATGCGAGTTCAGTTCTTGCCTTGGGTTTTCGCGCATTTAATCGGGATTTTTAAAATGATAATTCAATTAATGCTAACGATGTCTCTTCCTGGTACTGGATTCTAGGTTTGTAATTTGAACCTTGCGGGGTCTTAAAATTCTTGTTACGTTTAATTTCGAGTGTAGTAAGCTCTCAATCGGACTAGAATCTCCACAAGCAAGCGCTCGATTCGTGAACCGTTACATTTCAAGCATTTCCATGCTGTTGTGAAAGCGGCTAACGTTTCTTTAAAAGGCTTTGTGAAAGTGGCAAATATGACGATTATTGTTTAAAGCGCACTTGAGTTGTATTGTGGATCCAGAAAGTCTTCTGATCCTTTTGCTTTCTGCACACTTTATCGGGTTGTAGATTTCATTTTAATTGGATAAGTTGGCCGTTTTTGAAAAGCAAACTACGCAGAGTAACTCCAAATGACAAAGTGGCGACATGTTTTCAGAAAGGTTTACACATTTATTCAAACTCAAAGACAGAAATTCTCATTCCTGGAAGTTTTGAGACCCTTTCAAGTAAATTGTGCTTTAATTTTCCTTGAGATGTTTCTAGAACTGGATTGGAGTCCACCTGTGGCCCTTTGAACTGATTGGACATCTTTTAGAAAGGCATACCTGTACCTGTGGATTGAAGGTCCGACAATTCACACTGCAAGTCAGGACACAAACCAAGTCGTGAAGTCCAGGGACTCTCTGAATACCTCTGTGATCAAAAAACTGTGGTGAGGCACAGATCAGGGCAAGAGGACAAAACCATCTGTCAAGCTTTGAGGGTCCCCAGGAGCACACTGGTCTCAAGAATTAAAACTTTAAAACGACCAGGGGCCTCATGTGTAAACGGTGCGTACGCACAGACATTTTGCGTAAGAACTTTTCCACGTTCAAATCCCGATGTATAAAACCTACATTCGGTGTAAAGCCACGCACTTTTCCACGGTACCTCATGTCTTGTCGTACGCAAGTTCTCCGCTCGGTTTTGCAGACTGGCGGCACCCAGCGTCAAAGCAGTGCTGCTGTTCCTGTGTGGTCCTTTCCTGACGCGGCTTTATAAATTAACTGAAATTAATCGCATATTGTTTATTAGTGTAATGCATCTGATTAACCAGTAACAATATAATGGTCCAGGGAATAGCCATAGTATTCCAAATACCAGAACTGCTTTAGCGTTGTTATTCTCACTGCACCTTCTTCTTCTTTCAGCTGCTCCCGTTAGGAGTTGCCACAGCGGATCATCTCTTTCCATATTACTCTCACTGCACGACTCGGAGTATTTATATCACTGTATCTGAGTGGGAATCACAGCAGCAGCTGATCGGACAGAAAATTATCGGTATACAGTTTAATGGACACGCTGTCTCGGCCACGGCAAAACGTTTCAAAGCCTTTCCTGTACGGACCTCGCGGTTCAGAAACAGTTTCATCCCAAGAACTATAAACGCACTCAATCAAGTGCTCCTTGTAGAACTGTTAGGACTTATAAGTACAATCACCGCACTGTAAACTTGCACTACAGTTATAATATCGCACAACCTGCGCCACTTTATAAAGCATGTATTTACATATGATGATGATATCATTTTTAAGGTGAAATGCAGCAAAATATGTTTATTATATTATACAGATAAAACTTTAACCTCATTTAAATAATCTATATTCATCACTGGGAGTGTCGTGAAGGATAGAATAATTAAACATGTACTACGAAGTTATTTCAATGTTCCTTAAACCAGGCATGTCATGTTTCGACTGCCATATGTGCATCGGCGGGCCGCACTGTAACAAATACTTATACTATTATACAAAGTTACTGTAGCTTTCTTTCCAATACCGAAAACTTTAAAAAATGTAACGCTTAAAGTTTAAAGTTTAAAGAAAATCTATTTATTTCCATACAAGCTCCATGGAACAACGTAAAATTAGAGTCTTAGTCTCTTAGCTAGGTCCTTATATTATTATATTATATAGGAGTCTTATAGTGCAGTGAGATCGATTTCTTTTGTCCCAACACTTGGCATCTCTTATTAGTGACCAGTTCGTCAATATCAGGCTTGAAATCTTGTGCAGCTGCAACTTTTATGAGAGATGACAGGCGCTCGGCAGTAAGTCTTGAGCGATGTGGGTTTTGGTAGCTTTAGTGCTTCCGAACACAGACAGTACCTTCGATGCCTACTTACGGGGTGGCAGGTAAGCATACCAGCCTGGCACACCAACTCTGTTGTATTTTGCCTTCAGAGTAGAATCTGACTGCAGTTCAATCAACTCCATTTGGATCTTCCCAATTTGCGGATAATATCTTTAATTATTTTATTTTAAAATTGGGGTTTAATTGAGTTTAGCTGGATTTAGCTACATTTCGGACTGTTTCCGGAATGCAACAGCTAGCGAGCTGATTGGAGACCGTAAGAGCCAATCAGAATTTTTGAAACCAAGTCTGTGATTGGTTGGTTTTGTGGCACACTTATAACGGTGTACAGAGAGTTGAGCGCTCGCAGCAGAGAATGTTGTGAGCGCAAGCAACACATTGCGAGCAAGCGCAAATGAAAAAACTGAGCGAGAGGGGGGTGCTATTGTGTGTGTATATGGATAAGTGCAAACACTGAAATACATTTTTTGCACGCAGCAATGAATTTTGTTCACTCAAATTCAGCTTTTGTACGCTCAAAATAAATTTCTCCTCAAAATGCAACACTTGCACTTGCAATATTTTTTTACGTGCGCTCAGAATAGTGGCACTGAAATAACGCCATACACACATTGAGGTCAAATATATGCAATGGCCATCCTTTACCTGAAATGAAGTGACCACTGCATCCTGCCACTGGTTCTGAGGAGGAGTTTCCCACTGGAATGCCCTCAAAACAGGGCGATGGGCATTTTGCTGGAGAGCTAATTCTTCCGCAGGGGTTAGGTCTGGACCACGTGGACCTCCACCTGTTGTCTGCCTTCTTATTAGCTTTAAAATTGATGTTTTTTTTATAATGTATATGATTCTTTATGTCAACAATTCTTTAAATAGTTATATAACAATATTTACCAGTTTGAAGTATATTCTTGTACTTCACTTTAATCTGTCCCCATGTTCTCCTTGTGCTCACGTTTGATCTGGAATTATGACATATTAAATAATACTTAATCTGACACATAGGAAATGAACCTCTGCTTTCAGTAAATTCAATGCACACGCGTTTAATCTGTCGGCCACTTTTTGCCAGCCGTCTTTTCTGGTTTGGGCTGCTTTTGCAGTGTTACCCTTTGTACATATTAGTTCTTTCGTCATTTTGTTGCAGCCTATCAAAGACTTGCTGATCATGTTTTCTAGACTCGATATATATGGGCTTTTCACTCAGCGCGGGCGCGCGCATTCATCTCGGATGATTAGATCCAGCTCGACTAATCTACCACACCGCTGCGTTTGAAAAACCGATTTATCACGGATGAGTTTCACATACATTAACTCATCCAAGATGAGGCATCTGATCTCGGATGATTTAAGCGACGTACGGAAAATACACCCCTGATCTTCAGCTGTAGTCTGCACTGACTGTTTGTTACAATACTAGCACATAATTAGATAAAACTAGAGCAAAAAAAAAAAGTAAAAATATGCGAACTATTACTACTCGTGATGGTCAGTTCTGCGCAGTGGTCAGTCTCAGCAGCCCAGCCAGTAGTGTAGCCTGCGCAGGGGCGGCCCTGGGCAGAGAAAGAATCGGTGGCTCCTTCGCCCGCCAATGTCAGTATGGTATCTTATGCATGGCGGATGGCCACGTCCGTTGCGGACACTGGATAGCCGCCTCGTGCTCATGACACGTGTCTAAATGCGCGTGTCCATAACTTGAAAACCAAGAGGTGGCCCATGATATTCTCATTACAGCAGAACGTTATAATACTACATATAGCTTACTGCTCCGACTCGGGCGACATTAGTAAATACAGCATAATTAACAAGAAACACAATGTTTTTTGGCCGCATTGCCGTCAGCTCTGTCGTTATTTTCTCTTTTTTGTTTTATATTCAATATATATTGGCGTGGCGACCCCTGGGAGTTGGCATCCCTGCGCAGGTGCACAGTTTGCACATGCCTAAAGCCGGCCCTGCTGCAGCCTAGCACTTCAGTTGTGACGTCGTGGCTCATTAACTTTGCTCAAGTCTCGTGGCTAAACTAGCAGACGACGTTTCCGGTACCGTAATGCTATGGGAAAACGTGCCTTTGTCAGAAGGCAGAAGTAAGAAAAGTCAATAAGTAACGCCGAAGATGCAGAATGATTCAACCACAAACAATTGTAATCATTTTGTACGAGTTCGGTGCTAACTAGGATCTGTCATGCGGGCCGCGTGTTTGACATGCCTGCCTGAAACGTTTTGAAGAATCTGCGCTCTAAGCTTACAGATGGCTTAACTTCTATTACAGAGCTGATTGTGTGGCGATCGGTTAGTTGGAGAAAGAAAAGCAAGGACTGCAGGGGTGGCCACGCCAATATATATTGAATATAAAACAGAAAGAGAAAATAACAACACAGCTAAAAACGCAGCGACAAATTTCGACAAAAGTTAAACGCTTGTGTCACGAGCACGAGGCGGTGGCCATCCACCGTGCATAAGATACCTTACTGACATTGGTGGGCGAAGGAGCCACCGATTCTTCCTCTGCCCAGTGCCACCACAAGCCTAGAGCCGTCCCTGAGTACTGCTGTAATAAATTATTTCATCGAAGGTCGCACACAATCACTGCGCCGTGAAACACATGTTTAATAACGTGCTTTAGCTCCTATCATCATGAAAATGATATCACGTATACATCTCAGTATTTGAGTTATTCAGAGAGCTGTAATATCACGAATGTCATGGACTCTGTGTCCAGTTGGAGGAAGAGAGCCAGTATAAGAAACAAGTAGTGATTCACACACAGAGCACATAGAAGATCAAATACAAAACAAAGCATTTAACGTGCTACTTTAATTACGATGTGATTTGAGAAAATGGTTAATTAAACGACTTTAAGATGAAGTTTATGATGTTCTACTTTAATGACAAAATAAACTGCGTGATTAAAGTGGAAATGTCGAGATTGAAGTTGACATTTAGTGCTTTTCCCCCACCGTGTGCCTTTTTTCTCTGTACCCTAATAAGCTTTCATATGACACTCAGACGGTGGGCTACAACTCGGCTTTTCACGGCGACTTTGATATGCGACTTCTTTTTTATTTCTGGCACTGTGCGATTTTGTGAACGTGAGCTTTCAAGTTTCTCCAACACGCTATGTCACTCGATCAACTTCCTTTTGTTGATTATTCCACGGTTTATTTGAACAAATTGTATGTTTTTCCTTTGCCTCCACTTGGTATTCGCTGAAATTCTTATATTTTCCCATTGTCTTTTCACAGAAGGCTGCGCTTAAGGGCGATTTATATTGATTTGCATATTCAAAGAGGCGTAATTCTGGGAGGAGTTGGGGCGTTACATAAAGCGCGTGCACGAGTGTTACTTTTCACGCTGATCGGGATTTATGTAGCGGAAGAACGTGGAAGTTGAAGTACGCACAGATTCCTGCATCTGGATTTTTCTGTGCGTAAGCACATTTCGGCTTTTGTGCTTACGCCGTGTTATAGTGCGAGTTCTACGCACGCCGTTATACATGAGGCCCCTGGACTGTATGGTAAGAGTGGCCAGCCTGCACACGGACACCTGCTTGGAGATTTTGTAAACAGGCACCTACTTTTAAGGACCCTCAGGAGAAATAAGAATCTCAGTTCTGATGAAATCAACATCAGTTGTAGGTGTCATGTCTGGAGGAAGCTCAGCACCACTCATCACCTGTGCAGCATCACTCCAGCGGTGAAGCATCGTGGCGATGGCAGCATCAGGGATTGAGCGACTTGTCAGGGTTGAGGGAAAGCCGACTGGAACGAAGTACAGAAATATCCTCAATGAAAAGCTCCAGCAGACCCCTCTGACCCTGTAGTTAGGATATAGAGGGTTGGATAATGGATGGATGGATGGAAAAGCTGCTTCGCGGTGCTCTGGACCTCAGATTGGACCAAAGGTTCATAAAAACATCCACTTTTAAGGCGCTGGCTTCCTAGATGCAGTAAAGGAGCCATAACACTTCACAAAATGAAGTTAAAAACGACTCTGCCTGTGCCTCATCCAAACCAACTTCAACCATCGCAGTAGATGTTTTTTTCCCTCTTCTTAGATACCATCATTTCCTGAAAATGAAAAGTCTTGTAAAATTTAGAAAGATTATATGCACCCTGTGGGTAAGTGTAAGTAACTGAGAAGCTGGTAAAATCTGATGCCGACTCGAGGACAGCGGCAGTCAAACATCAGCTGATCATTTTTCACGTTCTCGGCCAATGCCTGATGGCCACATTTCTGTTGGTCCTGGACGCACCAACACGACTGCTGACATCATCACCCGAATTTCCAAAAACGAAACCCAGTTCAGATTTCGCTGTTGTCACGTGTGTGTGTGTGTGTTTGGGAGACGACTCAAGGCAGCGTTTCTCAACCTTTAAGTATTAGCGACCTGAGTTTTCATAACAGTTTTAATCGCGTCACCCTAACGTTTTTTTGAAAGGAGCCCACCAATACCAATTAATGATATATCATAGATGCATATTTTATTATACCTACTTATCTTTTATCAACATTTATCTAGCTCTATATTTATTTTTCCAGTATCAGAATGTAGTTTAAGATAATTTGTTTTGGTTTCAATAGACGTATTTTTCATCTTTTCGATTCTCATTTCATTTTTTTTCACATCTTTGCCCCCTCGCCCCACAGTTTGAGGACCACTGACTCAAGGTTTCACTTGATTTCCTGCTGAACCAGCGGTTGGCGCTGTGTACCAATGCCTTCTCTCTTTTTTCCTCTGCAGACCAAAAGAATCCATCTCTGATGTCACTTCCTATGTCCCGCCTCCTGGACCCAATAATTCCTGCCCGAGGCACACGAGACCGGACGTTCAGCCATCTGAGGCAGTTCAGATTTGAACTTGTGTCTGGACGGATGTTACTTTGTTGCAGTTATTTTTTTTTTTTTAATTCTATTCTTTTGTTGTTTTCAGCAATATACGGTGCCCACCCCTTTTTCATTTGTCTTTTCTGTTTCTTACACTGTTGAGTTTCTACTTTTCAGGGAATTCTTCTGAATTCACAGTTTGCTTGAGTGGGTCCAAAGTCCCCTCCGGGACGACATTTTCTTTTTGGTGTTTAGGTGTGATGGCCATCTTTACTTACCGATTACCTCCTAACTTACCCACAAATCCAAGTAACACCTCAGCAGACAATCACTGCTGACTTTACAGCTAGTGTGTTGGACGCTGTATGCCACCCAGCAGCACCAGCCTTGATTACAGACCCAGACACTGGCATGATATGAAAACGGTGCACAAGGGGTATACAATCTCATAATTTGACCCCACGATTTCAACAAAATGAACCAAAAAAACATAAGCTTTTAAAACGCTGGCTTCCACAACGTGTCACAAAATGAAGTTAAAAACCACTCTGTGTGTGCCCCATCCAAACCAACTTCAGCCATCACAGTAGGTATTTTTCCCTCCTCTAAGATGCTATAGTTACCTGATAAAAAATAAATCACTAAAAATAAAAAGTCTCGTAAAATGTATAAATAACATTAGATTTGCACCCTGTGAGTAAGTAAGAGTAAGTAACTGAGAGGCTGGCTCAATGCCCAAAAGTAGCCTTTTTCAATTGAAAAGCACACAAGTTCCAACCGTGGCCACCGGGTGGCACTGCAGTAGATGCAACCCACTGCTGCATTCACGTTACACTGAACGCTACAGCAGCCCACCCATAGTGGCAGGCTTTTGGACACCAACGTGTGCTGCTTCGGCAAAAGTCAAAAATGACCACCTACAGGCCACCGTCAACTGTTTTCTATATTTTTGGTAATTCAACTATAGATGTTACAGAGGATACACATTAAACAAAACGTTTTGTGCATCTGGCGTCAACAGTTTAATATTTGTAACAGATTTCAAACACAGGTATCACGTCCTAGTGAGCTGAATGACTTCTGGCCTGTCACCCTGACGTCACATGTGATGAAGACCATGGAGCGGCTGCTGCTTCACCACCTGAGGCCTCAGGTCTGCCATGCCCTCGACCCTCTGCAGTTCGCATACCAGGAGAAGGTGGGAGCGGAGGATGCCATCATCTACATGCTACACTGATCCCTCTCCCACTTGGACAGAGGCAGTGGTGCTGTAAGAATTATGTTTCTGGACTTCTCTAGCGCCTTCAACACCATCCAACCTCTGCTCCTTAGAGACAAGCTGACAGAGATGGCAGTAGATTCACACCTGGTGCCATGGATTGTGGACTATCTTACAGACAGACCTCAGTATGTGCGTCTCGGGAACTGCAGGTCTGACATTGTGGTCCGCAGCACAGGAGCGCCACAGGGGACTGGACTTTCTCCAGTCCTGTTCAGCTAACATACATCAGACTTCCAATATGACTCGGAGTCCTGCCATGTGCAAAAGTTCACTGATGACACTGCTATGGTGGGCTACATCAGGAGTGGGCAGGAGGAGGAGTACAGGAACCTAATCAAGGACTTTGTTAAATGGTGCGACTCAAACCACCTACACCTGAACACCAGCAAGACCAAGGAGCTGGTGGTGGATTTTAGGAGGCCCAGGCCCCTCATGGACCCCGTGATCATCAGAGGTAAATAATAATAATAATACATTTTATTTATAGGCGCCTTTCAAACACTCAAGGACACCGTACACTTTACACAACACCCAACACACAATACAGTACAGTGTTTACATAGAGAAGGCAAGTTTAAAAAGATGAGTTTTAACTGAAGACTTAAACAGAGAGAATGAATTAATGTTTCTAATCTCAGGAGGCAGTGCATTCCAAAGTCGGGGGGCAGAACGACTGAAAGCTCTGTTCCCCATTGTGGAAAGACGAGCGGAAGGAACAGTCAATTTAATTGAGGAGGATGATCTAAGAGTACGGGAAGGGGTGACGATGTGGAGAAGGTTAGACAGGTACGGGGGGGCTAAATCATGAATAGCTTTAAAGGTTAGCAGAAGGATTTTAAACTCGATGCGGAACTTGACAGGGAGCCAGTGAAGTTGATGCAGAACAGGAGTGATGTGGTGAGTGGAAGGAGATCTCGTGATAATACGGGCGGCTTGAGTTCTGGACTAGTTGAAGTTTGTGAAGAGTTTTTTGAGGGAGACCAAATAGAAGAGAGTTACAATAGTCAAGGCGAGAGGTGACAAGGCTATGAACAAGAACTGCAGCAGAGTGAGGGGTGAGAGAGGAACGGAGACGGTTGATATTACGTAGGTGGAAGTAGGCAGATCGTGTAATAGTATTGATGTGTGAAAGAAAGGAGAGGTTATTATCCAAGATGACACCAAGACTTTTGGCCTGAGAGGAGGGATAGAGTACAGTTATCAATTATAATAGGGAAGTTATGGGATTTGGATAATGTGGATTTTGTACCAATAAGAAGGATCTCTGTTTTATCACTGTTGAGTTTAAGAAAATTAAATGTAAACCAGTTTTTGATTTCGGCCAGACAGTCAGTAAGGGTGGTAGGTGGGAGGGTGATTGTGGGTGAAGTTGAAAAATAAAGCTGGGTGTCATCTGCATAACAGTGAAAATGAATATTATATTTCCTGAAGATATTGCCCAGAGGAAGGAGATAGATGGTGAACAGAAGGGGGCCCAGGACAGAGCCTTGAGGCACACCTGTAGTAACAGATACAGAGTGAGATGAAAATGATTTGAGCTGTATGAATTGGGAGCGGCCAGAAAGGTAGGATGTGAACCAGTTATAGACATTGTGGGTGACACCAATGGAAGATAGTCTATTGAGAATAATGGAATGAGAAATGGAGTCAAAAGCCGCACTCAAATCAAGTAGTATGAGGATAGAGAGTAAGCCGGAGTCTGCTGCCATGAGAAGATCGTTAGTTATTTTGATTAATGCAGTTTCTGTACTATGGAGTGGGCGGAAACCAGACTGGAATTGTTCATACAGGTTATTCAGGGATAAGTGAGAGTGGAGCTGTTTGGCTACCACTTTTTCTAGGATTTTGGATAAGAAAGGTAGGTTAGAGATCGGACGCAGGTTGTTAAAATTAGATGGATCGGCGCCGATTTTTTTTAAAATTGGGGTTACTATAGCAGTTTTGAATGAAGCAGGAACAATTCCAGTTGAAAGCGAAGAATGGATAATAGCAGATATAATATGGAGCAGAGATGGAAGGCAGGCTTTGACAAGTGATGTAGATAAGGGGTCAAGCAGACAGGTGGATGACTTAGAATGAAGGATTATATCTGATATTTCTAAGGTGGAGGGAAGTTGAAAGAAAGAAAAAGGGTGAGTAGATGGGAAGAATTCAGAAGGAGTAGTGTGAGCGGATTGCAAAGCAAGGTAGTGGTGGATACTCTCGATTTTGTTCATAAAAAATGACATCAGAGAATTACAAAAGGCATAAGAGTAGAGATAGGGCGGCACGGTGGCGCAGTGGTAGCGCTGCTGCCTCGCAGTTAGGAGACCGGGTTCACTTCCGGGTCCTCCCTGCGTGGAGTTTGCATGTTCTCCCGTGTCTGTGTGGGTTTCCTCCGGGCGCTCCGGTTTCCTCCCACAATCCAAAGACATGCAGGTTAGGTGGATTGGCGATTCTAAATTGGCCCTAGTGTGGGTGTGTTTGTGTGTGTCCTGTGGTGGGTTGGCACCCTGCCCAGGATTGGTTCCTGCCTTGTGCCCTGTGTTGGCTGGGATTGGCTCCAGCAGACCCCCGTGACCCTGTATTCGGCTTCAGCGGGTTAGAAAATGGATGGATGGATAAGAGTAGAGATGTGATGGCCACAAATCAGGGGGTTGTGTGACACGTTTGAGGAGTGAGAACAATGATTTAGTGTTGCCTTCATTCATGCTGATTATATTAGAATAGTAGGCAGATTTAGTTTGATTAATACAATCCTTATAATGTGAAAGATGGTGGAAATACATATCTTTGTGAACCGCGAGCCCAGTTTTTTTATAAAGTCGCTCTAATTGCCGGCCTTTCGCTTTCATGAGACGAAGTTCCGGCGTAAACCAGGGGGCAGAGAGGGAAAATGAAACAGACTTTGTTTTAAAAGGGGCAAGAGAATCCAGAATATGATGAAGGCTGGTGTTATAATGCAAAATCAACTCATCAGCGGTAGTTAAATTAGGAGTGGCAATATGTGATTCAATACTGGATCGAACAGAGTCCAAATTAATGTTCTTGATATTGCGAAAAGTTATTGTGCGGGGTAGCTTCGGGATAGATATAGAGAGTTGAAGATTAAAAGAGAGAGAGAGTGGTCAGAGAAAGGCAGTTCATCAGTTGTATGATCGAGAGAAGAGACACCAGAGCAACAAATTAAGTCCAAAATGTGTCCTTTTGAATGAGTGGGGACCTTGGTGAACTGTTGGAGCCCAAAGTTCTCCAGGCAGGACATAAAGTCTCTAGTAAGAGGGTTATTTACATTGTCCATATGAATATTGAAGTCACCCAGCAAAATAATATTAGGGGAGACAATGACAAGCTGAGCAAGGAAAGCAGCAAAGTCATTTAAAAAGTCACTATTCGGTTTAGGTGGACGATAAACAGCAGCGATGACGGTAGGGCGAAGATCCAGGTAACTTGCATACAGTACATTCAAACGAGTTGAAAGCAGGGACAGACATCGGCAAAACGTTCCACTTCTCGCGGTATAACATCGCGAGACCTCCTCGCGGCACGTTGACAGATGTAAACAAATCCCGGCGGAGTGGATTCATTGAGTTCAGAAAAGTCATTAGGTTTTTGCCAAGTCTCAACTAAACAGAGGAAATCAAACTTACGATCAACGAGGAGATCCTGAACAAGAGACCCCTTGTTCGTAAGTGAGCGAATGTTCAGTAGTCCGAAGTTGAAGGTGGTAGTCCCATGGGTAATAGAGGTGTTAGCCGACCTAGTTAGGCTGGCAAGCACACTATGGTCGACAGCCCGATCAGCGTGACGAGGAGGACGGCGAGAGTTAGACCAGAAAGACTTTATTGCAGACGAGGGATCCTGGTGGACCGTTCGTCGGGATCCACGATGAATGTATCTCCGACGTGGTTGGAAGATGATGTCCGGATGGAGATGCAGAGAAGCAGGAGGAGGCGTTGACATGGAGGGACGCAGCCGGAGAAGTTCAACAGCAGAATACTGGAGCAATCCCAACGCAAACCGATGTACAGGCAGTAGGAGAGCCCAGATGATCACAAACCAGGCAGTAGTCCACATATTTGTCGGCGTCAGGGTAAGCAGACCCAAGACGATCAAACAGAGTTGCAAACAAACAAAGTTTTACCGGTGAGCAGCGGCAGCCAAACGCGCCAGCGTCCACTCAACCGGAACCGGAACCCGAGCATCGGTGACTGTGCAGCGGGTGCAGACCTATAAATACCTGGGAGTGCAGATGGATGATAAACTGGACTGGACTGCCAATACTGATGATCTGTGTAAGAGAGGACAGAGCCAACTATACTTCCTTAGAAGGGTGGCGTCCTTCAACACCTGCAATAAGATGCTGCAGATGTTCTACCAGACGGTTGTGGCGAGCGTCCTCTTCTACGCGGTGGTCTGCTGGGGAGGCAGCATAAAGAAGAAGGACGCCTCACGCCTGGACAAACTGGTGAGGAAGGCAGGCTCTATTGTAGGCACGGAGCTGAACAGTTTGACATCCGTGGCAGAGCGACGGGCGCTGAGCAAGACTCCTGTCAATCATGGAGAATCCACTGAACAGGATCATCTCCAGACAGAGGAGCAGCTTCAGCGACAGACTGCTGTCACCATCCTGCTCCACTGACAGACTGAGGAGACACCACACTTTGAGACTCTTCAATTCCACCCTGGGGGGTAAACGTTAACATTATACAAAGTTATTGTCTGTTATACCTGCATTGTTATCACTCTTTAAGTTAATATTGTGTTTTATCAGTATGCTGCTGCTGGAGTATGGGAATTTGCCCTTGGGATTAATAAAGCATCTATTATATAGTGCCTTTCCTATCTATCTATCTATCTATCAGATCCTTGCACCTTCCCATTGTTCCCTTCAATCCACACCATCATATGCTGGCCACCGTGCTCGTCACCGGTGAAACACAAGATGTCACAGCGGTTATAAAGTGACTAAGAATTGAGCCGCAATGTTGTGTTCACCCAGCGCTGGCATCTCTTGAAGAATGGCGCCATCAATATGCTTGGCCATTGTGTGCCAACTGTTTATGCTTCAGTTGCCAGACTGCTAGAAGTCTGAATCGGATGTCGGCTTGTTCCTCAGAAGCTGACTTGCTTCACTTTTTCAATATGTCGTTCGCACTTTTCTTTCCACCTCCGCAAACAACAGCACAGTACCAAAGGAGTCCAGTCTTGGTCCCAGGTCACTGGAGAGCGTCCATGTCTCACAAACAGGAAGCACCAGGACTCTCAAGTCTTTGTCCTTTTGCGCCACATGCCCCTCAGTGACCTCATGACCCCCCCCCTCCATGCTCTCCCAGTTCGTCTAGTGACTTCATAGGAAGAGTCACCAGAGCCATGAATGTCACCACCGAGATCAGTAAACCTCTCGACGAGTTGGCACTCTCTCCGCAGACAGACCGCCGTGCCCAAGAGGTCATTAAAGGCCTGGACCCCTCACTCAGTCTCTCGAGAGCCCCGATCACAGCCCACTCCTTGAGCCCTTCAGTCAGAGGGGTACTTTTTGAAAAGGGACAAACTACAATCACATTCGCACACTTTTGCAAGTATTTATTTAATAACTCGACAGATTTCAAAGAAACTGAACAGTTTCCACAGATTACCGTAAGTAACCGTACAGTAAGAACGAGGCCTCATCGGCAAGCAGATGAAGTCAAAAGAAAAAGGAATTTTTACACCGAGAAGCAGTTAATGCTTCTAATATGCAGCCATGATGTGAAGGTAACGTGCATCTCTCTTGTATTCTGAACCACCTGCCAAAAATGAAAAATCTTTAAGGGGGGAAAAAAAAAAGTGCAAGTGTAACCACACAGTGCATGGAGGATTGTCTTACTATTCGGATTTGCCCAACACAACACCACTGGAGCTGCTGGTCCCTCATTCCAGAAGAAAATGGAGCATAAACCCGTGTCTACAACAAGTACACACAATATTAGGTCAAAAGACATTGGAACCATCATGGAAAGTGAACTGAACTATCACCGGTCCGGCTGTGATGTCACATGTTGCTCTTGTACTGTCGTAACAATGCCAGTGGCAGACTGGCAAGCAACACGGGCTTTGGGGTTCTAAAGGACCCAAGTCTTGTTTCATACTACGGGTTACCCATGATGCAGTTCCGCTCATCTGGGCGTCAGACGCTCCTCTTTCAGCAGTTGCTTCTTTTGGCCTGCACAAGATATCCCTTTGATCTGATAATTCCTCTACTTTTAACAATAATGGAGTAGCGAAGAACCCAGTCCAGTAACCATTCTGTCGCCTGGGGATCCTTGGTAACATCGCCGATGGTTTCTTGGAAACTTGTCACAGACATAAGCTCTGAAGAAAGGGGAAAGAAAAACAAAAAACAAACACTTGGTGACAACTTCATCTGCTTGTTAACACAAAACGCCTGCTGCTCCAAACAGCCAATCACGTGGCTGTAGCTCAGTTTATACCGAGTTCGCTACTGTAGAAGGAAAATGTTTTATATTAGCATAGAAAATAGCAAATTAACATAAAGAATAGCAAAGAGCCATAAAAAGTCATTAAAAGCTTCTAAAATATTAAGATTAAGCATAAATTAGAATGTTAAGCAAATAAGATAGGTCTAGCAAATAGTTAACTAAAAAATCAGTTATATTGCATTATTTTTTAAGCTTACAGCAAAATATCTAGTCTGGGAAAGAACAGAAAATTGACACATTGAAACCATCTTTGGACAGGATAAGAGTTTGACAACACCTGTGATTCAAGGCTGAGGAGGCGATGACACAGAAAAGATGGCTCTGGAAGACACAGAGAGACCAGCTGGATTGGTGAATCAGCAGAAATGGAACAAAAGGCTTTCGCTGTAAGCAGGGTCACGCTGACATAATGCACGAAGAGAAAATCTTAGTAAATTCAGGCATTAGCAAAAATACTATACACTGTGTGCACAATTATTAGGCAAGTGAGTATTTTGACCATATCATCATTTTTAATGCGTATATTCCAACTCCAAGCTGTATTAACTTGAATGCTTATTGGATTTAAGCACGTCAGGTGATGTGTATTTGTGTAATGAGGGAGGGTGTGGCCTAAGGAGATCAACACCCTATATCAAGGTGTGCAGAATTATTAGGCAGCTAGTTTTCCTCAGGCAAAATGGGCCAAAAAAGAGATTTAACTGACTCTGAAAAGTCAAAAATTGTAAAAGGTCTTTCAGAGGGATGCAGCACTTTTGGAATTGCTAAGATATTGGTGTGTGATCACAGAACCATCAAACATTTTGTTGCAAATAGTCAACAGGGTCGCAAGAAACGTGTTGAGAACAAAAGACGCAAATTAGCTGCCAAAGATTTGAGAAGAATCAAACGTGAATCTACCAGGAACCCATTATCCTCCAGTACTTTCATATTCCAGAGCTGCAACCTACCTGGAGTGCCCAGAAGTACAAGGTGTTCAGTGCTCAAAGACATGGCCAAGGTAAGGAGGGCTGAAACCCAACCACCACTGAACAAGAAACAGAAGTTGAAACGTCAAAACTGGGCCAAGAAATATCTGAAGACAGATTTTTTTCAAAGGTTTTATGGACCGATGAGATGAGAGTGACTCTTGATGGACCAGATGGATGGACCTGTGGATCAGTAATGGGCACAGAGCTCCACTCCAACGTGGAGGTGGGGTACTGGTATGAGCTGGTATTTTTAAAGATGAGCTAGTTGGACCTTTTTGCATTGAAGATGAACTCAAAATCAACTCCCAAACCTACTGCCAGTTTTTCGAAGACACTTTCTTCAAACAGTGATACAGGAAGAAGACCATGATTTTTATGCAGGCCAATGCTCCATCACTTGCATCGAAGTTCTCCACTGCGTGGCCAGCCAGTAAAGGCCTTAAAGCATCTGACCTAAACCCTATCGAGAACTTGTGGGCACTTCTTAAACGCTAGATTTACGGGGGAGAAAAACAATCCACCTCTCTGAAGAGTGTCTGGGAGGCTGTAGTCACTGCTCCACAAAAGCTGATCGTCAACAGATCAAGAAACTGACAGACTCCATGAATGGAAAGGCTTATGACTGTTATTGGAAAGAAGGGTGGCTATATTGGTCATTGATTGATTGATTGATTTTTTGAAATGTCAGAGATGTTTATTTGTTTGTTTATTATTCTCACTATAACAGATGAAAATAAACAAGTGAGATGGGAAAATTTTCATTTTTCCTTTAGTTGCATAATAAATCTGCACACTAATAGTTGCCTAATAATTGTGCACACATATGTATTCCCCTGATGATGTTCACACTCACATTTCCGTTGTGAAACATTCAGGTTTCAGGTTTATTAACATTTTGGATTGACTGATAGCACTGTGTTTGTTCCATATTAAAATTTATCCTCAGAAATACAACTTGCCTAATAATTGTGCACACAGTGTAAGAATATATTAGAAATTAACTTTAGTGTAGAAATTAAGACAAAACAAGTATGCCAAGCAATGATTAAATGACAGCACATACTATACTTCTTTTTAATTAAAGCTTAAGCTTCAGGTCACTATTGTAAAAGGTTTGGAAGGCTTAAGAAAGAAAATGATGAGAGGAAACCCATATATGGAATTGAAGCCTTGGCCAGTTAGAGAAAATGGGAACAGCATAGAAAAATATGAATACCACGAGGGGGCCAGTGATGGGAAAGTTAGGAGATGATAAGGGATCCCATGGAAACTCAAGGTTCGGCCGGACAGGAGTAGAAGGGAGTCAGAGAAGATGGGCAAGAGAGCTCATTCGAGCGAGGTCAGAAAAGATAGGAAATGACATAAGCCCAAAGATGGTAAGAGGAAGCCATTCACCCAGTCTTAGACCAATCAAAATAAGCCGAACAGACACCAAGAGGAATAATGGACAGTAAAACCAGGTGCAGAATGAGCTAATCGAACGAGGTCAAAATGATAAGAAATTGTTAGAAAAACTTCAATTACTGTAATGTTCGGGGCTCGATCTCATTTGGCCGAATTGGGTTGAGTCCGTGTTGTTAAAACTCTGTCTGTCTATCTCGAGTCTTAATAGCTTTTATTTTTAGATAAAAAGCCTTCTGATGATGAATTTTTCGCCACGACACTACTCGTCAACAGACGTAGAAATGGACGGTAAAAGGAGCCACTGGAGGAATCAGAAAAACGGACTCGCTCAATGTTCAGTGCTGGCTCCCGTTCTTTTCATAATCTACTGTACACCAACGACCAGACCAGCCTGTGTTCACCGACATTAGGAAGTCCACTTATGCACATCATCTCTGCTTAGCCTCCCAGTCTGTTTCCTTCATATCTATCATATCATACCTTAAGATATCCAAAAGAGACTTACCAATGGCCTCAGCATTCTCTCAGAGTTTTACTCTAAATGGTTCCTTAATGCCAACCCAGGGGGGACTCAGGTCTGTACCTTCCATCTTAACAACAGATTAGCAAACACAACTCTAGAGATCAGGTGGAACAACAAAGTACATCCTGTTTACTGAGGCATCGCCCTGGACAGGACACTCTCTTTCAAAGAACACGTTCTTAAACTCAAAAAGAAGAAGATTTCCAGCAGGAATAATCTCCTTAGCAAACACATCCTGGGGAGCAGACCAGAGGACCCTGCGATCAATAGCCATGGCACTCTGCTATACAACTGCCAAGTATTGCACAACAGTATGGGCTTGGTCAATCCATGCCAACAAGGTTGACCCTGAGCTAAACAGTGCATGTCGAATCATCACCGGAACATTCCGAACAACGCGTCTTCCTGCTTTATACATGCTGGCCGGGATCGCACCTCCCCACATATGACGAGAAACCAGTTCAAGCAACTGATGGACTCCAGACACCAACTCCACCACCTCCAGGAAGTAAATCGCCGACGACCTTGTCGTCAGAGCTTTGCCACAGTGGAACCCCTCAATCCAAAGCAGTCCACAACACATGGGCTCGAGAGGTGGCGAGAGACTGGCCGCAGCCCTCTACCCACACCTCAAGGGCATCTACCCAATGGAACATCCCTCTCTAGGAAAAACTGGGTCAAAAGGTGGGCAAAACAAGGGACCCCACCCAAACAATGGACCACATTCTCCGTGAATGTTCCTGAGACCCTACATGCACCGTTGAAGATTGAAAGGATGCTAATGACGCCGCTCTTACCTGGATACGGCAGTGGCGTGGTAAGATATGATGATGAAGAACTCGGGTTTATGCAGTGGATTTATTAAATATTCAGACCATTTCACTTTTCACATTTTGTTCTGTTGCAGCCTTGTGCTAAAATCATTTAGTTCACTCAGTTTTTCCCGCATCAAGCGGCACTCAAATGACAAAACGAAAATTTATTTTAGAAATAGACTCGAGGCTGTCATGGCTACCAAAGGTGCATCTAATAAAGGCGGACTCAAAGGGGGTGAATATTTATGTGATCAATTATTATTTGGTACTTTTAAGTTATAATTAAACTTCCTTGGTGTTAACCCGAGCCTCTCTCGGGCTTGAAATTCTTTGTGAAAACAATTAAACCCCTTGGATTAAACGGTTATAATACCACATACACTCTTAAGTCCAAAGACAGACTTAGGACAAGATTCTGTTGCCATCCAGTGGATAAAATAACATCATGCTGCAAAAAAAAAAAAAAAAAATCATGAATAATTCTATGCATTTTTCCACTCTATGGTAACACATCAATGTTCATAAGCAGGATGGAACCTTCAACCAAAATACACAATAGGGTGTAAACAAAAAGCTGTAAAGCCAGTTTTAGAACAAACTGAAACGGGACCTTTAGTTGAATCAGGCGATAGTGAACTGGTCACATCAGTGTATGACCAAACCGCCTAGATATGCCTGGTGACTTCACTCTTGTGAATCTGCCAAGGGGTGCAGGATCTACGAGGTAAAAAGGCAAAATGACTGCGACCAAGGGGAAGGACGAGAAAGACGTTAGGACCTTGTCAGTGTTCATGTCAGAGGATATATATGAGCGCCACTAAGCCTTGCTGTGGTAGCTGATAATAACGCAACAATCCGCTAATGTTTGAGTAACTGAAAAAGTCTTTTTGACAAGTTGTAAGATGGTCCGCCTATTAGGCTGACCACAAACATTTAACTTATGCGGTGAACAATGCCGAGTTGGCATTACAATGCTTGAAAGATGTATCCATCGCAGAGGACGGGTCATGGTCTCGTTTGATGTTGTGTCGCTATTCACCATGATACCGATTCATCCGACCACAGAAACACAATTAATGAGACTAGGAAGTGACCCCACCACAGAGACAAGAACCAAACTGTCCACTAAAGACATAATGCACCCGATATCACTTTGCCAAAAAACTCACTTTCACTTCAACGGCAAACACTACATTCAGAAAGAAGGCATGCCAATGGGATCGCCATTATTAGGACTTCTAGCGGAACTGGTAATGCAGCGATTTGCAAATGTGGCTGTATCCCAGTTCACACCCAAAATTTGGATATGCTACGTAGACGACACATTCGTCATACTAAAAAATGATCAGTTGAATGAATTCTACAACCTCATCAATGCAAATGTTTCCTGCAATCCAATTCACCGTGGAAAAAGAAATGAACCGACACATCAGCTTCCTGGACATCAAACGTGAAAGAAATAATGACGCCACCCTGACCACAAGTGTGTACAGAACAGAATGCTACACAGACAAGATATTACACTTGGCCAGCAACCACCTGGTATCTCATAAACGGAGCTGTGCTAAAACTCTATGCAGAAGAGTCCACACCCGATGTAATACGAAGGAGACAAAAATGAATGAAAGACGTTATCTCTTCCGTCTTTTCACTTCAAACGGATACTCAAAAACATTCATTAAACGAAGCTTACACAGAAGACGCCAAAAAACTCAGCAAACCAATCGACTTGAATCAGAACCTCCACCCCACCTGGCACTCGCTCCCTTATCACCACAAGGTGTCTGAAGGTGCAGCATGAATCCTAGCCAAGTCAGGCGTCAGAATAGCACACAAACCCACGAACAATCTGCGCACGGTCCTCTTCGATGCTAAAAACAAGAAATCGACAGCAGAAACACCAAACGCAGTTTATAGCATTCCATGCAGTTCCTGCTCAGCGGTATACATGGTACAAACATCAAAAAGAATCGCAACACGTATACAGGAACACCACAATGCCATCAGAAAAAAGGACTCACTATCATTGATCTATACGCATACTAAATCAACAGGACAATGTACAAGTAAAATTTAAAGCCAATACTAAAAGTGCCAGAGAGCTGGCCGAATCTTGGCTATCAAATGAGGACTCCATCAACAGACAACTTGGACATAAATCCAGCATATGCAAACTTAAGAAGAACTTATTCATAATAAACAAGACTTTACACCCGATAACCGCCCCCCCTCTTCCTGATCACACTGACTTAGCCACCATCCACGCATCATTTTTGCTATATATTGCCTTTGATTCTTGTAAGTCTAAGCATTATCCTCTGATGTCGGCTCCTGGCAGGGGTTGAAAGCTCAGGAATAAAAACTACTTTATGATACTTGATTCATTTTTTTCCCTTTGTGGATCTCCAGCTGCAAATTATTTATTATATATTATATATATATGTGTGTGTATGTGTATATACGTATATATATAATATATACATAATTTGCACTGCAGTTGACTTTGCCTTTTGAGGAATTCTGAATCTCCATTGGAAAACACAAACATAAATGCAGGAAGTCGTGGAATGTGTACAGTCAGCTTGATAAATGAAAACATTACTGGCATGGTGTGCCCTTTCCATACAACAGGCACTCCTTCACTTACCAAATGAGCACCCAACTACATACAAAAGGTTTCTTCAGAGACAGTTACCTTTGGGATCATTGTGAGTCAAAAGCTGGATGTCGTACTCCTTGGCAAAGGCGGTCAGATCGGGTGGCATCACACAGCAGGAGGCCAGGTTTACCTGATTGCTGCTTGGCTTCACCTGAAATGTTCAATTAAAAAGCTGTAAGATGGCCTGAGCTCTTCCTGTCCCAGTTGTTCAGCTGTTACAAAAAAGAGTGAACATTTACCATACAAAAGTTCAAGATACTGTCGTTTAAAAACCTTAATTTCTAAATCTGTGCAGTAAAATATCAGAGTTTAAATTACATTAAGCGTAAGCAAGGATATGGACTGGCTGGCACTCGGGCTGGGTTGGACGGAACTCTACCCAGCTGGGGTACCTTTATAATGGATGGTCCTAAAGGAAGAATGGGCATCCTGCACAGAGCGGATAACTCCTTGGCTGGCCAGATAGATGGAAGGGGACACGTTCACCCCCCAACACAATGTGTGGCATTATCCTTCTGGCAGCTCTCCCATGTACACACCAGCATAGGAGTTGTAGTCCCAGTGAATGGCTCTGCTGGGTTTCATGGGAGTTGCCAAGCAGAGAGGACAAACACTTACTTTAGGAGGGCTCTGTATGATCCGGTGTGAGGCTGTGGCACCAGGATAAAAGAGGGTGCTCTGCCTTACTCGAAGAGTCAAAGTCGGGCGTGGAGGAAGAACAAAACGTACCAGGAGAGAAGAGGGCAACACGCAAACGTACTTGTTATATGATCAAAAAGGACTGTTTAAAAAGGGACAGTACCATATAAATAAGGCTATTTGAATTCAGGACTGTGCCTGGTGACAGATAAATAATAATTTGCCCTTTGTCACCGATTCTGTTCATAACTTTTATGGACAGAATTTCTAGGCGCAGCCAGGGTGTTGAGGGTCGGTTTGGTGGGCTCAGGATTGGGTCACTGCTTTTTGCAGATGATGTTGTCCTGTTTGCTTCATCAGGCCGTGATCTTCAGCTCTCTCTGGATCGGTTCGCAGCTGAGTGTGAAGCGGCTGGGATGGGAATCGGCACCTCCAAATCCGAGAGCATGGTCCTCAGCCAGAAATGGGTGGAGTGCCCTCTCGAGATCCTGCCCCAAGTGGAGGAGTTCAAGTATCTCGGGGTCTTGTTCATGAGTGAGGGGAGAATGAAGCGTGAGATCGACAGGCGGATCGGTGCGGCATCTGCAGTGATGCGGGCTCTGCATCGGTCTGTCGTGGTGAAAAAGGAGCTGAGCCGTAAGGCAAAGCTCTCAATTTACCAGTCGATCTACGCTCCTACCCTCACCTATGGTCATGAGCTATGGGTAGTGACCGAAAGAACGAGATCGCGAATACAAGCGGCTGAAATGAGTTTCCTCTGCAGGGTTTCTGGGCTTTCCCTTAAAGATAGGGTGAGGAGCTCAAAGTAGAGCCGCTGCTCCTCCACATCGAGAGAAGTCAGATGAGGTGGCTCGGTCATCTGATCAGGATGCCTCCTGGACGCCTCCCTGGTGAGGTGTTCCGGGTACGTCCAACTGGGAGGAGGCCCCGGGGAAGACCCAGAGCACGCTGGAGGGACTGTGTCTCCCGGCTGGCCTGGGAACACCTTGGGATTCTCCCGGAAGAGCTGGAAGAAGTGGCCAGGGAGAGGGAAGTCTGGGCCTCTCTGCTCAAGCTGCTGCCCCCGCGACCCGACCTCGGATAAGCGGAAGAGGATGGATGGACTGTGCCTGGCGTTTGAGGCTTTGAGGGGCCACATAATTAAAAAAAAAACAAAAAAAAAAAATGAACAAGCACTGCAAACAGGACCATCTTGACATCTGCAATCCACCTTAATAAAAGGGTAAGTGTCTGTGTGTCTGTCTGGTTGCTATGTCTCCGTTATTCCAAACGATGGCACATCACAAACAACTGTAGTGATAAAACGCATTGCATTTGTCATTCCAGCAGATGGCTCGTCACAAACATTTGCAAAAATGCATTTTATTACTACAAATAAGCATCTGTGTATCTGCTTGCCCATCCAGTTACCATGTATTTGTCATTCCAAAGATGGCTTAACACTAACTGTTTTACAAATCCCATACCAAATGGCACGTAACAGAGACATACACACTGCATGGTGTACTGCAAATGTTAACACCGAGGTCTACATTGATTATTTAGATTTCAGCCCATCTTGGAGGGGTAGCACAGCTCTACTGCATTGCCAGGACAAACTTGGCAGGGGTGCAATGGGCTTTCACAGAGTGGCGGATGCTTGATCACAATACCAATCAAGCTCATATTATCTTCGATTACCACAAAGACAGCATAAGTAACAGATTACAACAAACAGAACCTCATCCTGCAAAACGGCAACACTGTGACGTCTCATTGTAACAATCCAAAGGCCGGATGTTTCAGACACGCGTAAGGTAGCACAGGTAGTTTTGTTGCTTTTTATTCATCCATCCATTATCCAACCCGCTATATCCTAACTACAGAGTCACGGAGGTCTGCTGGAGCCAATCCCAGCCAACACAGGGCACAAGGCAGGAAACAAACCCCAGGCAGGGTGCCAGCCCACTGCAGTATGGTGATCACCGAGAACAAAATTGTATTTAATGAGTAAATAAATAAGTAATGTTCAACATGTTCACGTAGAAGAAAGAGATCCTTTACCTGTGCCCAGCTATGGAGCTGTTCCAGCAAGGTCTTGTCCAAATCGGACGTGCCAATAGTAGCAATCTTTTGGCTCTGCACGAGCAACTCCAGGACTTCCCAGAAAGGCTTCAGGTGATCCAAGGTGATGCCAATTCCATCGTCAAGGGGAGAGGGCACAATGATCACAGAGTCAAGCTGAGACACCCCAAGGGTGGCACAAGCTGGAAGAGGAACAAAATGGAAGGTGTCAATCAGCTTCTAAAACAGGGGTCGCCAAGGAGGACCACCGTGGCTGCAGGTTTTCATTCAAACCCTTTTTATTTTTTTTTTAAATGAGTGCCCTGTTTGTGCTGCTAATTAACTTCTTATGAATTCCTTTTAAATTGAATTGCTTTTATAAGATTTGTTCCCATGGATTTCTTCATCATTTGTCCGAGTTGCTTCATTTCTTTCCTGAAATGGAGTGAAATGTGAAGTGAGGGAGCCAAGAGAAGACCAACTAAGTCAGGGCCTCAAACTCCAACCAGCTGCTTAATGAGGTGCCGATTCTTGTCGTTAATTAAACCCGATCTTTAATTTTGGGGCTTGCTGCTGCTCTCGTGGTACATTAGCAGACATTTCCAAAATTGTTGATTTGCTCTTTCTAACAGCACTGGGGACCTGAGCAGATCGACACTCCTGAGACCTTCACCTTTCTTTATTTTCAGATCTTGTGTGATGGACGCCAGTTGTTTTGGCTCCTTTTGTATGTTATTATCGTTTAGCTGCTAATTAAGGAAAAAGAAACAATTGAGGGGTCTGAGTCTTCAAGAACAAGTCAATGAAAATGAGTTCAGTCAGTCAGTCAGTGCCCAACCCGCTATATCCTAACACAGGGTCACGGGGGTCTGCTGGAGCCAATCCCAGCCAGCACAGGGTGCAAGGCTGGAACAAATTGCGGGCAGGGCGCCAGCCCACCGCAGTAAAATTAGTTCAAAAGAAGTGAATTAGCAGAAAAAAAAACAGGCTACTCATTAAGAAAAGGGTTAGAATGAAAACCTGCAGCCACGGTGGTCCTCCAGAAAGCGGAGTTGGCAACCCCTGTTCTGAAACATGACAACAAGTGAAACATTAGATGCACAGAATCCAATGTGTCCAAAATCATTACAGCGTTATTAACATTCAGAATACTTACGAGTGATTTAAATAAAAATGTGACAGTGCAGTAGAAAGATACTCTTAGGTTCACAAGTATTTGGACAGTGACACAACTTTCATCAGTACATCACCACAATGGAATTGAAATGAAGCAATCAAGATGTGACTGAAAATGTAGACTTTCAGCATTAATACGCAGGGTTTGACAAAAAATGTGGTACGAGTGGTTTAGGAATGGCCACCATTTTTATACTTCGATCCCAGCATTTTCAGGGGCTCAAAAGTAATTGGACACATTCACATAATCATAAATATAATGAGTTTTGTCAATACTTGGTTGAAAATTAGGCTTAGGGCTCCACATGCACTTCAGAACAGGTCATCCACCTGAACCTCCGCATGTTCAGGTCTGGCCAGGACTCGGATGGAAGACCGTCTAAGAAAAGCTTGGGTCGGCCCTGGCGGTCAGCAGGGGGGCCGCTTACCCTGTGGTCTGTATGTGGATATCAGTACTCCAGTGCTGTAAAGATGGCGCCGTTTTTCGGAGGACTTCCCGATTCTCTGTTGTCATAAAAGATCCTTGGGCATCATTCTTGAAAAAAAAGAGTAGGGTTTATCCCGATGTCCTGACTAAATTGCCCATCACAGCCTCATCCATTCTTGGTGCCAGGCCACAAGGGTTGTAAGGGGTTTACACAAAATTAAAACTGCTTCTTTCATTCACTGAGAAACAAAATCACCAAGAATGTGTTAATTAAATGATTTGATAATTAAGCTCAAAGGTATAAATGAACACACCAGGGAACGGCCGTTCGCTAAACAAACGGGTGCATTTTTCTCACCTTTACCCTGAATGTCACCTCTTGCCATATATCGGGCAGTGTCACTGCTATCGGGAAGGACTTTCCTCATCTTTATTAGAAAGGTCAGGGTGAAGGGTCATATTGTTAAACATCCAGTCACTGGGTAAGCCGGCCTTAATCTTAATGAGGCCATTTCCCTGTTGAATTACACCGATTCACAGCTAGCAACAAACACAATTCCCTCTCCAAGTGTAATTAACTGTCATGGTGACGTGACTATTACGTTCTACACTCCTCAGAGGTCATTTTGTGCAACTCTTAAAGTCAAACTAAGCAAGCTGCATGCACCCCAGTAGAAGAAAACCACAAATCCACTTATAGGAACATAGCAGCAGTGAGCACAAAAATCTGGTTAAGATATCCATACCCTAATAATTCTTTACATTTACAGAGCGCTCTTCTCACATTTAAAGTGCTTCAAGGAGTGGGGAGCAACTTCAACCACCACCAGTGTGTACCTGGATGATGATGTGACGGCAGCCATTTTTGCACCAGTATGCTCACCACAAAGATCTGCAGGCTGTGATCTTCACGGAGTCAATGGAGGTTCTGATCGGGGGTCTCGAGAGACTGAGCGAGAAGTCCGAGTGTCTGGGCTTGCGAGGGTCCCGATAAAAACCAAACATCCAGGCCTTTAATGATCTCTTGGGCACGGCCATCAGCAGTGTGTCTGTCTGCAGAGAGAGTGTCGACCTCGTCGTCGAGATGTTTACTTACCTTGGCAGTGCCATTTATGTCTCTGGTGACTCTACCCATGAAGGCAGTAGACAGATTGGGAGAGCATGGGGGTCATGAGGGATGCTGGAAAGGGGTGTGTGGTGCCAATGATATCTATGCAAAAGGATGAAGGTCCAAGTCGATCAATTGATCGATCGATAGATAGATACTTTATTAATCCCAAGGGGAAATTGAGTCCTGGTGCTTCCTGTTTGTGAGACATGGCCGCTATCCAGTGACCTGAGACAAAGACTGGACTCCTTTGGTATTGTGTCTCTCCGGAAAATCCTCCAATGTGATTTCTTACCTCCGTATCACTAGGGGTATTGCCTTTTTATATTATATCTACGAGGTGTGGCAGAAAAGTAATGAGACTGATTTTTTATTTACCAAAGTTTTTATTTTTTTTCAAACATCAATGTTATCCCCTTCAGAGTAGTTCCCTTGGGCAGCTACACATCGATGGAGACGTTGTTCCCACTGTTGGTAGCAGCGCTGGAAGTCTTCAACCGGTATGGTCTTCAGCATGTCCGTTACACTCTTTTGGATGTTTTCTAAAGTCCCGAAATGACGTCCTTTGAGGACATTTTTCAGTTTAGGAAAAAGTCACACGGACTGAGGTCAGGTGAATAAGGGGGCTGGGGAACCACAGGAATGCGTTTTTTTCGATTGTCCTTCTGCTCAATTGTGAGGTTTTTCGGCACCATTTTGGCACAGACCTTTCGCAAGTGCAAATGTTCAGTCAAAATTTGATGAACGGTAAATCTGTTCAAATTCAATTGTTCACTCAACATTCTTAATGTTAAACGACGGTCTGATCTCACAAGAGTGTTCACACGTTCGATTTTTTCATTGGTTTTCGAAGTTGAAGGCCTCCCTGAAAAACTTGAACTCGGGATAAAGAATGTTCCCCATAGGCCTGTTTTAACTTTTCAAACGTCACACTTGCCGTTTAATGGCACAACGTTGCTCCAAATTCCGCTGTTCCATTTTGCGTGGCGCAACCAAAACACAACTTCGCTAATAGCAGTCACAAAAATCACGTAGTTAACGGAAGGAGTTGAAACTCGCACTGAGCTATGGGAGGGTACTGATACACGGGCTCTATCAAGGACAACAGCGCAGCGCTGCCAGATTGCTTGCAGTGTTGCCAGTCTCATTACTTTTCTGGCACACCTCGTATATAGTTTTGGGTTAGACCTGAGATGAAGACTGGACTCCTTCATGTGTGTCTCTCCTGAAAATCCTTGGGTCCCGTTGGTTTGACTTTGTGTTGCTCATGGAGTCCCAAAGGAGGCACATGACCTGCATTGTGAGGGAGCGTCAGTTACGGCACTACGGCCATGTGGCGTGTTTCCCCGAGGGTGATCAGCTCGTAAGATCCTCATTGTTGGGGACTCGAGTGGCTGGAGCAGGCCAAGGGGTCGCCCATGTAACACCTGGCTGCGGCAGATAGATAGGTGGGACTGGACCGCGTGTCTGCCTGGGGGGTTGCCAACCGGGATCCCGAGTTGTTTTGTCATGTAGTGGGTGCAGCAACCCTCTGTACCAGTGCAGGCTCCCCAACTTGACTTGACTTGATGCTCACCACACATTAGCTGTTAGGTGGTGAGAGAGTGACAGTTAAGGACATGGGATGATTAAGGGTCCAGAATGACTAGGCCGTGGTGGGCAATTTAGCCTGGACATCAGGATACACGCTACTCTTTACGAAGGAGGCAGGCCCAGCGATCTTTTATAACCACAGAGTTAGAGTTGGGACTTTGGTTTTATGTCATCCAAAGGACGGCGCCATTTTTACAGCACAGAATCCCAGGGACTGCACTTGGGAGCCACGTTCAGACCACAGGGTAAGCGCCCCATAGTGGCTTTGCCAACATCTCTTCTAGCGGCAACCCAAGGTCTCCCAGCTGATTAGGGAATACAACTTATTAGGATTTTGATAACTAAGCATTTAAAAGATTAAAAGGTGAAGCTATACAATTTCATAAGGACAAAAATACCTCATAACAGAAAAGAGTATTCAATTCAACAAAACTTTTGTTCAGTACAGAAAGCAGAACCCTTTTTTGATACGCGAGTTTGGTTTTGACATTTCGCCGTTTATTTGCATGTTCACCAGAATTAAAGCCGTTCAGCGGAAACTTTGGAAAGACAAGCAGACTTATTTCACCTCGCTGTCGTACTAAGATTAGTAAAAGCTTACCCAGTTCCACTGCACTTCTAATGGATGAAGCATCAGATCCAGTGAGAAAAAGCTTCACTATAAAGTAAAACATATTTACAGGATGTTAGTGTTAATTTCTTAAGAGCCAGGGAGGAAAGAATGATGGCAGTCAATTTATGAAGACATAAAGACTGACCAAAAAAAAAGATACCCCAGTGTGCGCTTACCAGACACCTTCAGCTCTTCTCTCTCCTCAGGAGTGATCACCTCTGCCGCTTGGGGCATCGAACACTCCAGCGTGGCGTGTGCCAAATCCTAAAAAATGACAACATTACTTTAGACAAGCTGTACTCGAGCTATGAATTCATGAAAGAGGACTAGCGCCCTACATACAACATCTCAGAATGCAAACCGCACTAAAGGCCTCATATCGTGTGTACTCTGCTAGCCTTCCCATAAACGAAGAAATGAAAACTACCTAATCATTTACAATTGCACCCGAAGGCACTAAAACTACAAATTACTGTCAAAAATACCTTAAAAATAAACTACCGCCCGTGAACTTCTAAATCCCTGCACAGAAAGGGACAGCTCACAGTTTCCACAAGTTTAGCGCTAAATGTGAAGTATACACGGGTGAGATAAGTAGGTTTACAGTTGTTTGTACGGACAAAGACACGCAGGTTATGATTATTACAACAGCGTTTTTAACTTTAGTAACTCAAAAGAATGGCACAGTGCACGCAGGTCCGATCTCCGAAGTGCTCAATGAGCGAATATGTGCCGTGTGCTCACAACTGTAAACCTACTTTTGCCCACCCTTGTATATGGCAGGAACACCTCCTCTTCCTCTTCCTCTTCTTCTTCTTTCAGCTGCTCTCATTAGGGGTCACCACAGTGGATCATCTTCTTCCATCTCTTCTTGTCCTCGTCATCTTGCTCTGTCACCTGCATGTCCTCTCTCACCACATCCATAAACCTTCTCTTAGGCCTTCCTCTTCTCCTCTTCCCTGGCAGCTCTATCCTGAACATTCTTTTCCCAGTATACCCAGCGTCACTCCTCTCCACATGTCCAAACCAACGCAATCTCCCAACCATCCCACCTGAGCTGACCCGCTAATGTAAAAAAAAAAAATGGGAGAAAAACAAAATATATTCATAAATTAACCCACCAGTCCTTGATCTGGGCTGATTTTGGAAGACCACTCGTTCAGTGTGGCACGGATGCAGTCTTGCAGCTGAAAAATAAAGCACAGAATTTTATATCTTCCATATTGTAGGTATACTTCAACAATTAACGTAAGAACACCAGCTGTGCTACCGGTCTAAAAATCCCGGGCTGAAATCTTAGTAGTCCATGCAGACCTCAGTGTTAACACCTGCAGTGCTCCATCTGTGGGAATGTATTTTGCAAATAACTGTAATAACAGAATGCACTGCATTTGCCATTCCAACAGTTGGCACCTCACAAACATCTGTAGTGATGCATTTTATTGCTACAAATGTTTGCTGCGCCATTAGTTGGAATGATAAATACAGTGCATTTAATGACTACAAATGCTTGTGATGTGCCACCTGTTGAAATGACAGAGACCTAGCAACCAGATGGGTGCACAGATAACTGCTTATGTCATTAAGGTCAGTCAGTCAGTCGGTCGGTTGGTCATTCTCCAACCACTATATCCTAACACAGGGTCACAGGGGGTTTGCTGGAGCCAATCCTAGCCAGCACAGGGTGCAAGGCAGGAACAAATTCCCAGGCAGGGCGCCAGCCCACCGCAGGGCACACCCACGGGACAATTTAGGATGGCCAATGCACCTAACCTGCATGTCTTTGGACTGGGGGAGAAAACCCAGGCAGACACAGGGAGAACATGCAAACTCCACGCAGGGAGGGCACGGGAAGCGAACCCGGGTCTGCTAACTGCGAGGCAGCAGCGCCACCCCAGTGGCCACCGTGTCGCCCTCTTATTATGTGCCAAATGAGAAGAGACCACTCGGCCCATCAGGCTTCAAGAATTTCCGGGTTCACTGCATTGACTCCCCATATCAACCTTGAGACAAATACAGGAATGCCTACCCATCTACAGCCTTTTTGTCTTTGAATATTAAAGCACCTTCAGGAGACAAGTGTGAAGCCTGTCTTCATTACAATTTTGATTCAATTGGCCTACTCAAGGCACTTGAAATAGAAAACTAATATCGATTCTGTTATAAAAAGGCACAGCCGAGGAGTTCACTCCACCACAGCGGCTGCAGATTCAGCTGCACACTGCAGTTATCGAGGATGTACTCAGCTTGTCCATCACTGAGTGGTTTGTACCCCCAATATCTTGTGGTATTCTTACATAAAGTTAGGGCTTAACTTGAGTATTCATTCAGGGCTTTTCACACTACCTCGCACTATGAAGGCTTAGGTTTACACTCCTTATTTTATGAAACTATAGGCGGCGAGTCAAACACAAAAATGGAGTCCGATTCCTTGTTTGGACGCATCCTTGGTCAATAAATGTGACTCTGATAAGAATCTTAAGAAACCATCCTTATATATAATTTGATACTATCCGATACTATGTGTATGGTGTTTGCATTAATACAAGTTAGAACCACACAACGGGACTCTGCCTCTGTAGTTAGAACATAACGTGGCAAACGCGGACGCAGTATTGCATGATTGGCTAAGAATGTTTGAATGCTTCAGTGATGCCACTGGACAGCCGAGTATATTATATTATTTATATATATATATATATATATATACACACACATATATATATATATATATATATATATATATACACACTCACCTAAAGGATTATTAGGACCACCATACTAATACGGTGTTTGACCCCCTTTCGCCTTCAGAACTGCCTTAATTCTACGTGGCATTGATTCAACAAGGTGCTGAAAGCATTCTTTAGAAATGTTGGCACATATTGATAGAGATAGATGGAGATTTGTGGGATGCACATCCAGGGCACGAAGCTCCCGTTCCACCACATCCCGAAGATGCTCTATTGGGTTGAGATCTGGTGACTGTGGGGGCCATTTTAGTACAGTGAACTCATTGTCATGTTCAAGAAACCAATTTGAAATGATTCGAGCTTTGTGACATGGTGCATTATCCTGCTGGAAGTAGCCATCAGAGGATGGGTACATGGTGGTCATGAAGGGATGGACATGGTCAGAAACAATGCTCAGGTAGCCCGTGGCATTTAAACGATGCCCAATTGGCACTAAGGGGCCTAAAGTGTGCCAAGAAAACATCCCCCACACCATTACACCACCACCACCAGCCTGCACAGTGGTAACAAGGCATGATGGATCCATGTTCTCATTCTGTTTACGCCAAATTCTGACTCTACCATTTGAATGTCTCAACAGAAATTGAGACTCATCAGATCAGGCGACATTTTTCCAGTCTTCAACTGTCCAATTTTGGTGAGCTCGTGCAAATTGTAGCCTCTTTTTCCTATTTGTAGTGGAGATGAGTGGTACCTGGTGGGGTCTTCTGCAGTTGTAGCCCATCCGCCTCAAGGTTGTGCGTGTTGAGGCTTCACAAATGCTTTGCTGCATACCTCGGTTGTAACGAGTGGTTATTTCAGTCAAAGTTGCTCTTCTATCAGCTTGAATCAGTCGGCCCATTCATTCTCCTCTGACCTCTAGCATCAACGAGGCATTTTCGCCCACAGGACTGCCGCATGCTGGATGTTTTTCCCTTTTCACACCATTCTTTGTAAACCCTAGAAATGGTTGTGCGTGAAAATCCCAGTAACTGAGCAGATTGTGAAATACTCACGCTCAGAATTGCTGAAATCACCTTTCTTTGCCATTCTGACATTCAGTTTGGAGTTCAGGAGGTTGTCTTGACCAGGACCACACCCCTAAATGCATTGAAGCCATGTGATTGGTTGATTAGATAATTGCATTCATGAGAAATTGAACAGGTGTTCCTAATAATCCTTTAGGTGAGTGTATATATATATATATATACACACACATACACACTGTGGAGGACTGCCAGCTTCCCAATGCCGGTCAGCTCCCCCAGGCCACCTGGAGGAGCTCTCCCGACAGCAGGATCGTGCCCCGAGGTCCAGCAGGGCCTTATGGACTTTGTAGTGTTTATACACAGCCCTGCTGGATACCTTGGTGACCACCAGAAGTCGCTGTGGGGGGCTTATGGGCCCTGTGAGGCCGTACGACCTGGGAGTACGTCACAGTCACGTGACGGGAAGAAATGTCGTGCTCCCGGGTTGAATAAAAGGACTGATTGCCCAGACCCGGAAGGAATTAGGAACTATGGATTGATGGGACAGAAACACCTCCGGGTCAGGGGCTATAAAAGGACACTGAGCTGTGCTGGGAAGTGGAGGAGCAAAGATTATTGTGTGTATTTAGTGATTAGTAGTGGATTGTTGATTATAGTTATTATTGTGTTGGTGTATGAGTAGTGTGGAGGGTGCTTGGTGCACTGAAGAACAAAATAAAAAGTATTGGACTTTCACCCGGTGTCTGGAGTTGTACCTGAGGGTTCAAGGGAGCACTAGCGCCCCCTACTGCCACAATATATATATATATATATATACACACACATACATACACACACAGGGTGATACAGAAAAACAGGAACTTTTGAAATGCATACTGGCAGCCATGTACAGTTGGCAGCACTGCACAACAGGGACCTTGAGCTGTAAACAATCTCGCCATTTAGTAATCAATTGCAAGTCAATCAATGGAAGCTGCGTGAGAATTATTCGGTAATTAACCGTGTCATCGCAAGATTCGGTGACATTCCCTGGCCCTCAAGATCACCGGATTTGTCTGTTTGTGACTTTTTCTCGTGGGGCTACCTTAAGAGTCGGGTCTACACGACTCGGCCAAGGACACTGAATGAATTGAAACACAGAATTCAAGACGAAGTTTGTGGTCTCCCAGCTGAGATGTTGCAGCGATCAATGGGGAACCTCAACAGCAGATTGGAAGAATGCATACGTACAGGAGGACGCCATCTACAGGACGTCATTTTCGGACATTGATAATTTGGATTGCTGTCTCTTAAAAGGCAAGTTGTAGTGGTTCAATTGCTGTCAGTAAAATGTTTTTGTTGGATTTCTTCTATTTTTATTGGGTTTTTCAAAAGTTCCCGTTTTTCTGTGTCACCCTATAGATAGATAGATCACATACACGCACACCTACTTTGATTAAATAGTTTCAGTAATGAATGGATGGTTTTATCTCACAATTGTTTTCACCTTGGCAGGAGGGAGCAGTAAAGTGACTTGGAGGGCATATTATGCCAGTATTACCTGGCACAGACTCTTATCATTCCTGTACAGCCGGGGTGTAAAGTGTTTAACGTGCGACCTGAAACAGTCCCGGCTCTCAATACCCTCCAGATGTTTTCATGAAACATTCTGCTCCTCCACGGACCTCCTTGGTCCCTTACACGGATGGCACACAGAGGCCCGAGCACCAGCCATGTATCATAACTTCTCTTTGGCCCTCCAGCTACACAGGCTATGTAATCCTGGACAAAGATCTGAAGCTGAAAGGGCCTCGTCAGACACGGAGTTACACCAATAGGTCTGAAACCCAAGAAGCAAAGAAAGGCCGGTGTGTTGAGTGTAAATCTGGCGAGGTAATGACAGACGAGCTCTTTAGCTTCACTCATGTTATTTACACAAAGACCATGGTGACCAGCAGAATCTTCATCCTCCCCTACGGTGTCGTTGCTGGGAATGTGCGTGTAATTTTCACATAATGTACATTACACCTCCGAAGAGACAGCAATAGCAGTATTTTCCTACCTTGTGCCCAGTGTTCTTGGGAAGATATTAATTAGAATTAGAAGTTAATAATGTTAGATGGATGTATGTAAGAATGTTCGGGCGTCACTTCTGAACAGCTTCAATGACTTACAGGAAATTTGGCATGTATATTTATTATGGTCCTAGTCAGACGATAGGCTACATTTTGGTGGCGACTTTGAGAAATGCTGCTATGTGACGCATTATCTTCTTACACTTGAAGTACCAAATCAAGGATGCATACAAACAGATTGTCATGAAAGTTTAGAGATAAAGGTATAGCTACTTTAAAAAGCAGTGTAAGCATCAACTCGGTACTACCGTGATGGGCGAACTCCCAGACTTAGACAGTGGAACATTTTCGTCAATCACGTTATAGGGAGGCGGCACGATGGCGCAGTGGGTAGCACTGCTGCCTTGCAATTAGGAGACCCAGGTTCGCTTTCCGGGACCGCCCTGTGTGGCGTTTGCATGTTCTCCCCGTGTCTGCGTGGGTTTCCTCCCACAGTCCAAAGACATGCCGGTCAGGTGCATTGGCGATTCTAAATTGTCCATAGTGTGTGTGTGTATACACATGTGTGTGTGGTGCCCTGCCCAGGGTTTGTTTCCTACCTTGCGCCCTGTGTTGGCTGGGATTGGCTCCAGCAGACCCCCGTGACCCTGTATTTAGGATATAGTGGGTTGGATGATGGATGGATGGATGGATGGACGTTGTAGGGAATAAAGTCAATATTTTTGCTACCTCAGTTTTCCTTTTTTAGTCACTTTCAAATAATGTCTTCTAGAAAGAGAAATAATTTAAACTGAAGATGGGGCGATGCCAAATGGATGGATGGATGGATGAAGAACAGCGAAATGACCATTGGGCTGCAAACCAGAGGAATGCTCAAGAAAGAGATGCAGAAAGCAGGCTTGCCAATCATCCACCCATTTCCCAAACCCACTCTATCTTGAGAATGTTCATTTACCAATCATGTTGCTCAGAAACCTTGGCAGATGGTACTAAACTAAGGTATACCTCTTCGTAGCCATATAACAGATGCTGAAATATTGACGGGCAACAGAACCGATGAAAATCGTTTTCATACCAAGAAAACCCGATTCCCAAAAATTTTCCACAGTAAATGTCTGTGATTTCCTGTTTGGGTCATCTTTGCAATGAACCTAAATAAATCACAAGGTCAGGCCCCGAAGAGTGCAGGCACTGGTTTAAGAACAGATTGCTTCTCCCATAGGCATCTTTATGTGGGCTCCTCACAAGTCACGTCACACAGGTCTTTGCTTACTTAAGCTCCAAGAAACAAAACGTTGTTTATAAAGAATCAATCGGTAATCATTTGACGTTTATATTAAAATACGTGATTTTAATGTTTCTCCAAATATAAAATTGACAGTTTTGAATCTGTAATATACCTGTCAGAGACGGGTAACTCAGATCTAAAATATAACATACTCACCCCGGGACAAGCTGGAATCACCAATCGCTCTGATCTTTGAGGATGTGTTTAGAAAACTAAAGTAACACAAATTGAATGTGGAAACCCCACACATACAACGTCGAGGAATGGGGATATGAGCTCCCGACAATGGATCCGGGAGGCGACAGCGCTACCCACTGCGCCACCTGCTGCATTCCTAAGGCGGTTATTGCATTTAGTTTATTTAAAGTGAAAGTCCATAGCTCATCATTAACTAAGTCGTGACTTTCCCAGGTTCACACCACCTTGCGATCTTTCGGTTACCACAAGTCCACATTTTAAAGCACCGGCTGAGTTCTGATGCCAAGAGGCGGCCGCTGGACACTCCTGCACCGGGAGCGCAGCTTACTCGGCGTCACCTACGCTGGGCACGAACTGCCAAATGCCTCGCCTGCGGTTTTTAGCGCGGTTACGGCGGACATTACCACCATGATAGCCCGCCTCTCGATTTTTCTCACTTTAAACCGCAATTTTAATTCATCAAAGATCAGAATTCTCAACGAACACAAAGTAAGGATACCGCGACACGAGCCGTTCCGCTTCCCCTCCGCCAGCCACTTTACCTCTTCACCCGGTGATGAAGGACATTTTTTCTTCTGCCGATTCCAGTTGACCAAGTTTCCTGTATGCATATTGAGGACAGTCGCTTGGCTAAAAAGCCGTTGTGCCGCTGGATTCGTAGTTTCCATGTGTTTCGACAAACAGAAGCTGGCTAGGACTGCGTCTTCAGTGCAGGCGGAAAGCGTGTAAGAAGACTTGTACGGGTGTGGGCGGGACAGGCACAACACGCCAAACTCTATTAGATTGACAGACGACTGACCAATGCCTGCAGGCTTCCGGACAGCCTCCTCGGAAGGCGGGACTGAGCGGTCGTATTTGATGGACGGATAGTTTTGCCAATTAGTAAGCAGCGTTACTAGGCAACATTTCCCGCCTACATTGAGGATTGGCTGTTTGTCACCTCCCGCCATAATGATTTGACGCTCCCGAACACAAACGACGGACTGGATTCTCGGCTGGAGCGTTTTTTTCTGTCACAAGTACATTATAAGGAGGCTACGTCAGCATGCGTCAGCAAAACGTAAGAAAAAAAAAATAAAGTGTTAACATCTAATAAGATTTCAGCCATTATGGCTCACAAACACCTTATATAAGGGTTTTGGGCAGTGGTCAGTTTGCCTAATTAGGTATTCAACCAGTGTGGGTCACAGATGTCTTGATCAGTGGTCTGCTTCTAATGCTGCCTGACATCAAGTGGGCAGATGGGCTCCTCGGCGTTGTAGTAGGGGTATCATTCTGAAGTCCGATAAATAGCATTTACAAATTAATTTTTTAGTGAAAGTCAAGCAAAGTGACACCTTTTATTGGCTAAACTAAAAAGATTACAATATGCAGGCTTTCTGGGCAACTCAGGCCCCTTCTTCAGACGAGATGTAACCTTAAAATTAATTTTGCAAATCTGACCAATTTTAGGTTGCATAGAGCAACATTTTATTCAAACCTGACCAGCATGTATGACCAAGCCTTAGGGCTGTGAGCCAACAGCCTCGACTGCAGTGTTGCTACTGTGTTGTAGTGATGGCGCCGAGTGCCAGCGTGGATTCTCTGCTCTTTGCTTGGCTCTTTCAGGCAGCTTGCTGTCTTTTGAAGAACTGCTCGCTGTTGCTTCACTAGTTGGAATTCATGCACAGCTTTGCAGGTTTGCTGTTTTTTAGAGACTCCCCTGAGGCTGGCTCTGAGGTTACTCATTTACATGATGAAACGCCAGTGCATAGTGATGGGGACTCATGCCCAGGCTGATAGAACTTGTCAGCCCTGCCTTCAAAGTCGCTGAACTTCTAACTCCTTAAAACTGCACACATTATTTCAAAATGGCAGGGTGGTCTTTGTTTCAGTTGTGGCCGTGAGGCCACTGACAAAGGCACGTCAGTCAGGGTTTTCAGATGGCACAGAAGGGATGTTGCCGTGATTAACGCTGTGCTGTGATCTGTTCATTACTTGTGTGGAGCTGCAGATGTGCCAGTCTCTTGCCTGAACTGACGCTGTACATGGTGTTCCAAACCCGGGTGTCAGCTTTGAGACTCTCCCTCCACGGCTGCTCTGTAAGTCCTCTGTGATCTGCGCAGTGTGACCACCAGCCCTGCTCATCCGGGGTCAGTCGTAACTCAGCTTGCCCCACTTTTCCCAACTCCAATAGCCCTAAGACTCCACTGGTGACCGCTCACCCGTTTTGATGACGGTAGCAGGTGGAGAAACGGCGGTGGCGCTGCAGAGGTAGCCTTCTTCTCAGCGGTCTTTCTCCCTGTACTTATGCTGCAGTCCCAGACCCAGGATCTCAGCATCGAGACCCACCAGCAACTCTTCAGGAGAGCCCAGCAAGTCCATTTTAGATCTTTGCAGTACTAGGAGCTTGGCTAAGTCAGACTGTAGATCTTCTCATTTCACTCTTGACACCAATGTAGTGCTCTTTACGTGGCTCTCTGTCCTTAAAAGGACCGTTGCCACACCGTTTGAAATTCATACGTGACTTTGCAGGTTTGCAGTTTTTTTAGGCTCTCCTGCAGCTGGCCCTGAAGCTGCTCATTTATATGATGTCAAGCCTACTCATAGTGGTGGTGAGTAATCTCAAGGAAGATGCAACCTGTCAGCTCTGTTACAATAGTAATAGTTTAATGAAGGCTGGTCCACCAGTACAGGACAGCAGCTAAAGGAAGAGGTGTCGGCAAGCCCGGGAGTGGGTGCTTACCCTGTGGTTTGAGTGTGGATCCCAATGTCACAGTGTAGTGACGGGGACACGGCACCGTAAAAATGGTGCCACCCTTCACATGAGATGTAAAACCTGAAGCTTGACTCTCTGTGGGCATAAAAGATCCCTGGGCATCCTTCATAAAGAGTCGGGTGTATCCCAATATCCCGGCCTAAATTGCCCACCACAGCCTGATCTCTGTGCCAAGAGATTTCACCAGGCCCGGTGCCAGAAATAAAAGACAAAGAGTAGATGACAAAGTACAACGTCGTAAAGAATTCAGAAACGCTGGCGCGGTACACGTGCAGGGCAGGTTAAAGATAATGGAAGTACGAAAATTCGAAAGTCTCAGAAAAATGATAGCAAAGATCGCATTAGCCAGCGTTTCTCAACCTTTACGTATTTGCGACCCGAGTTTTCATAACAGTTTTAATTGCGCCCCCCTAAGGTTTTTTTGAAAGGAGCCCACTAATACCAATTTGTTCCTTTTTAATTAATGATATATCATAGATGCATATTTTTTTTTATACCTACTTAACTTTTATCGACACTTATCTAACTCTATATTTATTGTTCCAGGATCAGAATGTAGTTTAAGTTCATTTGTTTTGGTTTCAGTAGATGTATTTTTCATATTTTCGATTCTTGTTCGCTTTTTTTCACATCTTCGCGTCCCCCTTTTTGTTACTTCGTGCCCCCCTAGGGGGCCCCACCCCACAGTTTGAGAATCACTGGCATTAGCGATAACAAATGGAAATTATTACTAGGTGAAAAAAATGGAACAGCGAAAAGAGGTTCGGATTTAAACTTGAAGTCGGAGAGTTGGAGATCGTCGTCTTCTTCCCAATGAAGAGGCGTATCCACGAGAGTGAAAAGATTTGTTGTTTGGTGGAAGTGAAATCCCGCGAGACAAGACTTTATGCAAAGAGATTTGGAAAAGTCCCGCCCACATCTAAAACGTTTACAACCCCGCGAGACACGGCGCAGTCATTCCTCATTCGTGTGAATGCTCTTGTCAGACTCAATTCGTGTAGAGAGAAAGAAACGAGATTCACTCGCGGGCAAGTTATACGTTGCGTTGTCACGATGAGAGTCCAAACACAGAATCAAAATTCAATGTAATAGACGAAAAGGCAAAAGTGAAAAGAGATCGACTGTATGGACAGAGGTGATATGACGGAAGGATGTAGATATCGTTTGGCCTTAAACTTTAAGTCAGAGACTTGGAGATCGTCTAATTCGTGTTGTAGAGTTTCTACCCAATGAAGAGGCGTCTCCACGAGAATTAAAAGATTTATTTGGTGGAAGTGAAATCCACAAACGCGAGCGGCAGAGACAAGAAGTGGCTGGCACATACCGCAGGCAGGGGGGTTGGCGAGCAAAGAGAGCAGGGGGTGAAGCCCCCTAGTTAAGATAAACATCGGGCTCGTAAAGTTTTTAAAATGACGAGTGTCTTCATAATTAGGGTAACGGCACGGTGGCGCAGTAGGTAACGCTGCTGCCTCGCAGTAAGGATACCCATCTGGGTTCGCTTCCCGGGTCCTCCCTGCATGGAGTTGGCATGTTCTCCCCGTGTCTGCGTGGGTTTCCTCCCACAGTCCAAAGACATGCAGGTTAGGTGCATTGGCGATCCGAAATTGTCCCTTGTTGTGTGTGTGAAAAAAAAAAAAAATTAGGGTTAGGGTTAGGGTTAGGTGGGCTGGCTGGGTTTGGCTCCAGCAGACCGCCCCGGACCCTGTAGTTAGGATATGGTGGGTTGGATAATGGATGGATGGCTGGATGGATGGATGTCTTAGCAGAAATCGTTTGTCACGTTGTTAGAGAGAGTCGTGCTTTTTCTCTTTTCTTGTCTCACTGCGCTTCTTCTTCTTCTTGTCCGTCTGAATGCCACATTTTCCCGTGTAAACTCGACAACATAATCCTACCGATGTGAACATGTCAAGTGACACAGCAGGTCGACACCGTAAACTCCCGAAGCTCCTTTTCCAATCGCCCAGCGTCAGATTTGCCAGATGCTGCTTCTGCGTTGACAGATGCACAGCAGACGGGTTCCTCAGTCCTGGAACGGAGCCACCCGACTCCATATATTGGCCTGCGCCCGTCCCGTCCCTGGGAATACTTGAACTCTTGAACTCGTGAGGATGACTAAGCAGAAAGAAACAAAGCGAGATGACCCGATGATTCATTTCATTACAAGCAAAGGGAAAGCAGAAGCGGAGCAGGCCAGGCCTACCGCGGTGCTCCAGCCCCACATGTCCCAACGATGATGACAAGATTGTCCAAATGTATTTCCTCTACAGTAGTTAGCAGGAAAGACTTCCTGTAATTGTGTAGGCGTGGGGATCTAACATGGCTGCCCAAAGTGAATGAGAGAGGCTCTGGCCCAAAGAAACTCATAAGCCACACAACCTAAAAATGTGGCTGCTATGCGTTGCCCCCTACTGGCCGTGCTGTTTATTCCGAGTAAGGCCATTAAGATTGAACTCGACAGCTTCAGAGGCATTTAACCATCTGGCACAGGGGGGTCCAGCTCCGGTCCTGGTGGGCCGCAGTGGCTGCAGCTTTTCATTCTGACTCTTTCCCTCCTCAGTTTTCACTGCTAATTCGCTTCTTTTCCCTTCACTTTAATGGCCCTGTTTTTAAAGATTCAGTCAACTGAATTGATTTGTTTCTTCGTTAAACAGAAATGAGACGTGAAACGGGCCGACGGAGGACCAGCTACATTGGAGCATCAAACTCCAGCCAGTCTCTTAATGAGAAGCCGATTCTTGCTGTTAATTAAAGCCATCATTGAACGTCGTGACTTGTCGCTGCTCTCGTTCTCCCACAGCAGACGGCTGATCTTCTGTCTAAGACCACCGTCAAGATGTTTTAGTGACCTGAGCAGACCAACGTGACCGAGACCCTTCACCTTTCTTGATTTTTCAGGTGAGCTGGTCACGTGGTGTCTTGTTTTACGTCTCATTATTGTTTGGCTGCTCATTAAGGGAAAAGAAACAGCTAAGGGGGTCCGAGTCACGTCAATTTAAAACTGAGGCAAAACAGCAGCAAAAACGGCTCACTAATTAAGAAGATGGTCAGAATAAAAACCTGCAGCCACTGCAGCCTACCAGGACCAGAGTTGGAGACCCCTGATCTCGCATCAAGGGAGGGACAGCCTCAGGGAACGGTTTAGCGGCAAACCAAGAGTTGGGAGAGACTTCACTCTGGACATCGGCCTACCTTAACTATACAAGCCTACAGAATTACACGAGAAACTCTTGTCTTTGCTCACAATGTCAGCTGAGTGGCCAAGGAGCCAGTCTAAGGTTTGGCACAATGTGGCCCTTCACCCCTACTGTGATTTGCCACATTAGGAGGACCCCAAAGAACAACCGGCAAGACTGAGCGACTTCCACTATTTCTGCCTTTCTTATGGCTGTCATACCCACTGTGGAGGAGCAATACGTGGGGTCCCAGGATGAGGCAGCCTGTCCAGCATGGTCTTCTTACAATGAGGAGGTCCTTGCAGTCACCCATCTTGCTTGTTTAGCCTGGGATTTCAGGTACATGGCCACTGGTACAAAATACAAAGAGTTCCTCCATATTAGAGAGTTTATAGTCTGCCTGCTGTAATGGGAGGACTGGGGTGTCACTTACAGACCATTCATTGTTCCAGATGCTTGTCAGTTCCTGCATGCAGTGCCAAAACTGTACAAGCAGTAAGGGGTGTTCCTGTGTAGTGCTCTCGAGAATTTAAATGTTTCACTCAAATATTACTACAAGGTAAGCACACTACAGGACAAAAGTCATGATGGTGCTCAGTATGGACGGTGCTCTACAGTAAATGACAAAGGTAAGTTCACAGAACGCAGTGTAGTGTGCGGGTGGTCAGGTGGAGAATCTGTGTAGGACCAGACTGCATTGTCATTGCATGTGCACGGTAGAGCTGCCATTAGAGGCCTGGGTTTTACTGGAGGCACCCCAAGCTGGCATCACCGGCACCTCTTCCTGGATGATTTGCCACCCAAGTGCTGGCCGGGCACAGACGTGCTGAGCTGCAGGTGGGTAACCTGCTCTGAAGTGCAGGGGTAGGGTCTTTACTGTCTACATTTCTATCCATCTGTTACAGATCCTGCTAGCTATTTGTCTATCTATGACACAATAATAAATAAACGGAATGAAAATGTGTAATAGTAAATAGAAATATAGAATATATATATAAGAATGGAAAGTTGGCATATTAAAAAGATGATCACCAATGATAGATAGATAGATAGATAGATATGAAAGACACTATATAATAGATAGATAGATAGATGTGAAAGGCACTATATGATAGATAGATAGATAGATAGATAGACAGATAGATAGGTAGCTAGATGTGAAAGGCACTATATAATAGGCAGTCAGATATAAAATGTACTATATTACAGATAGATAGTGTAGTTGGCAGGATTAGATAGATAGATAGGAAAAAGAAAGAAATTTAACAAATGAAATGAGACCTTTCAGTCCCAAAATTTCATCCAGTGGTTGTCAAGGTTTCTGCTTCAACTATCTATCTATCTATCTATCTATCTATCTATCTATCTATCTATCTATCTATCTATCTATCTATTATATAGTGCCTTTCACATCTATCTATCTATCTATCTATCTATCTATCTATCTATTATATATTGCCTTTCACATCTATCTATCTATCTATCTATCTATCTATCTATCTATCTATCTATCTATCATTTAGTAGAGCACATTTCCTTTGTATTATCTTTCTGTCATTTATGTAGTGCAGCACATCTCGATTCTCCGTCTCTTTTATTACTCACAGGCGCCCTCTGCTGTGCTCATCTAGTAGGTGCAGGGCGCCGCCTTCATTGCACACCTGTGCAGCCGCCAGACGGTGTTTTTGGTACTTTGTACTGCACCCTTGAGCGCCATCTGCTGTATGTAACTGGTAACTTGAAGGACCTCAATGTTCACTTCATTAATCCTTCCATCCATTTTGTAGCCCGTTTCTACGGAATCCTATTAGAACCACGGTGGAAAAAAAAAACTAAATGTCGAGATTAAAGTGGACATGTTGACTTTATTCTCGACATTTCCACGTTATTCTAGTAGTTTATTTTGTCAGGAGAATGTCGCAAACTAAACTTCATCTTAAAATGAATGCTTAATTTGCTAGATTTTCTCAAACCCCGTCATAAATTAAAGTAGCACATTAAATGCTTTATATCAAGTGTTCCCCGACCCAGTTGTTAATCTCTACGCGCTTCTTAAACTGACTTCCTCCGCACTGAGAGGCGCCGGCAGCGATCGCCGCACATTGACTTCGTGATATTCGTGCTCTATGAACATTCAGAATACTAAGATAAATACTTGATATCTTTTTCACGATGAAATGCATTAAAGCAGGTATTAAACATGGGTGGTGTGGCTGTAGTGCTGCTCCCTTGCATTAAGGGCTCCCCAGGTGTACGTTCAGCGTAGAGAACTTTATGGCAGGTGTGACGAGGCTCCAAAAAAACGGGATATAGGAATGGGTATCGCACAGGTTTAACTGACATATTGTGTAAATGTTGGGTTCGTGATGTGGTGATCGGAGACACAAACACAGAATTCAATGCATGTTCTTCTTTATTGCAGGCGTGCTGTCTCTGTCTCCTATCCTCCCTTTTTCTTTCTCCACTATAAACGTCTTTGTGAAATTAAACCCAGACTTCAGAGTTTTCAGAACTTTTAAAAAAATCTTCGTTATACATGTTAAAGTTATGCCATCCATTCAGGGTTGCGCCCATCCCAGCAAGCATCGTGTACGAGGCAGGAGTAAATCCTGAATGGGGTGCCAGCACATCGCAGGGTGAATACAAGCAACACATACACTAGCAGGGTCAATATAGCATAAAAAACCCCACATCCTACATGACTTTGAAAGGCGACTGAAGCACGCCGAGTAAACCCACCAGAAAAAACATGCAAAGTCAAGGCAGAGAACACCCGGGACCGCATTGCTGCGAGGCAGCAGTGCAGCCACCACGCCACCGTGCCCCCCACATGCTTTAATACATTTGAAGTTCTGAAAACTGTGAGGTCTAAGTTTATAACTAGTTTTAATTTCACAAAGACGTTTATCGTGTGGTGATTGGTTATGTGGAGAAGGAAAAAGGAAGGATAGGAACTGGAGGTTTAGTACGTCAAACAGAGACAGCACGCATGCAATAAAGAAGAACATGCATTGAATTCTGTGTTTGTGTCTCCGATCACCACATCGCGAACCCAACATTTACACAATATGTCAGTTAAACCTGTGCGATACCCATTCCTATATCGCGTTTTTTTGGAGCCTCGTCACACCTGCCATAAAGTTCTCTACACTGAACGTACACCTGGGGAGCCCTTAAACCAAGGGAGCAGCACCCCAGCCACGCCACGGTGCCCCCCGCCACCCATATTTAATACCTGCTTTAATCCATTTCATCGTGAAAAAGATATCAAGTATTTATTTTAGTATTCTGAAAGTTCATAGCAGGAATATCACGAAGTCAATGTGCGGCCTCTCGGTGCGGAGGAAGTCAGTTTAAGAAGCGCGTAGAGATTAACAACTGGGTCGGGGAACACTTGATATAAAGCATTTAATGTGCTACATTAATTTATGACGGGGTTTGAGAAAATTTAGTAAATTAAACATTCATTTTAAGATGAAGTTTAGTTTGCGACATTCTCCTGACAAAATAAACTACGAGAATAACGTGGAAATGTCGAGGATAACTGCGGTGGGTTGGCACCCTGCCCAGGATTGGTTCCTGCCTTGTGCCCTGTGTTGGCTGGGATTGGCTCCAGCAGACCCCCGTGACCCTATTCGGAGTCAGTGGGTTAGAAAATGGATGGATGGATGGATGTTTGGGATAAAGTCAACGAGTCCACTTTAATCTCGACATTTAGGGGTTTTTTTTTTTCGTCACCGTGGCCCTAATAGACTTCCGTACGTTTCTGCGGAGTGCGGGCGGCTGATTGTCTATTCTGGCAGCACTGGTTACACAGAGCGAACCAACCCTGGACTGGTCACCGGAAGTGGAAATAATACATTTGATAAAGCTGAACAACACGAATAAAGCTCCATTTCCAGCTTTCAGTCTCCATTGACTTCACTTATCAACTAGCAGCCTGGCAATAGAAAATCAGTATAAATGGCGACACACAAATCCAAGCTATTTTTTTCTTTTATTAATATTAATTTGTTTTTACTTTTACACTGTACAAGGTAAGCAGACGGTCAACAAGAGCTGTTGTTGTTTTTTTTTTCCTTTCTTTTCCAAACAGAGAAATTAAAAACCGAAGCCATCAGACTTTGTGCAAATTAACATCAAAATCCCTAAGTGCAGGGCTACTGTAGTTTTATAGTCTTGGCCCCCCCAGGAGGGTGTAAGCAGTGCCCTGTGCCAGGGTGGGCAAGTGGGGTGTGTGTGTGGGGGGTGCAGTTTCTTCTCACAATGCCCGGCCTGCCACTGTCACGGCCCTCACTGGCTGTCTGAAGTGCTGGCCCTTTGAGCCCCAAACAGGCCTCGTCCTTCCAGTTTCCACACCCGGCTTCCCATACGCCCCCTTTATGAGGACGAGTTAATATTCCCAGAGGAGACGACCGTCTCTGGCGACTCGGGCTCGTCCTTGTTCGGGTGGCTCGAGTTGTCCGACTTGCTGCGGCTGAAGTCCTTGCCGCCGATGATGGAGCGCTTGAGCTGAGCCCCCGGGCCGGTGCCCTTGCAGAAGTCGCAGAGGAGCATTCGGAGGAAGGCCCTGCGCATTTCGTTGCTGGTCAGGGTGTAGATGAGCGGGTTCATGGCGGAATTGAGGACAGCCAGCGCCAGGAACCACTCGGCCTTGTAGAGGATCCAACACGTGTTCACCTGACAGGCGACGTCGAGCAGAAGCAGGATGAAGAGCGGCGCCCAGCAGAGGATGAAGCAGCTGAGCACAATGATGACCGTCTTGAGCAGCGCCATGGACTTCTCGCTGCTCTTGCTGCTCCGGCTGGTGGAGTATTTCCTGAAAACCAGCTGGCTGCTCCGGATCCTCACAAAAGCGTAGATCCTGGAGTAGAGGATGACGATGGCCATCAGGATGATGCTGAAGACGGTGGTGCAGAACAGAATGTAGGTCTTGTGGTAGAGAGGCAGGACGGTGGAGCAGCTGTCCAGCTGTGCAATGCAATTCCAGCCCATTATGGGCAGCCCTCCCAGAATGGCCGACACAAACCAGCAGGCGCTGATGAGCAGGAAGACGCGGTACGTCTTGCCCCCGTTGTGCAGTTTCATTTTAAGCATGGTCAGGTAGCGCTCGGCCGCGATGGCCAGCAGGCTGAAGACCGAAGCCGACAAGGCCACAAACATGCTGCCCTCCCGCAGGAACCACTGGTGGCGCGTCAAAGTGTACGTGTTGGCGCCCGACAACAAAATGTTGCACGTGTACGCCACTCCTGCCAGCAGGTCCGAAAGTGCCAGGTTGCCAATGAAGTAGTACATGGGCTTGTGGAACTTTTTCGTTCTCCATATGGTCAGCAGGACCAGAATGTTCTCGAGAATGATGAAGCAGCAGACGATGATGAAGACGACGGAGTCGGCTTTCAGGCTCGAGTCGCCGCCCTTGCGGAATTTGCCCGTGTGGTTGTAATGCCGTAAGATCAGGTCTTCGCCTTGCTGGAGGCCCATGCTGTGTGGGTGACTTGCGCTCGTCCGCTCCATGAAGGCCAGCAGGTGGCGCCACGACCTCGCGTTTCACTCCGCGCTCCGCTCCGTCTCGTCAAACGCGTAGCCGCCGCACACCGACAAAGACTGCATGGCGTCCGTCCTGAAACAGAAATGAAACCGAATGAAGAAAGAATCGGGGAGGACCCCGGGGTTATAGGCGGGTGGCATGGCGCGGATGTGCAGGTGACAGACAGACAGACAGACAGACAGACAGACAGGCACTGAAAGGACGTACTCAGGTTCATACAAGCGAGCTAAAAAAGGGAACAGACGAAAATCCAACCATCCATTATCCAAAAGGGCCACGGGGGTCTGCTGAAGCCAATCCCAGCCAACACAGGGTGCAAGGCAGGAAACAAACCCCGGGCAGGGCGCCAGCCCAACGCAGGGCACACACACACCAAGCACACACCGAGCACACACTAGGGACAATATAGAATCGTCAATGCACCGATAAGTGAGAGAAAAAAGGCACTTAATACTGAATAGGGAGATAAAAGGTTCTGAATAAAATAAATAATAATGAGAGGTACTGGATCAAAGAATGACACGTAAGAAATGAAAGGTGCTATATAAGAGATACCTATAGATAGATGTGAAAAGCGATAGATAGATAGATAGATAGATAGATAGATAGATAGATAGATAGATAGATAGATAGATAGAAAAAGGAACTATATAATAGATAAAGGAACTATATAATAGATAAAGGAACTATATAATAGATAATAAGGAACTATATAATAAAAAGGAACTATATAATAGATAAAAAGGAACTATATAATGGATAAAAAGGAACTATATAATGGATAAAAAGGAACTATATAATACATAGATAGTAAGATGAACTATATAATTAATAGATAGATAGATATAGATGTAAAGGCACAACTGTCAGACTAGTAAATAACATTCATACTAATATCAATAATTTTAAATTAATGATGACAAAAAGCGAAACGTGAATAGATAGATGGATATTTACAGATTAATGAGGTTTGGCTTAAAGACAAAGAAAGACGTTTGACGACAGTTTTAGAAAGGCAGAGATTCATTTCGGGTGTAGAAGCCCCCAAACTCCCCGAATTCTGAGAGCCTTCAGCCAGGCAGTGGTTTTCGGATTTGATGCTTTGAAGTGTTCAGGCTGCTTGTTCTCAGCATGTCCCATCATCCAACTCCCAAACAATGAACGACACTTAGTGCAAGAGTGAAACTTCAACGACCAACTTTATCCCAACCTTTCTAATAACGCACTTTTGGGGATTCAGCGTCTTTTACCAAAAACATTTTCTCGGAAAGGACGAAAATCACGTCTTTTCATGTCTCCTTGTATCATGAAATGTCTACACAATCGGGCACTCTGTCCTGAATGCATTCAATGGACGGGCGAGGACCCCCACTACGACTCTCTTTTATTATAACTGACAATGTAGCATATTGTCCAACATCCCGGTAATTAGTGAGAGCGGCGCGTAGATAGATAGATAGATAGATAGATAGATAGATAGATAGATAGATAGATAGATAGATAGATAGATAGATAGGCACTATATGATGGACAGATAGATTTCGAAGAAAACAAACTTTTAGATTAAGTTTGAAACGCCTTTTGCATACAAGTCCTTCTATACGACATCCACCCATCCGTCCGTTATTTCGTTCCGGCAATCGCCAACTGTGCCGTCAGTTTTTAACAGATTGTGCATACGGTGAGCAGCAGAATCTTTTTATGCGTTTTGTTTTAAACTACCCACAATTCAGTTGTTTAAAAATCTCTCCCCATATTGCACACAAAAAGCATTATTCTGCACAATTGTATTAACTTTTTATATGAGCTATCAACCCTCAGCATTTTCCAAGAAACTCTCCCTGGGTTGTGGCAATGCACATAAAGTGCGTTTTTCTGTAATGCATATGAAGTGTGGTCATTTCTAGAGGAGAAGAGCGCGATTCTTCACAATCAGTGACTTCATCACTTTATTCCACAGATTTATGTGCAGCTGAACCTTCACCCTAATTCAGCACCCCAGACGCGCGCCTTCACATGCCTTGCCGGTTCGCTGAAAGTCCCCAAAGCTGTGGAGCAACAAGAAAAACCAACGGGTCTGAAAATGCACGGATGGACTGCCGGTTAATCGGTGAAAGCGCTCTGTCTGAACTGAAGTGGGTCACCGGAGAGCCCAAAGCCCCCCCAAACACCGTCTTACCTCTTTTGGTCGCTCGCCCCGTTCCACAGCAGCCCCGATGCGCTCTCTGCGTCGCAGCTCAGCCAAGTGCACGTCTGCCAGTCGCTCGCTTGTTAAGAGTGGAGTAGGGGAGCCTCCTTTTCCGGCACTCTCTAAGACCACCGGGGGGCGCTGTGCACTCTTCTGACCCCCTTTACTTCACCCCCAGGGAGAACAATAGCGTGTGTAAAGGGCGAATTAGCAGACAATGTGTTCGGGGAAAGCCGTGACCTTCCAGGCGATCTGTTCGTTCCCAGCAGCCGAGTAAATTCGTCATGACTCAGGTCCGGTCCAGTAGAAAGATTCTGTCGTTTCGTGTTTTGGACTAACTTTGGTCTCAATCTGTCTATAAATAAGCGCAATTCAACTATCAGGCCGACATTTGTTCCCTTGAAGGTTTTTTTTTTTATTATTATTTTATCTTGGTGGGGTCGTCCCGTTATTTTTTTATTTATGGCTTGCCTTACGTGTCCCCGACCTCCTTTGTATTTGTCTCTGCTGAAGGTTTCACTTCCAAATTTTGCTTCAGGGTCACTGCTTGTGTTTAGTGGAGGGCAGTGGCGGAAGCAACGGTTTTGGACTCGGAGGGGCAGCCTTGTTAGTAGGCCCATCCCCTGCTATGTTGATGTGTTGGGGTGGTCTTTTATGGAGGACTAGTTGTGCTACCCCTCTGTCTCAGCGTTAACATTCTGCAGTGCACCATCTATTTTGGAATTTATGTCAAAAGCATTGCATTTCACATTCCAACAGATGACGCATCTCAAACATTTGTAGTAATGCCTTCTATTCCCAGGGCCGTTCTTAGCAGTTAGGGGGCCCTACACGGTTCAGAAATGTGCAGGCCCCGGATGTGCCCCCCTGAGCTCAGGAAGGTGTTCTAAAAAAACGTCCAGAAAAGAAGAATAAAATTTAGGATGAGGAGGGTATCGTGACACACAACGTGAGGGACTGGCACAGACGGCTGCAGTGCCAGGAGCCCCAGGCCCATTGAATTGTAAGTCAGGGCCGGGCCGGGGGTCCTCCTCACAGTTGGGGCCCTGCGCGGATGCGTAGTTCGCCTAAGAAAGTCCCTGCTATTCCACTGTGGTGGGCTGGCACCCTGCCCAGGGTTTATTTTCCTGCCTTGTGCCCTGTGTTGGCTGGGATTGGCTCCAGCAGACCCCCCCGTGACCCTGTATTAGGATATAGCGGGCTGGATGATGGATGGATTCTACTCCAAATGTTTGTGATGCGCCATCGGTTGGAATGATGGGAGACGTAGCAACCCGACAGAGACACTGGCACCTGTCCTCTCTTTAAGGTGGACATGTTGATTTTTGTTGGGCGTATTCATTCTTAACGTGTGCAGTGCAGTTTGTTCATCCACTGGTCATGGTTTGTGATGTGCCATCTGTTGACAACAGAGACAAAGCAACTGGATGGATTCCCAGTGAGGAATTTATTAAATGGCCGTCCCCGCGCTTTATTCCACTCCTGGCACTGCCAGTTACTTCTGTCTTTCAGTGTTTGTCATTTTCTTAGTTCAGCTGCTAACAACCAATAAAAAACTAAGCAGATGGCAGTGCCAACCACTCGTGTGATTCCATCCATCTTCAGCCACGCATCCACCTCGGCGTCACGCCAAGGTGGTCCCAGACCACCAGAGAGAGTGTGTCCTGGGTCTGCCCTGAGGTCTCCTCCTTGGCATGGACATGAACACCCCCTGCAAGGGTCCTAATACGACACCCGAGCCAAGTCAATGGGCTCCTTTGGATGCTGGACACACCCTGTCAGTCACCCTGGGCTCCTCACCCAGGCACCCTGTGAAGGGGACTCGTGTCCGCTACTTGTGTCCCCAGTCGAGGTCTTTCTGTCACGAGCTCTGAGCTGTGGTGGTGGATCAACCTGTAAATGGAGAGCTTCAGCCTTTCAGCTCGTCTTCCTCACAACTGGCTGGCAGAACGTCCATGCGCCTGCAGATCTTGCTCTGCTCCCTTCTGCCCTCACTCGTGAAGAAGACCCCGAGATACTTCAGCTCCTCCGCTTGAGGAAAAGGACTTCAGACTTGGGAGGTGCTGACCCTCCACCCGGCCACAGACCACCCCAGTATGGGGTCACAGCCCGCTGAAGCCAGCAGGACCAAAGCAGATCCTGAGCTCACCGAACTGGACCCCCTTATGAAGAGCTGGTGACAGAGGGCAGCGCTGGTGGACCCCCAATGGGTACAAGTCCATCTGCCCGCTGGCAATGCCAACCAGGCTGTTACTCTGGTGGTGCAGGGGCTGAGTGACCCACAACAGCAGCGCCCCCCACAGGACACCCCGAGGGGTGCGGTCGTACGCCTCATTCTTCATTTTTTTAGTTAATACTAAAGGCAGGACCATCACGTGGACAGGGCAGCAGGGTCAACACACACAAATCAGGGACCCCAGTCTTGGTGTCATGAGGCTGCACCCCCCTTTACATAACCAGAACATCCATCCATCTTCCTAAGCCAGTCATCCTGGGCGGGCAGGCAGGGCACCTGGGCAGGGTGGACATCCATCACAGGGCACAACCAGAACATTAAAAAGCTACAAGAAGGAATTCTTGCCCATTTAACTCTTTGAAAAGTTCGCTTTATTCTCTAAATGTTTAACACGTGCAGTTTGTGAAAGGCCTGCCAGACGACGGTCGGTCGGAGTCAACGCCGGACAAAAACTTGCAGCCACAATGGGGGGTCCCACCAGGACTGAAGGTCGGGACCCACGGGTTGCTGAATGTCCCGCTGAAGGGTCGTCTCCATCAGAAGGTCTCCACATCAGTGCCCGTGTGCTTTTTTTTTTTTATGGGGGGTTGTTGTTTGGGTGACCTGGCTGTGCCCATGAGGAGGGTCCGCCAGATGACGTGGACCGGGTTCCATTCTAAGATCGCAGCAGAATAACTAGGCTGACCTTACCAGGTGAGAGCCACACGTGTGCCCTGTGAGGGACCAGGCTGCCATGATTAGGACACACAGGTGGTCCTCGTCTCAAACTTCCCTGGACGGCCCCTCTGAGCAGACCCTCGTATTCTCATGAGGACAGGCAGGCCACATGCTGGAAGGCCCGGAATGACAGCACCAGGAGGACCAACAGCAGTGCCCACCCTCAACTGTAGATTACGAGATGAGCCAGACCTCCTGGTGGCACCTCAAGTGCAAATGCCATCATAAGGAGAGCCCACTGCAGGGTGGCAACAACAGGCAAAGACCTGTGGTGTTCATAATGGAAATCAGGGCACCAAAGGGGGGAAGCCATTATTAGAAAAGCCATCAAAGTGCCTCATCAGGACAGTCCACTGCGTTTGGTTGGGGGTCACATCTTTACACGGGCATCACCCTTAGTGTGTGTCAATTTGCTCTGTGCCCATTGCTGTTAATGCCAGGCGTGGGGCACAAACCAGCAACCTGTGCCGGGCATTTGGAAAAATCTGTCATAAGAGCCTGAAAGCTGTGCATTTCCATGTGCGTGGCATCAGGGTGGGCTCTCTTCCAGCCCCCTGCTCCTGAGCTTAACATTAACGTGTGACAACTTGTACATCGTGGGCAGTGGCCGTGTACGGTGGGAGCTCCAGGGCACAGCCAGGCACCAGTCTAGACTTGGTCTCCTTGGCCTGTACAGTGCCCACTCAGTGTGCCCACCGTACATCTCGCATACAGCAGGACAGCTGGAAGCCCGACAGCCCAAGGCCTGCATGTAGAGGACGAGGGTCAAAGGCAGGCGAGACGATTTGGGGGTCACGTGGCCCAGGTGGTACTCAGTAAAACCATCTGCCATCCCATAAATCTGTTCTCGTACACTAAGCACAGCAATCAAAGAAAGAAATAAGGTGCGGCCCCCCCAGACGGCCACGGTGAGCGGAGACCCTTGAAGAGGACCCTGCCGCTGCTTGTATCCGCTCACCGATCTGCCTTATGGTTTACTTGCCATGCGTGACATGAAGAAGAAAAGGAGCAGCTGAGCCGGCGTGGGGGCACATGGGAGACGGCCAATCACAGGGCAGAAAATGGGGGGCCGTAACCCCCCATCAGACATGAAAATGAGCGTCATCCAGGCAGAGGGAGCAGATGGGCGACTGATTTATAGAGCCGCTGGGCACGGGTGCAACATCATCATCTGGGGCAGAGAGACACAACGGGGCATCGGGGGAGGGGGCAGAGTGCAGGAAAGGCGACTTTGATCTTTCAGGTTATCCGTTCCACAGCGGGTACGTCAGGTGGATCATCCTTCGGGTGGGTGTGAGGTGGTTGAGGAGGTCCTGGTCCTGCTGCTCCATGCAAAAGTCAAACACCTGAGGGGCAAAACAGAGGGGGCATCAGTGGGAGGAATCTGAGACACACAGCGTGACACATTTACATTTGTGTTCATCTGCTGGCTCAACGGGCATTTTATGGGTTCACCCAGATTGGCCCCCAAACAGCAGAGCAGAACTTTTAACAGGCAGGTGCCCCGGATTTGTAAGAGGAGCGGAGGCCTTCGTCCAGTGCCAGAAGAGGTGTGCTTGGGTATATAGCGCCTTCACCAGGTCACTTGTGTCACCTTTTCAATTCTTTTTTTTTTTTTTTGCTTGTTTGTTATAAACTCATCAAGCAACACTCAACACGCCACAAGTGAAAACAGGAGATTAGATCTCTTTTGTAAATTTATTCAAAATAATAAAGTGAAATGTGACGCTGGCACAAGCATTCAGACACTTGACTCGGCACTTTGTTGTGGCAGCCATGCCAGCCTGATGCTGCGAGCTTCACACACCGGGATTGGAGGATTGCCTGCCTGTCTGTCTGTCTGCCGCTCTTCTCTGCAGACCTTCTCAAGTTCTGTCAGGCTGGCTGGGGACCACCGGGGGGACGGCTGTTTTATTATTTATTTATTTAAGGACTCTGTAAAAAGTGACACTGTGTGTGTGTGTATATATATATATATATTTATATTATATGCACATACGTACATACTGTATATGTATATACAGTAGATAGATAGATAGATCAAAGGCACTATATAATAATAGATAGATAGATAGATAGATAGAAACTGTTATTTCCGGTCTTACCAAGATTATTTATTTATATTGTCACAAGTAATCAGTCTTTTTCATCATATTTTCTATGAAGTTCTCCATTATAATATGTTCTTGTTAATCACAGCAGGGGTCAGACATGCGAGTAAGAATTCAATATATATACATATATACATACTGCACATCTACTGTATATACACATGTACATCCACCTTATTAAATTGTCAATTGTGTCTGTCCAGTTGCTGTGTCTCTGTTACTCCAACTGATGGCGCATCACAGACATTTGTAGTAATGCATTTTATTACTACAAATAAGTGTTTGTGTATCTGTTTGCCCATCCAGTTGTCATGTATTTGTCATTCCAACAGATGGGGTACCACACATATTAACACTGCTTTTACAAATCCCATCCCAAATGGCATATAACAGAGACCTATGTGTTGCATTTGTCATTCCAACAGATGGCGCATCACAAACATTTGTAGTAATAAAACTCTTTGCATTTTGCCATTCCAACAGACGGTGCATTACAAACAATAGCATTGTTTTTACAAATCCCATATCAAATGGTATATAACACAGACCTATGCATTGCACATGGTATGCCACCCACATTTGTGTAATAAATGCTTGTAGCACGCCATCTGTTGGAATGACAAGTGCAATGCATTTTATTATGGTATCCATAACGAAATACATTGCAAACGATGGTGTGCTGCAAATGTTAATGTTTAGGTCTACTGTACGTTGATTGCTTAGAGTTCCAGTCGTCTCATACTAGCTGGGCTGCCTTTCTATTTCTATTTTGTTTTCACCCAAATTGCTCGATTAGGAAGATTTCTCGAAAAAGCCCTTGGACAGAGCAGGTGGGAGCTGAGAGTAGAAAGTTTCCATTGCGACCACCCAAGGAGATTCCTTCAAGTGGCCGAATCACAGTTTCCCACAAACAGGGGAATGTGTGGTGGACGGGTGGGGAGTAACGGCTCCTTATGTTTGAAGGGCGGGGGGGGTTGGCATGGATGCCAGTCTTAATGCATTGGACTCAACGGGTTGGCAGAATGATACAAAGAAAAAAAACAGAATAAGCCGTCCTGGCATTGCAGGGTGGGGTCTCTCCAAACGACCTTGGCACTGCCTCAGTGCTGAGGGTCTCTAAGCCTCTTTTGCTATTCACATTCCATGCAAATGGAGTCTCATCAGTGGTTGGCAAAGAAAAAATAATCATTGAATGTCTACCTGGGGTAAGCAGACTCATCCACTTAAAATGATGAAGCTGCCAGTGCCAGCCAGATGGAGGCGAGTAAATCAAAAAGGTTCATAAAATAAGGTTAGTGATGCCCTGGAGGAGAGAATTACTGGCAGTGCAGTAAAGACTGGAGGATCTAAAGAGACGACGGCGCTTCATTCATCCAATCCAATGGCGGGCACAGCCGGCAAAGCGTCCTGGCAGCTGGGGCTCCCCCAAGGCAGCACTAATTCACCTCGATGTGGCACATTTAAGGCGCGCTGGCACTAGCATGTGTTAACAGCCCTGCAGCTGGTGAAGTGTCCCGAGGGTCCAAGAAGCTCCTTCAAGGGTGGGACGCATTGGCTGACATGATATTCCATAAACGAGAGCCCGTTGGGCACGCGTGTGTTTAGCTAACAGCTCAGACGCCCACAATTGATGAATCAAGTCACCCACAAGAAATTGTCAAGTACATGAGGTGGGGAAAAAAAAGGAACCCCTTCAACAAAAAGAAATACAAAAGGCCAAATAATAAGGGGGGCCGAAAAAACAAATAAAGGGCCACTTCCAAAACGGGGGGGGTGGGACCCTAAAAGAAATCAAAACAAAGGAAACCCCCAGCAGTTAAAAAAAATCTCAAAGTTTACTTATAAATAAAAGTACAAAAAAAAAAACAAAGACCTCAGAGAAGGGGAAGCCCAACACCTCCACCATTGCGCTGAGCCCCCGATTCACTCTGCCACCCTCTGGGAATGTCCCACTGTTGCTTTTCTTTGGGCTTCGATTGCTCCACCATCTTATTTGTCTCCTGTCCTTGCTCTCCTTCCACTCCACTTCTCTTTCATTTCTTCTTTTTCTCTCTTTCGCTTCACCATCAGCACATCATCTCACTGGCCACAATGGCAGCCAAAGTTCTACCGGTCTCCCAATGGAAGAATCCTGTATCTGTCGCTTTCTTCATCTGGAAGTCCTCTATTTACATCTGAGCTTTATTAAGAGTCGTCAGCCACGCGGATTAACGGGGTACCCGCGCATACCATTAGTAAATGGGAAAACGGCACCCCTCTGAACATGTCACAGCTGACCGCCAGCCCCTGACTTCAATCTGTTCAGCGGGACCTCTCAGTGAGCTGCGTGTACCATCAGTCCGAATGTAGCATCCACTTTCTTAAATAGCTCTGGGGTGAGGTGGGCAGGGGTGGGGGTGAGGGTGAGGTGGGCAGGGGTGGGTTTGAGGTGGGCGCCAGAGATTTATTTATTTATTTATTTATTTTTAGAATTTAAATATGAAAAGATCTCCCTCCTTTTTTTGGTTACTTTACTATTTGATGGACATCGATAAAATGAATTAATTACAAAAAAAAGAGAAGGGACGGCAAAGATTACTACAATGTTGTTTTCACGTTTGTCATTCTGGGGTCTTGAGTGGTGCTGGATGAGGGGCAAAAAAAAAACCAAACAAAAAGTGAAATGATTTTAGCACAAGACCGCAACGTAACAAAATGGGAGAAAAGCGAAGAGGGTCCGTGTGAAGGCGGTAAGCGGACATTCAGTACTCGTACACCGGCGGGACTTTGATTAAGGGACACAATGCTATGGCCACATGATCGGGTCACAGCACGTCTGAAAATGGTGGTCCGGTGTCCATGACACGCACCTCTTCAACAGGACAAATGGCGCCCCTCATGGCGAACTTTAATGAGTGCACCCTTTGGTGTATGGAGTATGCGCCTTCTCACTTTCATTAACAGCTGCTAATGGCGCCCACCATGTTTGTCTCTCCAGGTGACGACACGTTTTCTGTTCAGTTTTGTGACCCCCCGCGGGAGAAGCTTACACACAAATACGCACGTGGCGCAAACAGTTTACTGTGATTTGGTCTTTCGAGTCAAAACCCTTTTGTTGTGTCACAGCCTTATTCCAAAATGGATTAAATTCATTTTTTTCCTCAGAATTCTACACACAACACCCCATAATGACAACATGAAAAAAGTTTACTTGACATTTTTGAAAATGTATTAAAAATAAAAAACTTGAGAAAGCACATGTCCATAAGTATTCACAGCCTTTGCCATGAAGCTCCAAATTGAGCTCAGGTGCATCCTGTTTCCCCTGATCATCCTTGAGATGTTTCTGCAGCTTCATTGGAGTCCACCTGTGGTCAATTCAGTTGATGTGACATGATTTGGAAAGGCACACACCTGTCTATAGAAGGTCCCACAGTTGACAGTTCATGTCAGAGCACAAACCAAGCATGAAGTCAAAGGAATTGTCTGTAGACCTCCAAGACAGGATTGTCTTGAGGCACAAATCTGGGGAAGGTTACAGAAAATGTCTGCTGCTTTGAAGGTCCCAATGAGCACAGTGGCCTCCATCATCCGTAAGTGGAAGAAGTTCGAAACCACCAGGACTCTTCCTAGAGCTGGCCGCCATCTAAACTGACGATCGGGGAGAAGGGCCTTAGTCAGGGAGGTGACCAAGAACCCGATGGTCACTCTGTCAGAGCTCCAGAGGTCCTCTGTGGAGAGAGGAGAACCTTCCAGAAGGACAACCATCTCTGCAGCAATCCACCAATCAGGCCTGTATGGTAGAGTGGCCAGACGGAAGCCACTCCTTAGTAAAAGGCACATGGCAGCCCGCCTGGAGTTTGCCAAAAGGCACCTGAAGGACTCTCAGACCATGAGAAACAAAATTCTCTGGTCTGATGAGACAAAGATTGAACTCTTTGGTGTGAATGCCAGGCCACGTTTGGAGGAAACCAGGCACCGCTCATCACCAGGCCAATACCATCCCTACAGTGAAGCATGGTGGTGGCAGCATCAGGAACTGGGAGACTAGTCAGGATAAAGGGAAAGATGACTGCAGCAATGTACAGAGACATCCTGGATGAAAACCTGCTCCAGAGCGCTCTTGACCTCAGACTGGGGCGACGGTTCATCTTTCAGCAGGACAACGACCCTAAGCACACAGCCAAGATATCAAAGGAGTGGCTTCAGGACAACTCTGTGAATGTCCTTGAGTGGCCCAGACTTGAATCCGATTGAACATCTCTGGAGAGATCTTAAAATGGCTGTGCACCGACGCTTCCATCCAACCTGATGGAGCTTGAGAGGTGCTGCAAAGAGGAATGGGCGAAACTGGCCAAGGATAGGTGTGCCAAGCTTGTGGCATCATATTCAAAAAGACTTGAGGCTGGAATTGCTGCCAAAGGTGCATCGACAAAGTATTGAGCAAAGGCTGTGAATACTTATGGACATGGATTTCTCAGTTTTTTATTTTTAATAAATTTGCAAAACCTCAAGTAAACGTTTTTTCACGTTGTCATTATGGGGTGTTGTGTGTAGAATTCTGAGGAAAAATGAATTTAATCCATTTTGGAATAAGGCTGTAACATAACAAAATGTGGAAAAAGTGATGAAGCGCTGGGAATACTTTCTGGATGCACTGTATATGTATATATAAAGGGCCTGAGAAGAATGGGCATCCTGGCTGGCATGGATGACAGTTTCTTACCCAGGGGCGAGAATGGCCGCCTTGCCTGTACTCTTGTGGCTCATTTATAGCAATGAATATTCCATTCCGGGGGGTATGGGGGGGGGTCTGTAAATCACCCACTCATACCAAACGAAACAATAAAACGCGCAGTTATCCAGTAATCACTCACTGGCAGGCTGACGTACTCCCAAATCGGGGAGGGGGGCTGAAGCCAGCATAATGTGGCCAGGCAGATGGGAGAGGACCGCTTCAAAGCTTTCCATGATGACAGAACAAAATAACCTCAAGAGAGCCCCCATAAAAAACGAAAAAAAAAAAACACATTAAAGACAAATGGAAATGGAAAGTAAACAGTTCATAAATAACCAGACAGGCGGGACCCTTCCTGAGGGATGGCACCTGGGCTGGCAAAAGAAAATATTCAGAAACCAGCGGCTGATGTAAACCATTTGATTAAATCCCAGCAGAGGGGCTGTAATAGGCGGGTCAACAAATATTCACGGTTTGATGGGTGGGCTTAACTTGATTCGTATGGAAATATTTAGAAAAAAACCAGTGGGGGTCCTTTTGTCTTTATCTTCTGCCACCTGACAGACAACACGCTAGGCAGACTGGGAACTCTAAACTGGCCCAGTATGAGCGAGTGGCCTTTACAGGGGCCCGACCCAAAAGGGGCGGAGTCAGTTGCCCTCATTGGGTGGCAGGAGAAAGAACTGAAGAAGATGACCACGACAGCGCCCCTTCGTGTCCCGGAGTGGCAGGGCTTACCCTCTGATGAGCCCAGAAGGGGGCGTCAGGCATGCTGGCAGTCCGCGACTGTACTTGTCTTTGGAATATTTAGTCTTATGTATTTGTATTTTACTTTCAGGGCATTAAACAAAAGCAATCTGCAAACGTCGAAAGACATAAAACGCAACGCTGATGCAGTTGGGGCCTCCACTGCACGTTTACAGACTTTCTGTTCTTGGTGTTACGATAAAACAGCAACGACTTGCATGCCACTTACTTTGTCTTTGGCGTTTTAAGTGCCAGAAGGGATCCCACCCCGATGGGCCCTTGGGTAAGCTGCTCTGGGGGCTGACCCAGCGCTCTGACCTCCAAAAAGTCACACGACCAGACAATCTCCCCTCGGAGAGACATACGGCGTATCAAATACAGGGCGGCTCAAACTTACGTGAACACTAATGGATTGTTTTTCTTCTGCAGAGGGTCGTACACCATGGGTGACAGACAGATCAACACCAGAGCAAAGAAGAGTGGCTGCAGACTTGACGGGAGCGTATCATTCGCCGACCGTAGTTCGTCAAAAGCTGGCGGAATGAGACCCGCCAAGCTGTTTAACGACTTATCGTGTGTTGTGGTGTGAAATTTTGCATATAAGTTGATCAATATTTTGTATGTCTTATAACACTAATGTCTACCATGAATAAGAACAGTAGTGGTTTGATGGTTAAGAACCAGTCGTTTGTAATTTTATGACAGGGTTGTTGGGGGAAGAGCCTAAAACCAGTTTGGCAGGTGATTCTCTGCAGGACCCTCTTAATCAACCCCCATAGGAAAGCCAGGCTACCTACCTGGCAAGCTTCACCTTAAATGGTTTTGGGGGTGGCAGGTGTGAAGGTATTGGTAAGGTTGGCTTGTTTCAGAAGCCATTAAGTACCATGACGCCCGATTGGCTGTAGGGTTTGCACAGAGAGTCTATTAATCTCTCTCTCTCTCTCTTATACCATCTGATGAAGGAGCAACTCACACACCATGAACTGAAAAGGACAAAACAATGAAGAGCACAGCTCAGCTGCCATATTGAGAAAGGCATGCGGCCAGTTCTGAAGAAAGCTGACCACAAATGATGCATTTTAAGTACCATATATACTTGTGTTTAAGTTCTCCCGCGGATAAATCAGGACTTGATTTTACTGTATTTTATAATGTCGGTCGCATAAGTCGAATGTGGAAACTCACGCTATTGGTCTAAGACAGGGGTCCTCAATCACTGTCCTGGAGGGCCGCAGTGGCTACGGGGTTTTCATTCCAGCCAGTTTCACAATTAGACCTCAGTCTTTGCTGATAATGAAGCTAAGTGTTTACCTCGACGGCTTGTTAGTACTTTCATTCATCAAAGAAAACTTTAATTCCATTGTAGATCCGAGGTCCTCAATTACAGTCCTGGAAGGCCGCCGTGGCTGTAGGTTTCCACTTCAACCAATTGATTTGAATTAGAGCCCATGTGTTTATTACTAAAGCAATACATTTTTGGGCTTAATTTTAGTTCTCTTGACTGTTACAACTCAGAACCCTTTGATTGCCTATTTTACTTTTAGCCGCTGTATTTAAATTTTTAATTACCACCTGTTTTGTTAATCAGACATTAATTAATAATAAAATGCAGGTAACCAATAAACCAGCAGCTCTCCAGCCAACGTGCATATGCACCATTAAAAATGTCTGTGTTTAAAAAAAACATTTAGAAATAAATGAGAGGGGAATTATAAGGAGCATTAAGTTTAATTCAGTTGTAGCGCACAAAACACATGGATAACGCTCTCAGGGTAAGAAACTCTACAGCGCAATTCCAATTTCTCTTGGATGAATGAAAGCACTAACAAGGCATACAGTTAAATACTAAGTTTCATTATCAGCAAGGACAGAGTTCTAATTAGAAAAACCAGTTGGAAGGAAAACCTGCAGCCACTGCGGCCCTCCAGGACCGTGATTGAAGACTCCTGGTCTAAGAGATTACGATAAGCTAATGCCCACCAGAGAGAGGAACCACGGCGCACACGGCCTTTTCTTTTTTCTGTGTATTGTACCTACGTGACCACACGGTAATACCCAAACTATTCTGAAGCGACGTTTACAGTGATTTGTTTTTTATGTATCTCACACCCTCATACACCGTTTGTTGTAAGAGCGTCCTTTATGTACAACGGAGCGTTCGATCAAAAGAAAATATGGTTTTAAATTAAAAGTCGTTGAAGTGGCGAAAGAAATTGGCAACTGCGCTGCTGCTGCAACAAAATTTGATGTGTCTGAGAAACTGGGGCGAGATTGGGGGAGGTAAGAAGATAATAAAAATGAAGCGTCGTATTTTTAAACGGGCATATAAATCGGGGTCTGATTTTATGATCGATTACTTATACACGAGTATATACGGTAAATAACAAGTCTGGGTGCCACCTGAAACTACACACCAGCATTTACCAGGTTGTATGGATGGCAATATTCAAATGTACTGTGCATATTATTATTATTTATGAATATTATCAATAATACATTATATAAAGTGTAACTTAATTCCTGCTTGTCAGTACTACACCTAATTGCCTGAGGTTCTAAGTGTAGAAGGGAAGGGGGAGAAGTTATAAAGTACAACACCTTATAAACAGCGGTGAGTCTGTGAGAATTGAGGCATTCTGACAAAGGCAACCCATTAATAATGCAAATGTAGAGGAACAGAGAACTCTACCAAGACGAAACATTGTGTCTACGTAAAGTTTGTGAAGACTGGACCGGTAGCAGACAACGACCGAGGAAATGCAGGACGGCCCAGAACAGGCAGGAGTCAACTGGACTTCACTGCTGTGCGGTAAGTCATATGGCAGAGTCCATCAAAATCGACCAGATGGTGCAGTTTGTCTGTTTGTGGCTGCCTGCTTGACTGAGACCTGCTGCACCAACCCCATAAACCCCCCCCCACACTACAGACGTGAGGCCTTTCACAGTCTGCCCTCAGCTTTTGTGGGGAGCATACTGGGGGGCTCTCCAGCACACCAGACAGCAGTTTGTTTTTTTTTAATAACGGGACTCCGATGCCCAGTGGGCGGCCAGCAGCTGTCACTGGTTTGTTCCTGCCAATCAGTCGTGACGGCTCCCCTGAAGTGACGAGACACTTTTGTCACTTGGGCACTTGTGGTGTCCCAAACTGAAAGCCACCAGAGGATTTAATGAACGTTGCCACCGTGACGCCCATCCGTTCTTGTTTTTTTGAACCTTGAGGAGTTCATGACTCAGCGCGGCAGAACGTAATCAAACAAGTCGCCACCGTTCTCCTCATTCACACAAAAGCCCGACTGTGAGAACGAAACCAACTTTGTTTTTTTTACTCATCACTAACGGTTTCCTTTCAATCTGCACAGTTTAGGAAATGCAGCTCGGCCCATAACTGAAGGAAAAAATAAATAAAAAGAAAATAAGCACTTCCTGCACGGGCGTCCACCTCGGCTTACTGGTGAGCTCTGCTTTATGGGACTGTCCAGCCGAGGCCACGGCGCGCCCCCCGTTTACCTTTAAATAACTGCACTCCTGAATGCTTGAAGTAGCAGGAAGCAATGGCTGGAGACGGAGGGGGGCACCAGGCATCACTCCTCATGTCTGCTTCCTCCTGGCACTCTGAGGTGTGAGGGACTGCGCCCTGCTCAAATGATGCCATGCTGTGTGTCACCCAACACTTGTAAGCGATGGAGGAGACGTTTGCTGCTGTGACAGTCCGTGTGTTTGATGTTGCAGTTGTAGTCGTTGTATGAGAACGGGCCATTCAGCCACACAAAGCCCACCAGTCCTGTCCATTTAATCCCCCTATAATAACATCAAGCTGAGCTATGAAGGTCCCTAAAGTCCTGCTGTCTGCCACACTACTGGATCACCGATTCCATGTGTCTGTGGTTCTCTGTGTGAAGAAAAACTTTTAACGTTTTGTGGCGGGCGGCTGGAGCCCTTGCCTGGCCAGGAGAGGGTAGCCCCCCTAGATTGCATTGGGGTCAGTTGGGTCCCGTGCCCGCCCTTGGGGGTGGTCGTGTGGTGTCTGGATGGATATGGAGCCCTGGACTACACCCAGAAGTGCTGTCAGAAGATGACCGGAGAGCACCTGGAGCACTACTGGGTACAGCATAGGAGAGGCCGCCTCACTCTGTTCAAAAAGCCAAAGGCGGGATGAGGAGGAGGATGAAGCTTGTAGAGAGGAGTGTAGGCGGCAGAATAAAAGAGAAGAAAAAAGGGACTGAGCGATTGTGTTGTTGGCTGGTGATTTGCGCACTTGTCCTGTAGAGGCAACGGGAGGAAATAAACGTGTGGAGTTTGGATTTGAGTGTCTCTGAGCCTGTCTGTGTTCGGGTTAGGGGGCTGCACGACCTCCGATATTCCACAGTTTGTATAAAGTTTACCCTTTCCAGTGTTGTCCCCGTTTTGTCGTTGAACTCATTTTGTTGTTGAACTGAACTAATTCCCTTTTTGATTTTAAACACTTCAGTCAGTCAGGTTTCCTCTTTGTCTCCTTCATGACGCAAAATAAAACGGCTCAGTCATGTTAAATGACACGAGATCAGCACCTGCAGTAACCAAGTCTGACATCGTCTACGTCTACAAACAGAAATCGCACAGTGTGACGTTGACTTAAGAGTCCTCAGTGCTGGCTGGAGTGTCAAAGAGAGACGACGTGCTGCTATCTCCATTATGGCTTTGTCTTCATTCTCTACTCCCTCCAGCGGGTCCAGAAGGCCTTCCTAACCTGCTTGTGGATGTCGAGGTAATGTTACTGGCTCAGTACCTGACGTCACTGTCTACGAAAGCGACTTCTGCCACCACAAGCTCTTTGGGCTCCGTTTTTTAACTGCTTCAAATTACAAAAAGCTACTAAAAATAATTCATTTATGTTCTCTACTTAAAGTCACGTGCCAGTTTGCAGCTCCATTTGGGCCTGGCTATCTGGCCGTACGTCGGTCACCAAGTGTGCAGGTCGCTGTGACTGAGGATCCGTGGGTCTGGTGCGGGTCACTGGGACGCAGACTTTTAATTACAAAGTGATCTTCACGTCTCAGCGGCTGCACGCCTGGTCCCGTGTGGCGTTTGGTGGTGTTTCTCCACCATTGGATCTCACCACCGGAGGGTCACAGGTTGCCTTTGCTGGTTTGTGAGTGAGACGAGGGGGGTCACCAAGCCACTAGCCCGAGAGCCCAACTGCTGCTGGCAGGTGAGTGGGTTGTGGTGGGTGGTCTAAGCTGGTGTTTCTCAACCACTGGGTGGTGACCTGGGTTGTTATGTGAATGTGCAAGTCACCAAAGCAATTGGCAGCACAGTGCCATATGTTTCCCCGTTTCTTAGCAAGTTTGTTTTACCAAGGGGGGAACCGTCGATCACACTCGTTTCACCATGGGGGCGGTTTGCTATTGCTGCTAGTGGGTCTTAAAAAGATAAAAATGGGGTGCGGGACAGCAAAGGTTGTGCAGTGCTGGTGTAGGGGAAGGCCGTGTGGGCCAAATGTGTAACAATTAGCCACGTGGCGCAGCGCCGAGTAAATCAAGCCTTAAACGGCTCTTCAAGAGTCAGAAAACACAATATAATAATAATTATAATAATAATAATAATAATAATAATAATGAAAAAGTTATGTGGCTGGGTTTGGTAATTTCTAGAACATTTTTTATTTTCCTAACAGCCTCAGCCATGAGTACAAATCGCCTCGACTCGAGGACTAATTACATTAATATCACTGTTATTTTTGAATATAACTGATTGCTAAAAAATATTTATTAAACAAAACTGTGATATTTTTCTCTGTCCTTGATAAAGTAATCAAAACCCCCAAATGACCCTCAATAAGAGGCCCTACTGCTATCGCAGCTGTTCCCACTACAGTGACATTAGAGACACACACGTGGCTCCAGGGAGTTTGACCGCCGGGATGTTACGGTGAAGAAGTATAACTGGCGACGACAGAAACAGAAAAGAAAATGAAAATCTCCAACAACACAAGGAGCCTCCTGGCAAACTCCTCCACGCCTCTAGGAAATGGTAGTGGAGGGCAGGCAGGAAATGGATGGGTGGGCCATGCCAGCAAATGGCCAAAAACTCCATTGTTTACATGAGCTGCAAATTTACGTCCCTGCTTGGTGTCCTTGGGGCAGCTGCCCAGGCAGAACTGGCTCAGGCCATCATCATTCTCCTCCTCTGCTAAAAGGTAAAATGGCCAGTGGCCTAAAGACCTCGGGAGAGGCTGGCAGAGCAGTGGGTGCCGTGTGTCTGCTGCTGCCTGTGAGGTGACACTGTGGGTGACCTGATGAGACGGAAGAGGAAACATTTATAGTGCCTTTGCTGAGTCTTCAGAGCCCTTCACTTTTTCACCGTCTTGAATTATAAAATCAATACCCCAGAATGACAAAGCGTAAATGCATTACAAATAAAAACTGGAAACGGCACACTGATGCCAAGCAATTCAAAGCCTTTGCTATGGACCTTGGCTCAGGGGCGTGCCATTCTCTTGATCCGGTTGAGATGTCCCTACACCATTTTTGGAGTCCACCTGTGGTCAGTACTGGTGACCGGACTGACCATCAAAGGCACACACCTGTCTAAAGGAGGTCCCACGAGCCACGGGGTCCAAGGAACAGACCTGGGGAAGGCTACAAGAAAATGTCTGCTGCTGCTGCAGAGCAGCCTCCATAACTGCTAAATGGAAGAGGCTGGCGACAACAAGGACTCTTTTTAGAGGTGGTCACCTGGCCAAGCTGAACAATCAGAGGTGATCAAGAACCTGACGGTTATTCTGGCTGAGCTCCTGAGAACCGGTGTGGAGATGAGAAAAATTTCTAGAAGGACAACCACCACTGCACTGGGCTTGGTGACAGAATGGCCACACAGACGATCCCTCCTCTGTAAAAAGACGTATTAAAACGTCACATAAAGGACTGTGAGAAACAAGATTCTTGAAACTGGTAATCTCTACGTATTAGAAAAGTTTAATAAGCACACAAGAAAAGTAAACACTATATTTCACTAAGCATTAAGATGTAAGAGTTGGGATTAAAAAGACTTTTATTTTATTATTCTGTATGCACTTGAAAGCACCAAAGGTTAGACGCGCAGGAGAGCCGGAGAAGGACGGACCCCTCGTGTAGAGAGAGAATGGGAACTGAATGTGGCCGTAAATCACAGCAACAAGCGCTGAGCTAGCAGGGAGGACAGGCATGATGGACAGAGAAGGGTTTGACACCCCCTCAGCTGAGAAATAATAGTCAAATTAATTATTAGGGGAATGTTAGGAGTGTGATGAGGATGAATAAAGACTTGAGTGATGAGAACTGGAATAAATGTACAGCTGCCCATGGCTGCTCGCTCTTCTCATCTGAAGTGGGTCCTTATGTGCGCCATACAATCGACCTTTGATTCTGCTGCCTGTCCTGAGGCTCCAAGTGCCTTTGTTGGGGCTGAGGGGGCCCGCGCCAGTCTGCTTCTGAAGTTGTGTGCCTTCAGCTCTAAACGTCACTTCTGGAGGAAGCGAGGCACCGCTGATCGTCTGCACAATGCCATTCTAACTGTGCGGTGCGGTGGTGGCAGCAGCAGGGACTGGGTGGGGGACCAGTCAGGGTGGAGGGACAGCTGAACGGAGCAAAGCACAGAGATATCCTCCATGAACCTCAGACTGGGCCGAAGATTCGCCTTTCAAGAGGACAAAGCAGGAGTGGCTTAGGGACACAACTCTTGAGTGGGCCCTGACTTGAACATCTCTGGAGAGGCGTGACGATAACCGTAGGAAAAGAAACAATTAAGGGGTCCGAGTCTTCAAGAGCAAGTCAATTAAAATGAATTCAAAAGAAGTTAATTAGCAGCAAACGCAGGTCACTAATTAAAAAAAGGGTTAGAATGAAACCCTGCAGCCACAGTGGCCCTCCAGGACCGAAGTTGAGGACCCCTGGGTTAGACGGTGACGTCTATTTGGAGCACCCCGTGATGGTGAAACTCTTTTGTGACTCCTGCCACTTGCCAGGACCCAAAACGTCCTCCTTGTTATTTTCTTTTCTTTCGCTTTTTTGATATCCTTTATTGAAACGGGGGTCCTCAACCCTTTATGATATTCTGTTCCCCTACTTCCGCAGAATTACACCACATACAAAACCTGTTAATTATCACAGGGGGTCTCATAAGCCCAGGGACTTCCAGACAGGTGCACACACTTAGGACGCTCACAGCGTAAACTGGACGACTAGACTGTCCTCGATTGGGGACAGTGGGGACTCGTCTACTTCTGGATTTGAAAGCCTCATGATAATACGCAGCACTCGTCTGTTGCTAGTTCATTTTATAATAAACCTAATGTCAATTTGAAAAGCAAGTTACAGTATTTGTGTCTGTAGAAAGCGTGAAACACACCCTATTAATAAGATTATGACATCAACAGTGCTGACTAAAGCACTTTTATTAGCTGCAATAAAACTCAAAAGCAATCCACAGCCCTGAATTTCTCACACATGCCAAAATCGGGGGGGTGGGTCCTATTTTGAAATCTGGCATTGGGGGCTTCAACCTGCCCTCTGCCTGAGCCTGATGTCAGTAGGTTCTCACCACAGTTATAACAGAGGTAGACGAAGGCAAGCACAGTCAGGATGAGAGGGTGGCTGCTGATCAGTCCCTTTAACGGCGGTGGCGGTCGTTGCTGTCCTTGTTTGTGGCACGCCCAAGCTTTTGGGGAACAGAAGTAGTTAAAAAAAAACAAAACAAACTTCTTATCTCTGCGGTTGCAAGTGCTACTCCTGAGATCAGACGGCTAAAAAAGACAAGCAAAGCGGCTAACAGGAACGCCACCCAGGAAATGCGAAAACGCCGAACACGTCAACTCGTTCACCTGTAACATCTTAACAGCCTGACGGGGCCTCAGACTAAACAAGCCAAACTGCAGAAGTGCGCCTTGGGGACCACAACGGATGTCAGTACTGGTGTCTGAAGGGCACAGGCAGACACGTCTGTGGGTTTGACTGGGGCGTCGCAGGAAAAGGAGGCAAAAAATAAATACAGAAATAAATAAATGAAACAAAAGCAAAGTCGGTGAAGCGAGGTGAGCTCCTCGGCAGCCGGCCCACCAACTTGTCAGGGCTTTCACTTTGTCACTGGCCTGTGCTGAGTCAAATTTCACAGGATGTGTTTCCAGGATGGCCTTGAGTCCAGAAGATGTGTTCTCTTTAGGAAGGGTCAAGCCAGGCAGGGGGGCCTACCACAAACACGGGGCCTCAAAAATAAAAAATCCATGGCCTTGGGCCGAGTCCTTGAGCATCAAGAATCAGAAGGGTAACCTCCAGCGCTGGGTAAGCCGGAGAGCAGCGGGCATTAGGGGCCTCCTTCAGTTACTCGCTGTGCACAAAACTCAAAGACAGAAAATTTTGGCAGACCTCGTACTGGAATGAGCGCCACTCCTGCTTAGCTTAGTCATGGTGGGGCGTCCTCCAACCTGCTTAATCAAAGCTCATCAGGGCCTTGGACAACATGCCAGTCTGCTTGGGCACACAGATATATTTTAGAACTGCCAATCAGTGTGATTTGGGGGGCGTCTACACAGACACAAAGAGAAAGTACAAACCCCCCACAGACGATAAACTGGGTTCAGGGTTCGAAGGTCACAGTGTTAACCAATGTGCAGCCACCTTAACCCCGGTCCACTGCAGAAGGTGCCTATGATGGGCACACAAGTGTCAGAATTGGTCCTCGGTTTGATGGAAGGTGGTCACCTGGTCCAGTGAGTGCCGTTTTCTGTCGCATCACGTAGTCGGCTAGGTACGTGTGGGGAAGAGATGACGCCAGGGTGCATCGTGGGAAGACGACAAGCTGGTGGAGGGAGTGTGATGCTTTTTGTCTGCTAGGAAACCCAGGGTCCAGAGATTCACATAGACATTCATTTGAGGAGGACCACCTCCCTAAGCATTGCTGCAGGCTGGGTGGGTGTACCCGTTCTATAACAATGCTTGGGTAGCTGGTATGGCAACAGTAATCCCCAATGGAGTTGGAATCTTTTCAGCAGGATAATGCACTGGACAAAGAGTTCTGGAATAGCTCGAGGGACATGATGAAGAGTTCAGGGTGTTGTCCCCATATCTCAGTTTAACAGTCCAGTCTCCAGCAGCTCCACCTCGCAACTTACATATACTGGTGTCCAGATACCACCGGACAACTTCAGGGGTCTTGTACCATGATTCGGTGTGTCGGATTTGTTTGGGTGGCACATAGAGGAGCAGCAGTATATTAGGCAGGTGGTCCTAATGTTCTGGTTCAGCAGCATACATAAAATACGGTAGTTTGGCCAACGGGGTAAGGGGGTCCAAATGTACGAGGTTTCCGGGACTGTGTGTGGTGTGTGATTGTGTCTAACTTTGCCTGTGGACCCTCCACAGGTTGATTTTCTCTTCATTGATGCTGCTGACTGGAGTTTTTGTTCTGTTCTCCTCCACTGTCAACCGGACTTTTCTCAATCATAACGTTAATGTACACAAGTCGATAAGAGCCATTTCTGTGAATAAGATTGAAGTGGCTTTGCTTTACTGCACGTTTAACCAACATAGCATTTTACGCACGCGTATTACGTATTTTGTAAAATGTGAAATGCAAATTGTACCCGTAGTACTGGACACCCAAGATGGGTCATCGGCTTAAATTCTAAAACAAAAATAATAAAGAAATGAAATCAGCCATCGCTTTAATGTTTAGGGCAGGGATTCTTAAATTGCCTTTTTTTGCAACCCCAATCTTGCTCTTTTTAGTGTCTTTTAGGTCCATTCCTTGTTGAACACCCGTACAATCGTCAGAGGGTAGAATCATGGCTGATTGGCATAGCGGATTGGGTCCCTCTTAGAGGAACGTGCCCGAGGTTGATGGTTCTGCTCCCACTTCTGAAACCATGTGACCATAAACCTTGAGGTTGTGTGTTTAAATCCCACTTCTAACACCATGTGACTATAAACTTTGAGGGTATGTGTTCTGCTCCCACTTCTGACACCATGTGACCCTAAACCTTGAGGTTGTGTGTTCTGCTCCCACTTCTGATACCATGTGACTGTAAACCTTGAGGCTGTGTGTTTAAATCCCACTTTTAACATTATGTGACCCTAATAATAATAATTCTTTGCATTTATATGCAAAGGCTTGAGGCTTTTCTCACTGCTCAAAGTGCACAGCAACTGCAGGTTAAGGGCCTTGCTCAAGGGACCAACAGAGCATAGTCCCCTTTGGCATTTACGGGATTCGAACTGGCAACCTTCTGATTGCCAGTGCAGATCCCTATCCTCAGAGGCACCACTCCGCCCCACTCAAATCCCACTCCTGACACCATGTGACCATAAACCTTGAGGGTATGTGTTCTGCTCCCACTTCTGATACCATGTGACCGTAAACTTTGAGGTTGTGTGTTTAAATCCCACTTCTGACACCATGAAGACCATAAACCTTGAGGGTATGTGTTCTAATCCCAGTTCTGACACCACGTGACAATGTGCAAGTCACATGACCTGCCTGTGCTCTGAATGGAAAAAGATAAAGAATTGTATCTGAAATGTCGAAATTGACCCCTTGGATAAAAGCGTCAGCCAAAGAAATAAATGCATATGAAATGTAAATGAAAATCAGACAATCCCAGGTTACCCGCGGAGAAGACAAATGGACGCTAAATTTGTTTCATTATTAATCCCCCCTTGTGTCAAGTTATTTTTGAATGAAAAACATGCAAATTTCGCCTGTTATGTAAGCCGTATTTAAATGCTGAAAATGCATGTACTGTTATTTGTTAATGTCTGCCACTTGGGGCAAAATGTTGGGTAGTTTACATTAGAATTAGTGCTAATAAAGGGCCATCGCTGAACACAAGTAGACAAAACCGAACCCCCTGGCCGAAAAGGTTGAGCTTCACTGCACTTTACCAAAATAAAGCTGAGCTCAACTGAAAGAGGTGGGGTGGGAGGTGAGGTGTGGGGGGGATTGTTCTGCTCCAGCAGGGCATCGGTTTTCCTGTGTGATGGCCCACCAAGTCACTCCTGAAGACTATTCTAGAAACACCAGCTGCTAGGACAGGTCTTTTAGAGAGAATTCTGGCTGGCTGATCAGCATTTGGTGGGGTGCGATACTCCCACCCCTGTGACCCCCCCTCCCCCTGTGTGTCTAGCAAGTCATTATTTATCACCATTTGACAGGAAGAAAAATATAAAATATAAATATATATCACAGGTCTTGACGGCGTATTCCTTCCATGCGTCTCTGTAACTACTCTGGGAACGCTAATGCAAATCCTGTGTCCCTTTGACCCCGCCCCAGCCTTGAGGCCAAACATCCCCCCCACCCCACCCATTGTTCTATTGTGGCTTATAATTGAGCCTCACATTTTGTTAAACACAACCATAAATCAAATTTTCAATCAATACCCCTCACGACCCCAGAGACCCCCTAACTTGAGATAAAGGTCAGGTGCACCCACTGCACATTAAGATAATCACAAGAGAACCTCTCGGCCCCTCCCCTGGGGAGGGTCTATTAGATTTGATAATATGAAGTGATTAGTCTAGTGATTTAAATACAAATAAAAAAAAGAAAGAGCACGCACGTTCTATTAGAGGACAGGGGTGGGATCCCAGGTCACGTGCCTCCCATCATGCAGTCCATTAAGTTTAGAAACGTCCTCTTCGTGAAAGGGGAAGTCAAACACCTACAGGGGGATCGGTGGAGACAAAGGGAGATATGCTAATTAGAGTGTGACATCATGTTTGGCGGAGGACTAGGTCGCATCACAAGTCCCCACTTTCTCAGCTCCCAATCAGGACAACATGAGCCTGACGGTGGTCTTTCATTGTTTGCTGAAGGCCACTGCTATTCTCTGTCCTGGGGGACTCTCTTTGAATACTGAAGGGTCACCTTGAGATTTCTGGTGTAAAATTGATTTATGATTTTTTAAAGTAAATTAAGGTGATGGGTGGATATGGCAGAAGAGTGATGACCACAGGCTTCACAGGCTTATGATCTTTGTTTCGATGTTAGTGAGCCCACAACCCCCTGCTGCTCTCAGACATGAGCACCCGCCCTTTATGCTCTTCTAACTGCATATTGAAGCACATTTTCTGAAACAATGAAATCGCAGGTTTGGAGAATTGGCCATACTTAATTTTTTCATTGTCTTTCCACTTTTTCTTTTGTGGATGTTTTACCTTGTAGATGCCACATGGGCTGGACGGGCATCTCGATCAGAAGAGGGGATGGTTCCTTACTGGGACGGGAGGCACCTAACAGGCAGGTAGGCATCCCGGCCAGGGTGGAGAGACCGGAAAGAAGGGACAGCCCATTGGAAAGGGAAGATGTCACTCGGGGCTTTTTATTCTCCCAGCATGCTAGATGGCAGCGGCCCCGGATATTGGTGCCCAGTGGGAAGCCTGCAGGGCTGCTTTGCTGGACTACATCTCTCCAGAGTCACTGGGTGCCACAAGAGGGCTCTGCAGGGAGACAAGCTCCCTGCTGTAATGGACTTTCACATGAGCTGGAAGTGCTTCCATCGGGCAGTGGCACAAGGCACTGTAAATTCCAACTACTGTGGTATCAAAGGAAGTGTGGTGGGGTGGCTATGGCAAGGGGGCTTCAGTCCCTAAGGCCGTCACTTCATTTCTCACCTCTGACCCCCTGTGCGACCACCGACCTGCTTGGGCTCCAAATGTAAGAATATGCATTGCAGTTGTATGTGCATAAAGACAAGATGGCTGGCAGCTCTGAACCCACTGCTATTGACTGTAAGGCAGCCAGGGTGGTGCGGGGCTGCCAGAGTGCTGGTGGACCAGTCATGTAAGCAGAAAGTGAGACATACCTGGCAGTTCTCCAAAACCCTCTCCTCTTTGGTGGACTTGGGGATGGTGATGATGCCATTCTATGAACCGCAGCACAGGGAAAGAGAAAGAGAGAGGCGAGGTATTAGCACATGTACGACTCGAGGACAATGTCATGCAGTTGCCAGCTTCCTGCTGGGGATAAGCATACAGCAAACAAAGCCCCCCCACCCTCAACCCCCCCTTGGAATTCAACAGGAAGAGAACACACGTGATGGTCATGCGTATCCAACATCAACACTCCGAGTGTGGTGGCTGGGCACCTCTTGGCAGCAGTTCCCCATGTTGCATATCCCACCTTAAGTGTGTTGGCATTGGAGAAACCCTGATAGGGTGAGAGATAGGGGTGGTGCCAAGAACTCACAGGGTCTGCTGAGGCTTGAGGCTGAAGACTGCAGCCCTCCCTAGCCCCCCGGGTCGTATCGTACCAAAGGAGAAGCACGTCATCCTGGCTCTACTTGACTATGGTGTCAGAATATTTCTACTCGGAGTATTTGGTGCTAACATTTTGTCAATACATTATTTTTTCCCCTATTCAAGTGGCGCAGGATTTTAGAAATTTGTAGAAATTAATTAAAAATAACAAAAAACTGAAAAGTCACATCGACACAAGCAGTCAACACGCTTTCCTTTGCTATGCCACTTGGATTTTGGCTCCGGTGCGTCCCGTTGCAGAGATCATCACCTGTGGTCTCAATTCAATTGATGTGGCATGATAGTTAATAATCACTAGGGGGCTCTGCCCCCCCACTCACACACTAGCCAATTTGGGGTTCAGCCTCTCGCATACAGTATGAACAATTTAAACAGATTGTTATTTTCATGTGAATTGTTGCATATGCATAATAGAACTAACTATTTAACATTACAGCGAGTAATTAACCAAAGTAAAAAATAGTAAAACGTAACAATTTGAAAGTAAATTATGTTTCATGTTGTGTTCGAGTTTTTAGTTGCGTTATACGATTTTGTTCTGTTTGGCTTTGAAATTAACATGCAATTATTTTTTAAACTTATACTTTTACTGTAAAACTTCAGTAAAAACAATTTTCGGAATTAACTTCTTGTTAATATCGCATTGAATTTTGATTCCGTGTTTGGACTTTCATCCTGACAACGCAGCGTATATCTGCCCGTGATTGAATTTCATTTCTTTCTCTCTAATAAATAAAATGACTTTTTCGATTGTTTGGCTCAGAGATTTGTTAATTGTCTTTGCTCTTCTAACAGGAAACTGTAAACATTTTAATACGAATGGCATATCGAGATTTCCTTTGGTGTCTAATGTTAGATGGACTATATTACCTTTCATGGACACATACTTCTTTCAACAGTAATTTGTGCGGTCGAAGACCGGACGGTGTTAACGGTTGTAGATATTCTTTGTGATATTGTAAGTTGATGTTTTCATCTTCCGCACCATCACCACCAACTGTTTCAGCAGAGTCTAGTGATACACATTTAACTAATTTGCCGTGTAACCGATTGACATTGTTCGTGGTAATTGTTTGACTTCATCGCTTCTCGGTGCTCGGATTGCCCGTGTACTCATTTTTTTCTGTTGATAACCCTTCGGGATGAAATTCTTCAATAAGATTTGGAAATAATATGTCTTCTTTAATTGGGAACTTAAAGTGAGGAAAACGTTAAAATGTATAAGAGCTGAGAACGCAGGAAGTGTGTCTGACAAAAGCATTCACACCAATGAGAGGTGAGAGGACTCTGGGTGTGGTTTGAGATGAGGGTGGGACTTGAAAAAAATCTCATGGCCAAGGTCTCATCTCGCGGGACTTGAAAAAGTCTCATCTCGTCACAGGGTTTTTTTTATTATAACAGAGAGATTACTTTTTGCCTAAAGATCTGAAGCCATTCATTGTGTCAAATAATATAAAAAAACTGAGAACAGCAAGATGGGGTGCACATACTTTTTCACAGCACTTTACAAGAATGCGCACCCGCTTACGGTCGGTCCTCACCTGGATGCTCCATCGGATGCTGATCTGGGCCGGAGTTTTCCCGTACTTTTTTGCCAGCTCAGTGATGGTGGGGTCAGTGAAGACTGCCCCTTTGGCCAGGGGGCAGTGCCCTTCAAAGACAATGTCCTGGCTCTGGCAATAGTCCACCAGCTCCTGTGGTCTTTGGAAAGGGTGATACTCCACCTGAAAAGGAGGGCAAGCATGAAGCGCAACATGAGAAAAGAGGCACCCCATCCCCAGTGCCTGACCACTGACTGGTGTCCTCCCAAACCCAGTCCTGCCCGTCAAACCTACCTGTGCCCGGCTGATATCTCAGGGGCACTTTTGGGTTGTGGTGAACTTGTAAAGGGCCCCTGATTTGGAGGCCCCCGAAGCACACTGGCGTCTCCTTAGCGACTGCATGTCTGAAATCGGTCAGAGTCGTCTCCATTAGCAGCCCCAGTGGGTGGGCAGTACCCAAACACTTTAACTCAACGGCTCAACACATTCAGGATGTTCAGCGGAATACCAGTCTGCCCAGTTATGGTTAATACAATCCTTGTTTGCATGGCGCCCAGCGCCTGGCAAATGGCCACACGGAACACAAAGTTCCAAGTGCCAAAATGTTGACTAGGATGACCCCGTTAGTCACAGACCACCTCCACCCCCTCCACTACGCACAACACTGGTCGCCTTGTTCCTCTTAAGCTTCCAGTCTGAAACAAAGCCACGTTAAGCCCACTGCACGCATTTGTTTACCACCCCCAATTTGGCCAGCACTAGATGTGAAAGGTAGGTGAGAGGTGCCATCTCGCTGGCAGAGAAGAAGAGAAGCCCAAGAAAGTGACATACTGGCTGCCAAGCCGAAGGACAAAAGCTCTTTAGTGTGTGCTTACTACTTCCGGACGCCACGCCACTGGGGGACTCTTCTCAAGCACTGTGGGGGACCAAAAAGAAAAAAAAAAATCACAAGGCACCTAATCACTCCCTCCCCATAACCCCCAAAGCGGCTTTTTTTTTTGGGGGGGGTCCTTGATTTTGGTTTCTTGATCCAGCCAGCCAGACAAACATGCAGAAAGTGGGGGATTTAAAGGAGAACGCCTTCCAAAAAAGCACCTACTGCAATGGTCATGTATGTCTGTCTGACTGTCTGTCTGCATATGAAGGAAATTGGTTACTAGTGGCTCCATTTTTGTTGAAATACGACACATTTATTATTCAAGAGAAAGTTGTCAGGACACTTGAAATTTCGTGGTGATGTCTTCAATACGGCGCACGGTGTTGAACGTTGAAAATCTCCCACTGAAAAGCTTCCACTAGAAGATCTGCAAAATGTGACACGGTAGTCAAGTGCATACTGCGTGAGGCCTTCGAGGTGGCGCTCGTGTCGAAGGGGTGAACAGGACCTACCTGATTGACGTGTGGCACAATACTGGAGTCCTCCTTGAGCTGCTCCAGATGAGAAATGAGGAAGTTGCTGACCCCGATTGCCCGGCAGACCCCTGCAGAAAAAGGCGAGGACAACAAAACAGCGTGGTATAGTGCATGGCTTTTCAACATTTCGGAAAATGTGCAATTGTGCGTACTTTGGACTCGAGCCCCCCCTCCCCTCAACCACACAAAAAAATACATCAGCATGCACACATCATAATAACATCGGCTATCCGCGATACGCACTCGTCATCATGCAGGTTGTTTACATTCGTCATGTGATTTAAGCCAAGAACGGGATGGTTGAGTTTGTCTCTGACACGCCATCTTATGAATTCGGGGTTCAATGCTGGACACAGCAAGTCTTCACTGTTAGTAGACGTGAGTAGCACTTGCTTTTGATGTCCGATAGGATGGACGACGTCTAATTGTGTTATCGGATGGTGGAATTCCCTCAACATTCACTGCCAAACTTATCTCCTCGCAAAGTTCCTCCGCCGCTGGGCGAATTAAGAGTCTCGTCAATCGTATATGGCTTTTTCACTTTAGAGATCAAATGAAGCCGTCTGGGCTTTAACTGGTACGGCAGTTTGTTTTTGACTTTACGGCGAAAACAAGTCAGCAGATTGATCTTTGGTGGTCAAGCGTCTTGTTAATTTAACAGGTTTCAGATGGTCATTTGCAAGCACCTCAGAACATACATTACTGCTCAAAAAAATGAAAGGAACGCTTTGATAACATATCATCAGATCTGAATGGAAAAAAAATCCTGCTGGCTCTCTCTACTGCTATGGACTGACGTGATAATGTGTGAGGAACAAAAGGAAATAAAAATGAAAATGTTCAACCTACAGAGGGCTGAATTCAAAGACACCCCGAAAATCAAAGGGAACAAAATGATACAGCGGCAGGCAGGCGAGTCCATTTGGCCGAAATGTCACTGCAGCAACTCCAAATCGTACTCACTACTTTGTATGAACCCAAGCCCCGGGCCGGATTCGACACTCGCACTCAGACTGACCAAGGAGCCTTAATTGCTTGCGACGCAAACAGCCAGCCTTTATTGAACATGAATAATAATAACGACGTCGTATCGAGATTAACATCAGACTATGTAACATCAACATTCAATAGCAGTTGTCTGAAAAGTGCACTTAATGCAGAAAACCTAACAATGAAATACACAAAATTTTGCAATTCTCTTACGAAACAGAGGAAAAAAAAATGAATTTGCAGAGACATTGGGTCAAAGTGACTCAGTTCCGGCTCTTGAGGGTAACAACTTGTCCACGATTTAAATTTCAGAATAGACCAGAATCCTGTTGAGGATTTTAAAAATTTTAAACATCCATGCCAGGCCCGCGGGACGGCTTTTAGTTTTACTTTTACAGATAACCACTTAAATAGCCATCGATTTTTACTGTACAACTAACTTTCAAGGTGAAAAATTGACTACGTGGCACTTACCGAACAATAATAAAGTGGCAACAATCCCCAACATATTGCAAAAAACGCAGCTAAATTACTAAGTAAACTGTTTAACGTAAAATTGATAGCATTAACTTGAAATCTTTGGTTAATAATAAACACAACGACGTTATAGTTACGTCACAGCCTAAAGAACAATAGTAACTGTATAATAAGTAACGCTGTGTGTGTCTAGGCGTCCGAAACTCGGACTCCAAATTTCATTCTAAGAATTATTTTGAGGTTAATATAGCAAAGGAAAACCGTTCAGCTTCCGGAAAATTCTCGTCTGTTTTCATCTGGGCCTATTTCAGGAATGGGCCTAATGCTGCAGCATCAATAGCACCCACCTTAATCCGGCCCTGCCCATGCCTGACAACGTCCTAATGAGACGACGGATGGTGTCCTGGAGGATCTCCTCCCAGATCTGGACCAGGGCATCACTGAGCTCCTGGACAGGCTGAGGCGTCAGATGGACCTAAACATAATGTCCCACCCAGAGGTGTTCTATTGGATTGACGTCAGGTGAGTGAGCGTGGTGGGGGGGTCCAGTCAATGGTATCAATTCCTTCATCCTCTGGCCACATGAGGCTGGGCATTGCCGTGCACCAGGAGGAACCAGCTTATGTCTGACAATGGGGCCAAGGATTTCATTCCGATCCCTAAGGGCAGTCCAGGTGCCGTTGTCTAGCCTGTAGAGATCTGTGCGTCCCCTCCATAGATATGCCTCCCCAGACTGACCATCACTGACCCCCCCACCAAACCAGTCATGCTGAACGATGTTACAGGCAGCATAACGTTCCCCATGGCCTCTCCAGGCCCTTTCATGTCTGTCACATGTGTTCTCATCTGTGAAAAGCACATGGTGCCAATTCTGGTATTCTATGGCAAATGCCAATCGAGCTCCATGGTACCCACTAGAGGATGTCGGACCCTCGGGCCACCCTCATGAAGTCTGTTTCTGATTGTTTGAGATGTCAGAGACATTCACACCAGTGGCCTGCCTGCCTGCTTACTGGAGGTCACTTTGTAGGCTCTGGCAGCGCTCATCCTGTTCCTCCTTGCCCAAAGGAGCAGATAGTGGGGTACCACCGACTCTGGGCGTCTCTGATTGTTTCCTTTCGTTAGTAAAACTTAAAATGGCAGTTTGACAAGACATCGTTTCACGTTTCCCTCCATCAAGACGTAAGCAATTCGCCAACCATTTGTTCTTTTCAGTGAATGACACGAATCGATTCAGTGGAGCTCAAAGGAATTGCTCTTTGATGGCCCCCCGTTAACGTCACGTGTTTTGAGTGGCTGTGATCAGGCGATATTTTAAGCCAATCTTACTTTCTAAACCTTAGTTACACAGACGTATGACAATCATCTGAGATGTGCATTAAAAACAGTCATTTTCTTATTTTTTTTAGTTTTATTGAATTTATTAAAATCACATAACATTCCATACAAGCAAGTTGAGTTTTGCAAAACTAGGATCGAAACTAATTAACCCCAACCGCAGCGAGATAAAAAAAAGCAATTCAAACGCTAAGCTAAGAAATAGGCTGGGCTCAATACTGGCACCACCTGATTAGCACAGTCCATAAGGGGCTGCTTCAGGGTGCCAAGCAGGTGGGCTTAGAGGCGCCTTCATGTACGCACATTTACAAAATGCGTGTACGGTAGGTTTTCGGTTTTGGAGCCTATGCCAGGTTTTATAAACGAGACCCCTGCTCCGCTGTGTCATTCCTTACTTCTCTCAGCCTTTGAGCAGAACACTGAGCACCCCAAAGCTGTAATCTCCTCCCTGGTGCAAGTCAGGGGTGATCAGGGGGTGTCAGGGTGCATTCACAGGCCACAGAGACACAAACAGCACGAAGCACACCGCAGGGGCCATATGACACGTGGTGGTGCCACAAGATGTCACGAGGAGCAGCTCTCTTGTTTGTAACCGAATCGAGGAGTAAGTCTTCATATATAAAAAAAAAAAAAACAACATAAAGTGTGCAGCAGAAAAGCTGTCTTCTCCGCTGGCTCAGTCTTGGCAAGAAGAACTGGGAGCTGCAGAACATTCGGCAGGCTGCACTGTAATTAAAGCCACTCAAATTATAGGAGGGATCTCCATGGAGACCAAAGCAGGGCGGGTGCCACAGCAAAAAATAAGGCAACCACCTCACATCTGGGAGGGCACGGAAACAAACTGGGGGGCCACTGGCTGAGCTGGGAGGTGCGAGGAATCAGCAGTGAGACCGGGAAGAATGGGCAGGTCAATGGCATTCTGAATGCCATTGACCTGCCAAAGGAGCTCCTTGGCGTACCCATGGGTGAGGCCGTAACTGACACAGACCCAGAGGGGCAGACACATCATGCCAAACGGGATTCATCCAATTCAGGCTTGTGGGAGTTATGGTGGAGATCGGGCTGTTATCCCTGACTCAAGTGTGTATTTTCTTTTTGTTTTTCTTTTTTGACGTTCAAATGTTACACTGGACAGGGAAGATTTTGCTTCTTGAACACTTCTGGCTGTATCTTATGGATTTTGTCAACCTGGTCATAAAACGTGCTTTTAAACAGTCCTATCCTATTTGTGTTATTTCCTCTCTTATTTTCAGTATACACTGGCTGTGCTCCCCGTCTCAGAGAGGATGAAACTGAAGTAACCAACGTAGACCTAAGCTGTAATGTCTGCAGTGCACCATGCATCTCTATTATGTGCCATTTGGTATGGGATTTGTAAAAGCAGTGATAATGTCTGTGATGTGCCATCTGTTGGAATGACAAATGCAATGCATATGTTTCTGTAAAATGCCATTTGTTACGGGATTAATAAAAGCAGTTTTAATGTTTGTGATGCACCATCTGTTGAAATGACAGATACATGGCAACTGGATGGACAAATAGATACACAGACACCTATTTGCAATAATAAAACACATTACTACAAATGATTGTGATCCACCATCTGTTAGAATGTTACAGACACAGCAACCAGATGAACACACAGACAGACACTAGTCCTTTTATTAAGGTGAACTGTAAAAAAAAAAAAAAAGGAAAAAAAGGACATGGTGAAGGATTGGGGACCAACTAGTACCTCATTTAATTTGGGAGAGTAGGAAAAGTTGACAAGAAAAGTTCTATCTCAATTGGAGAGAAATTGTTTAATTTTTGAAATTTTAAAATGTCCAGTGATGGGTGGTGGCACCTGTGGGTGGGTGCCCCAGCCAGGATTGGGCAAGTTCTCTTACCTGGATGGTAGGCTAACCTTTCAGAATGAAAAAAAAAAAAAAAAGAAGAAGACGAGGATCATCCTGCTTCAGCCACGACATAAGTAAGACATGCCAATATGGAAGTGGGTACGCTGCCAAGACAGGTTCAGGTTCAAGGACATGGGAAGACAACCTTTCAGGACTACATGCTCCTCCCTCAAAACACTAGATGGCAGCATTCCTGGGTCAAGATTCAAACACGGACACCCAAGGGCATGCTGGGACCTGTAGCCCTGAGGGATGGCCTTGTTGGCTTCTGTGGGGGCTGCCAGGGGGAGCTACCAGGATTAATGTTTGGGGCTTCCATTTCATCTGGAAGGGGTCCCAACAGGTTATACCCTAGCACTGCAAGTACACCCGCATCTAAGATAAAAGAAGCTACTCGACATCATCCAGGTGAGTTACAATTGGGGATGGAGGAGTTTGAGACGAACGAGAGAGAACTGTGTTGTGTTCTGACTACAAAGAAACCTCTTAGAATTGTGATGTTGTGTCTGGGGTACTGCAACGCCCCCTAGTGGTCACACACCCATTGAAAAGCATTGTTGAATTGGCAAACTCGTCCATCTGAAAAGATAGAAACCTTCTGTGTGGTGTCAATTCTCACCATCATTCTTTTGTTTGTAAAAATCCCTTTTTTTGTAAACGTTTCTTCTGGTTTTGTTTTCTGAACTGGCTTCTGTAATGGTGTGACAGTATTCGCCGGTTTCATGACTCTTTTTGGCTTTTGCCTTTATCTTTTCTCCTAGTTACTTTCCAAATAGCAGAATTGGAGTTGGCAGTGGGGTTGTATGGGCACACAAGTGGTACGAACATCAAGCAAAGGCAATTCCTTCCAACCCAACACTGCCATACACAAAATAACAAAGGGCAGATGATGGCTGCTTGACAATCTTCACAGTGCAAACCCCCCAACCAACCTGACAAAAGGCGCAGACGGCCCACCCACCTAACAGTTCAAAACAATTGAGAAGCTAAAAAAACAACATGACGGAAACAAGGAACAAACCCTCGTAGTAATTGTCTCACTTCTGGACCTTTAACAACGGTGTTGTCTGCTGAGAGAGTTAGGGTTAAGACAATTCTTATAGCCCTGGTCACGTGCATACGCACAAGGGACAGCTAAAGAGTCCTAGTGACTGCAATTCTACTGCCACTCCAGAGGTTGGCGCTGTGTCCTAATGCCTTGCTCTCTTCCACCCGTTGGAGACCGGCTGATTGACAGCTAGGACACTTCTGACATCACTTCTGCTGTTTGTCCACCTGGACCCGCCTCTTCCTGTCAGAAGGGCCCGAAACTAGAAGTTCCGCCATCTTGGGGCAGTTCTGTCTTGAACTCCGCAATGTTTGGCGTTTTTTTTTTCAATCTGGCTGCCTCCAAATATACAGGGTGGCCATCTTGGCACCCCAACTCTTTATCGTTGTCCTCTCTTTCTGTTACACCCGCCTTAGATGGATTTTACCTGTTTGACTATCAATGTAGGGATGTGACAAGATGTTAAACTTCACATTATAACTTTTATGGGTTATTATTATTATTATCTCTCTATATACAGTATATATATAAAATCCAATGTCTGTCTGTCCGCTTTTCCAAGAGAACTGCTTAACAGATTTAGGTTGTTTTTTATCTAGAATTTGCTTAAACATTCCGGTTGATTTTACGATTTCTCTCATTGCGCTATCATAGTTCGCTTTTGGTACCGATTTATTAGCGCGAATCCGAGAGACACACAGTGGGCAGAGGCCCTCCTCACTCACACTCCAGCCTCGGGGCGCTCCTGACCTCCGCTTAGCTAGCGAACGAGAGAACTGCTTAACAGATTTAGGTCGTTTTTTTCTAGAATTTGCTTAAACATTCCGGTTGATTTTATGATTTCTCTCATAATACTAAATATCACAGTTCACTTGCAGGAGAGTTACATCTGCGCTAATCCGAGAGAGAGGCTGTGGGCTGAGGGGAGTGGGAGGGGTGACGTCAGGACTAGGGGGCCAGGTGGGGCCCTCCTCAATGTCCTGTTTCACTACTACATGGGCGGAGCCAGGGGGATGGCTACTTTCAAAGATATCACATGGCCAAAAGTCGGTGGACACAACCGTCCCTCCAGATGACCGAGTTCAGATATTTCATTGTTAACGGGTGCATCAAGTCAAACACACAGCCAGGCAATCTCCATTGACAAACCTTGAGTCACATCAAAGAGCTCCATGGCAATAAACGAGGCACTGTCATAGGATGCCACCTGTGCCACCAGCTGTGCCCCGCTCAACTGTAAGTGCTGTTATATTGTGAAGTGGAAGCTTCAAGTAGCAGCAACAGCTCAGTCATGCAAACTCTCATCGCCCCACCAACATCAAGCAAAGGCACTTTCTACCAACCCAACACTGGCATACATGAAATAACAAGGGGCAGATGATGGCCTCTGAACACCAGTGCAAGTCCATGACAACACCAACGGTGCAAATCCCTACCAACCTGACAAAAGGCCCAGACGGTGTTCACTTCAAAAACACTCCCTCCTCACACGTCACTGCAATGTTTCACCCTTCCCTTCACCCCAGACTGGTCCAGCAGTGCTGGGCACCACAGTTGGCGCTGCTACATACCCTCATCATACAGCTCCTCCATTGCCCTCCACGTTTCAGCTCGTATCTCTCGGCTGGACGTAGTCGGTGACCGTCCGTCTGGCCAGTGGATCAGGTACAGATCTGAGAAGAACAAGAAGAGTCCGGAGGTGAGTCTAGTGGAGCAGCCGCTCAGATCATCAGATGTCTTGGGACCTGTCTTTACTGACTGACTGAGTAGATGACAACATGCAAGCGTCTGAGGGAGTTCAGGCCCCAGAAACTGGAGTTACCAGCATGTAGCTAGAGCCCACAACTCTAAAACCCCTAAGCGAGTCGTCTTTAGGGTCAAACGTTACCGGACCTCTCCAGCCTAAGATCCATTTAGCAGGAGAGGGCAACAATGGATGATCGAGATCTTCTGGTACGACTCAACTGCCCAACAAAGTCTTCTGCAGTTTTTGATGGGTTCTTCTTATTGTGGAGTGGAGTGGTGGCTCTGAGGGTAGTGATCTGCGCCAGTTTGAATCAGTAACTCTACTCTGTTGGGGTCTTGAGTAAGCCCCTTAAAACCTGCAATTTCGTTGTTGTGGGTGTGACATTAATCTGGATCAGCCCTGCAAGGAGGTCCTCCGACTTACAGGGAAAACTCAGGGGTTTGGTGGCAGTGCTGGCACCTCAGCTACTATTAAAAAAAACTCCCACTGTTCCAGGGTGGTGCTGAGGTGTCACCCGTTATACCCGGGTCCAAATCCAGGGGGCTCATCATGTGGTGGGTGAGGCAACACGCTATCAGCACATGCTCCCAACCCCTCACTTTTGTAACCAAATCTACGGGGTCAGTCAGTCAACCCACGGAGCAACGGCACCTCAGTCACCCAAACTCACAGAGCGGGCCCACCGAGTGCTCAGGCCTGTCAAAATGGCCTCTCCACTGTGGCGTCGCTCAGAAGGGGGGATTCCAAACGGCCAATGCAAGCAACATCTGCACAAAAAACGCGAGTTGGGAAAGTTCATGAGACGCGTTTCCTGCCCAAGACCCCCATGTGCAATGCCATGTGTCGGCCTGAGTGGCGTAAAGCTGTTTACATTTCTGCATCGGCCCTTTGATTTTCAGATTTTTTTTAAATGGAGAGGCCTTCTTAGCTTATCCCTTTTGACTGTCCTCTTCCCTTTGGCTTGGTCACCCCCTTTGGTTTTCCTCCACTCCAATGTTGGCGTTTTTGTTCTCCTTTTTTATTTCCTAATAACAAACTGACTGCTTACATCAGGAGTTTAGTGAACGCACACAGCACGGCATTTCATAATGGCGGTCGTATGGAAACACACAAGAGGAGCAGACACAAACCGCTCTGTGGGCCCACCACACTCTTGTACTTGTTATTAATGCTCCAGTCCTTCAATCCTGGGGGGGGGCCGCAGTGGTTGCAGCTCTTCATTCTAACTGTTGTGGAAAACACGAAGCAAACAGAGAAAGGTTTGAAGGTCAGTGCACCCCGTATATTATTGACAGCAAACAAAAATGAACGCAACTGAGTAACCATTAAAGACGGAGTCACAATTAGTGACTGATCACGAGGATGGGGTGCTCGGGGTTTATAGGTGCAGGATGGGAAAGGGTGGGGTCCTCAGTTGGTGAAGGAGGTCTGCAGGAGGGCGTGTCGAAGCACCGGAAAGTGGGTGGGGTCTTAGCTGGGCTTTCCTTCTGGTGGTCTGTGGAAGAGGGAGAAAAGGCATTCCTACCGTTTGTCGACCTGTTGCCCCCAGTTGAGCCCTTGGACTGCGCGTGTGACACCCTCTCCCTAATCAGTGACCATGCCATCTTTTGCCTTCATTTAAATAGACCTGCTGTTTACGGCGCAGACCCCTTTATTGATTTATTTTCCCACCTTAATTAGCAGCCAGACAATAATGGGATAACAAAACAGTTAAATGAGAACCTTACACTTCTTTTCCATAATTTACTGCAGCCAGGGGGTCCGACAAGTGTATCTTTATTCTTCATGGCGTTCCTGTAGAGTCGCGTGTGCAGCCACTCATGCACCACCTGCGGCCCCTCTTCATCTCACCTGAAAGCCTTTCTGCCCCTCGCCTCTTCTTTTTAAACCACAAGACAAGGATTATATTTTTATATTAAAGAACCATCAACTACAAATCAGATCAAATTAATAATACATTGAACAATTATTACAAAAGTAAAGTTGAATAAATTGGACTCTGCAGCTGCATGAATCAAATGTAAAGTAGCACTTCTGGTTTGCGGGAATAGCCCAAAAGTTGATAGGAATCTACGTTTTGTACCCAATACTTGGTTGACAAAGTGAAAGCGTACTCAAGTTATCGTGTTTACACACACACACTGTGGTGGGCGGCCGGCGCCCATGCCTGCCTGGGATGCCCCTTCTGTATATGGGCCAGAGGAACAGACATGGGCTGCACAATACCTCCCTAGGGTGCCCAGGGGTTGCAGCGGTGCCTTGGACTCCCACAGGGCTTCATGGGAGTTGGAGTTGGTTAAAGCCCTGTTCAGATCCGAGGATGCCACCAGGGGGGGCTGCAACAACTCCAGAGCCCTCTTGGGTGGGTTTTCTGCCGCTGCCGGAAGTAGGTCACCTGGAGCCCTTCTGGGGGTGTTATAAAATGAGCCAGCAGTGGTCACTCCGGGAGCCAGAGTCAGGAGGAGGGAGACAAAGCTGCCACAGAGGAGTGGAGTGGAGGAAACAAGAAGAATTTATTTTGTGTTGTGCCTGCGGGACACAGGGAAGACATGGCCCCCAAGCGAAGAAAACAAAAGTTTATTTATTTTTATAAATGTGCCTCCGGTGTCAGTCTGTGGCGGGTCCAGTGCCAATATAGCGCCTTTGTCACAACACGCACAGACAGACAGACACACAGACATAATTCCAAAAATTGGTATTTTTTGACTCAGGGAGGACTAAAACGTCAGATTTCATCAAAATCTCGAAGTCGAATTTTTGGACGATTCCAATACTCTCTCTATACTTCACAAACAAGAAAGTAAAAAAGTGACAGTTGTGGAAATGGCTGCAGAAGGAGAGCACCACCGGGCTTCATTAACAACAAGAATCGAATTGTAATGAAGAAACTGGGTGGACTTAGCGGGTCGCCTGCTGGCTCGCATCACGTCTCATTTTTTGGTTGGCTGACATTTATGGGGGATAAAAAAAGAAGCAATTCAGAGGACAGAGTCTTTAAAACAAACAAACAAGGCAGTTAAAATGAAGTTGATGAACAGAAGAAATCAGACCCTGATTTAAGAATGTGGCAGGAAGGGAATCCTGCAGTCACAGCGGCCCATCCGGGATTGGAGATGGACACCCCTGTTCTAGTTTAATAGGTGTGGTGTCATGTGGCAGGGCAGGAGGGGACAGGTGGGCATGGCTTTCAATCAGCTCGTCACACACTCCACTGTGCCACGAGGAGGTGAACTCGGCTCACTTCACTAGCATGGTATCCACCCTGTGGTTTCCCATAGGAGTTTCCTCCTTCGATTTTGGTGATGCCGAGTGGTTTGCTTATTTTAGGTGGGTCATGGCCTAAGCCATCACAGGCACAACAGCTAGGATCATGTGAGGCCTTACTACCAGTGTCACCTAAAAGCCCACGCTCTTCTCTATTTATTTATTTTTTTTTTGTGTGTGTTTATTCCGCCTCTTCCTTTCACTTCACCCTCTTATCTGACACCAGCATGCGCCCAAGTCCCAGTACAACAATGTGAAATGGGAGCACATAAACGGCGGAAGCGGCGCCCAGGCCCTCTCTGCGCACTCTGACAAGTGACTGTTTGCACAGCTGCCCCACTAACCCCCCAGTCTAAATCCCAACTTCCTCACACTTCCCATTCCACTTACATCACATCCTGGACACAGAGTCCTACTCGCTTCTAAATGTGGCTCCCCTGACATCACTTTTTTTTTTTTTTTGTTCTGGGACCACTGTGCTCCTCCAATCTGGCCACACCTCCGCCAGCTCTCCGGGGGGACGTCAACTCCTGGGACTCAACCTCAATCCCTGGGGCAGGTGGCATTTAGCAGAACAGGGAATGCGAAAGTCAAATGAGCGAGGGCAGGATGCCCACCAGCACCTCCGACAATAGGACCCCGGCAGGGAGCCCCCTGAGTGTAGCGGCTGAAGGAAAGACAAGAAGAAAAGGACAATAGGACCGTTCTCTTAAGATAGCAAGAAACCTGGCCTGAACTGGGCTGTAGCAACAGTTACAGCAGAGGGGGGTACGTTTGTTGAGAAAATCTCTTGGCAATAAGCTCATCTCAAGATTTTCTTTTATAATAGACAGATATACACGAGCTGTGTAAGGAAATGTTGAATTAAAGCCTGGGGTCCTAGAAACTATTGAAATTATCAGGAAATAAATTGAAATGTAGAAATGTCAGGTAATTGAAAGGAACCACGCTGGGCATCTCTTTCCTAGGAGGATTCGTTTTGCTGACGTACTCGCCTCGCTTGTGTATAAAACAGATACCGTTTAGCCGATGTTAGCAGCTAAGCACCTTTGTCTTTCTTCTGAGGTTTCGTTTTGCTGACATGCTGGCCTCGCTTCTGCTTCGGCTAAGCGAGTTTGTTTCCTCGGAGGCGGAGCCCTAACCCCGACTCCACCTCTCACTTCCGGGCCGGACAGACTACCACACTTCCACACATAGACGTTTATATATAAGACATATATATATATATATATATATATATATATATATATATATATATAAATAAAATCCAATGTGTGTCTGCTCTGTTTTTCACAAGAGAACTACTTAACGGATTAACATCAGGTTTTTTTTCAGTTGATTTTGCGAGTTCTATTATATAGTGCATCCATCTATCTATCTATCTATCTATCACAAATCTGTCTGTAAGCAGTGAGGACTTGCAGGAACAATACATTCGCACTAATCCGAGATAATGGGGGCGGGGCTGAGGAAAGGGGGCGGGACATCAGGAGTGGGGAGCTGGGCAGGGCCCTCCTCATTGTCCTGCTTCACTAATACACAGGCGGCGCTAACAGCAGGGGACGGCTAGTATATTATATAGTGCCTTTACATCTATCTATTTATAAGCAGTGAGGATTTTATACCTTACCAAGATGGAGATCAGGTGCCCTGTCTAGCTAGAGATGGCAGCCTTTTCAGTAAGGTCAGCCCTGACATGAAAACACAGCCCGTATTTCGGTGGAGATGTTTCAGAGGGTCTTTACTGTCGCATGTAATTCTTACTTGTGTGTGCTAATGGGTGTCATAGAAGAAAGTTCTGCATCCTACTGTTCCCGCCTTATAATCCGATTCTCAAAAGCTGTGCAGTCCTTGGGTGTTTGGATACTGCGGGTGAGCCGCAGGGGACAGCTAGTATATTATATAGTGACTTTACATCTATCTATCAATCATATCGTGCCTTTACATGCATCTATCTATCAAACAATCTATCTTTTGCGACTTCTCTCATCACGCTAAGCATCAAAGTTCAGTTGTTGGCACCGATATATTTGCGCAAATCTGACAGACAGTCTACGGGCTGAGAGGAGGGGGAGGCGGGACCTCAGGAGTAGGGAGCTGGGCGGGGTCATCCTCACTCACGCGCCAGCCTCGGTTCAAGTCACTCTACCTCTCGCCACGTGTTGGAGTGCACCTGCCCTCCGCTTAGCTAGCGATACCCGTTTGTTCAGCCGACATTATCATCTAGAGATTGTTAAAGAGTAACGTTGGACATTTTTGAGAGGTTGAGATCAGCTCTACGTGTGTTTTAAAGGGTACCTGCTCACTGGCCGCGTGCTCTTCTCCCCACGCAGGGGACGCTCTCCCGTCAGAGCTGAACACGATTAGATGCAGTGCCAACGTTTGACGTTGGAGTGTACCTACCTTTTGCTTGGCCAGAGATGTCAATGTCAATTTATTTATATAGCACATTTAAAACAACATAGGAATGCTGTGGCCAAAGTGCTTTACAATAATAGAATAAAAGAAAACAAACAAATAACATAAATAGAAATAAAATATAAGAACATAAATAAAATACATAATAAATAGAAGTAATGTTATATAATCACAATGAGGAAACCATCAGCATTACTGAAGGTCACGGAATGCAAGTGAATAGAAATGAGTGTTTAATCTCGTTTTGAACAGTTCAATTGTCGATGACTCCTTTATGTGACGAGGTAAAGAGTTCCACAAGCGAGGAGCAGCAGCTGTCCGTCCCCCTTAGTTTGACATTTGGTACGAAGGACAACAAGATCAAAAGATCTAAGCACTCTAGATGGCTGGTGTAAAGCACATAATTCAGATAAATAGGCAGCAGTGAGCCCATGTAAAGATTTAAAAACTAGCAACAAGATTTGAAAATCAATTTGAAAACTGACAGGCAGCCCGTGTAAAGAAACTAATATTGGAGAAACACAATCAGACTTTCTTGCCCCAACCAGAAAGCGAGTGGCAGCATTCTGGACCAACTGTGACCTGCGTGTCAGAGATCTGCTCATCCCAGAATACAGCGAGTTGCAGTAATCGAGGCGAGAAAAGATAAAAGCATGAGTAGCTTTTTTTAAGATCCCGAGAAGATAAAAAAGGCTTGATCTTACCTAAGAGACGAAGCTGGAAAAAGCAACTCTTGACTACAGAATTTACTTGTTTCTCAAAAGAGAGGTTGCTGTCAAAGATAACACCAAGATTGCGGACTTGATGTTTGCAAAAGACAGAGGAAGAGCCGAGAAGTCCAAGACCAATTTGGGCTTTAGCTGAACGACCCGCTATAAGCACCTCCATTTTATTTTGATTCAGATCAAGAAAATTATCAGCCATCCAGGATCTTAGTTCAGACAGACAGTTGTGCAGTTGATTCATTGCAGAGTTGCAGATGGGAATATAAACCTGAGTGTCATCAGCATAGCAGTGAGAAGAAATGTGAAATTTCCTAAAAATAGCACCAATAGGGTGAAGGTATATAGAGAATAAAATAGGACCCAAAATGGATCCCTGAGGAACACCACATTTAACAGGAGCAGCAGATAAAAAAGAGGAGTTTAAAGTCACTGAAAGTATCTACCAGTTAGATATGACCTGAACCAGTAAAGAGCAGCACCTTTAAGCCCAACAAGATGTTCAAGCCCCATCAGCAATATCTCATGGTCTGTAGTGTCAAAGGCAGCAGACAAGTCAAGGAGAAGAAGGACTGCAGCGCCACCTGAGTCAGTGATAAGAGAGATGTCATTGACTACTTTCAGGAGGGCCGTCACGATAACACCTAAAGCCAGACTGGTAGATCTCAAATAAATTATTGGAGTGAAGGTGATCGACCAATTGATTATAAATAATTCTTTCTAGAATTTTAGCCAGAAATGGCAGTTTGGGAAATTGAGCAAAAATTGGCTAAAACTCCAGGATTTAACTCTGCCCTTTTTAGATGGGGATGGACAAAAGATACCTTGCCAACTTTTTACATTTTTGGCAAAGAGATCACAGCTACATTCTCACCCCTGATAGCAAAACCAAAAATATTGAATATCAAGAGGCCCTCGGAGATGAAAGCTATCAATATAAATTCTTCTCAATACAAATGATTACATTTTTTTTGGTTTTTAAAGTTTTGTCCCGTTTCACTACTACATGGGCGAAGCTATGGGAGACAGCTAGTGCAGAATAAACTCTAGAGAATGTTGTGCATGAAAATCCCAGGACAGCAGCAGACCAGCCCGTCTGGCACCGACAATCATGCCACATGACATTGTTTTTATTCCACCATTCTGAACATGCACTGAAGCTCCTGACCTGCATAACTGCAGGATTGTATGCCCTGCACTGCTGCTGCTGCTGCCATCACTTGATTGGCTGATCAGGGAAGCAGGTGCCCAGGTATTCCTAATAATTTTCTTAGTCACTTTAATCTCATGCAGAACTCAACTGCCAGGGAATTGCCAGCCTAACAGAAATGCGCCAACCCCCATTACCAACCCCCCCGACGCCTCCTGTTTTTGTTTCCTGTCGGCAAAAAACAATGCACCACCAGTAATGTCTGAGGAATGCAGGACAACTCGCAACGAAGGTCCTTGCCATTGTCATTTTTTCCCCCTCACCAGTAACGTCACTCTTTCCTTCCTCTACAAAGTGCACTGACTCAGTGCACCGCTGACAGAGGGTCACATCACAGGCTCTTCCTGCCCACTTGTGGGCCAAAAAAGAAAGAGAAATTGTGTTGGTGGAGGATTAAACATTCAAGCATGCCAGCTTTAGCTGGAACAAGGCATCCACCCCACAAGAGAACCCTTGTGACAGGGCACTCTGTTAAAGGCGCTATATAATATTAATAAAAAAAAAAAAAAGATGGGCCGAGGTGTCACTCTAGAGCCTGGTGAGGTCAGAGCAGCCCCCCCTTAGCTTCTGATTTGGCGCAAGGAGGCGAGGACTCACCCCCTCGAATGTCTCTGTGCACCCTGTGCCACCGCCATCCATCACAACATTGCCTGGTAGAGAAATAAAAACCCGCACCTAAGTAGTCGACTCCCAGTCTTCTGCACGACTCCAGGCAGGCCTGCTTGGTGGTCTGGTACCCATAGTCCGTGATCCACAGCTTGGACGTGATCCACAGCTGCTGCCGCTCGACGCCGCTCTCGCGGATGGCCTTCTGCAGGTCGGACTCGCACCCGTAGCGCTTGGCCGTGTCGATGTGGCGAATCCCGCATTCTCTTAAGGCGTAGACAACAGCACGGTGGGAGTAGCCTCCATGGTGAGATGTGCCTGGAGGGAGGAGTACAGGGAAATAAATCGAGTGGGTTAGCATTTGGGTATCCAAAAATAATAAAGCAAGCTGCACAAAACACATCCCGACGCTGTGAGGTGTGGACATGTGTCTGGGCAGGTGGGAAAAAGCGGATGCAGGCAGTCCTGGGAGAACACGTGTGGGCTCGTTGTGTATGTTAAACTGTTAAGCCGATACCTCAATACATGACTGTTAGCCGGAGGAGATGTCACATTCATGTTGCTAGAGGACGTCCGATTACACGACCAGGGCCGACCTTTGTTGTTGGTGATGTGGTCAAGGTAGGCGGTGCCAAGTATTCGTCATAGGCACCGCTGGTGTGGCACGTTGAGACGATGAGCAATGCTCACTCAAATGGAGCGTAGGCACTCGGCCTTTAACTAGAGTTTGGGGCTGGGCCTGCTCCTTGGTTCAGACCGGTCTGGCAGTGCCAATGTGGAGGTCTGCACTCATTTTGGTAAGATCGGGGTGGGGGTCTTAATATTAAACAACACATTTTGTGGATGCCAACTTTGATGTCAATGTATGATCACACACACACACACACACAATTAAAGGCCCAAACACACTTCACAAGTTTGCTGTGCCAGTCCTTGTGGGTGGCATTGCGTCACAAGGCACAATCCCACCCTTTATTGTGGTTAATGCACGTGGCTCACACTCTCACTGATGTGTACACACACACACACACTGACAGACACGCACGCAGCAAGCACATGTCATCCATACTTTCAGGAGCAGCCAGGGTGGGAACGCAGGCGTGTGATCAGGGGATTACGGAGAGGCCACCCTTGTGTGTCTACACATGACAGCCTCAAAGGCACGGACATTCCTCCAAAGGAGACGCTGCTGCCTTAATTTCTCTTTTTATCTTCTTACATTTTGTCAAATCCATCCACCCTCTGGCCAAAGACGAAACTCCAATAAGAATGGCTGAAAATGTGCTTGCGCCATGAAAGGTGCCCTCTGCACTGAGCCTGTAAATGCTGCCGTCTCTAAGTGGAGCGCTGATACAAAACAAGCATGAAGGGCACTACATTCATTTAGAATCTCCAGTCCACCACAGCTATATCCTGGGCAGCGCCAGTCACCCCACGAGTGGTGGGCATGTTGATTCACATCGCCGATTTGATTTGTTCAAACTACAAAGTACACGGAACTAGTCGGCATCTGTCAGCAGTTGGGATAGACAGCTAGGTGTCTCCCAGTGGAGGTCGGGTCCAGGGGACTTGCGGCTCATTATCTGGTCAGAGCCCTTTAGAGGAGAGAGGAAGAGGAGAGCCATCCGCAGCACCACTGAAGTGTCAGAGAGAGCCTCAAGGTGGCTGCGGCTCAGGAGAGGAGAGCCATGGGGTGGGAGCAGCTAGCCGTTTGGACACACGCTGGGGTCTGATCAACCCTGGTGGGGTCAGCTGGAGGAGGATGTATGACGTTGAAAGACCCGATGATCCCAGACTGAGGCATCAGCAGACATTTATTCACAGCATTCACAGGAGTCGTTTTGTCTGATTCATCAATACGATCCAAGGCTGGCAGCAGTAAAGGAAAACCTTGCTTGGTTGGTAGGAATATATAATCTCGAAATTCACATATTGTTGTAAATATTAAACTATATGTTAAACATGCTGATAATTCATATTCTTTAACATTGACCTGTTTGAAAGCACACGACGTATGACAGCACAGTGAAAACACACAATTAAACTAAGACAATACATTTTAAGGATCACAAGTGAATGAGAATCATGTGACTCGTTCTTGGGTAATGATTCAGTCTACGAATGAAATGAACGAGAACCTTACACCTAATTCACGGATAAGGAATCGATTTGTGAATCACATGAATGAGAATTGTGCGGCTCATTCGCAGGTAGTGATTCAGTTTGTGAATCACATGAATGAGAATCGTGCATCTCATTCGTGGGTAATGAATCTGTTAATGCAAGAAATGAATGAGAATCGTGGGGCTTGTTAGTGGGTAGTAATTCAATTTGTGAATTACCTGAACGAGAATCTTACACCTTGTTCATGGGTAATAAATCAGTTTACAATCAAATAAATGAGAATCATGTGCCTTGTTCACAGGTCAGGAATCAGTTTGCAAATCGAATGAGAATTGTGCATCTCGTTCGGGGGTAATGAATTCATTTGGATGATAATTGTGTGTCTCATTCATGGGTGATTATGCAGTTTTTAAATCAAAGGAACGAGAATCTCTGGGTCTGTTAGCAGGTAAAGATCCAGTTTGAGAATCAGAGGAACAAGAATCATCCACCTCTTTCCCGGGTAATGTATCATTTTGCAAATACAATCAGTGAGAATTACGCATCTTGCGAGCAGGTAATGATTCAGTTTGCGAAGCAAATGAAAATGAATTGTGTGCCTCATTCGTGGTAAGAAATCTGTTTGTGACTCAAATGAAGGAAAATCAGGTGCCTCGTTAGTGGGTAATAAGTCAGTCTGAGAATCAAATGAACGAGAATCTTGCTCCTTACTCAGATGAGGTACGACTCCTCCTGTCCTTTCACAGCTCCCCCTAGCGGCATCAATCGGTACCCAACAGGGCTGAGCAACCAAGCTCAAAGTCCCAGGATGCCCTGTGGGAATCCGGGGCACCACTATACTCCAGGGGAGCTGCCATCTAGTGTTTTGGGGGAGGCAGTGTCCACATGTAGCTTCCTTCCCCCATCTTTCCGTCTCAGGGGTGTCCCAGCCGGGCTGACCTGCCGGCCGTCTCTCACAATGTTCAAAACATGCAGATGTGAATGGTCATCCTTAATCCTCCTAGCATGACAGACTGACAATGTGTGCCCGACTGTGCCCTGCAATGGACAAGTTCAGTGTTTGTTCCTACAGTTCACCCGATGCCCTTTGGCACAGGCTACAACTCCCCCTGTCTCTATGCACTGGAAAAGTGAGTGTAGTCGGCGTTGTCCTACAGGACACAGGGGTGCTTGAGCGGCAATGAAGGCCTCACAGGTCACACCTCTCCTGCCCACTGCCGGGCGCGCGCACACACATACACACACACACATACACTCAATGTGCTGGCGGTCGAACTGCCAAATCACGCAGCCCTCTTTTCTCGTCCACATTTTCCCACCGCCGTGTGAAACATTTCTCATTAAAACCAAATTGTTCTCAGATGCCGCAATGGATGAAGTTTCCCTAGAAACCACTTCGGGGGAAAAAAAAATAAATAAATAAAGGCCCCGGCCACAGCTTTCCTTTGACAGAAACACTGAGCGGTGAAAAGACGGATCTGCTTGGCATTGATGAAATCCAATTTCCAGGGTTCACTAAGCCTATTCTGTATGCCCTCAATGATGCGGACGCTTCGCGGCTTCCCAGAATTGCCTGTGGGGGAAGCCTTGAGGTGGCCTCGCTGTACGATCTGGAATGTTCCGCCCTCTTTTTACCCTCAGATGCCCCCTCTGGTGTTATCCGTCCTACCTGGTTTGTGTGTTTGGGTGCAAAAACATTTCTCCTATCTGAAGGGCACTGAGCGGCCAGTGATGGGACTGCCCAAGTGGCACCAATGACATACAAAGTGTTCAAGGGAGGACCACACAGGAGGGATGCAGCAGCAGCAGCAGCTGACGTGATGAACAATGGAGGCAAAACATCTTGACCACTCACTGGGGTCGGGGAGTTTATTAAATGACAGTAGAGGGGGCTTCTTTAGATCTCATTGCTGACCACCTACATACAATGGTGACCATCTACTTCGGTGACTGACTGCCCTGCAAGCCCAAAGCGGACTTCATTTCACTTTGTCTTGCTGGCCAGCAACTTCATTTCCACTTAATGACCACACAAAGGTGGTCCAGCTCTCCAGGAAACAAAGCAAAATGACCGGCCTGCGCTTATTGAAGAAAAAATTTCACGGCCACCAAAGGACAACCTCCAGCCCCAATTCCAAAAAGAGTGGGACGGCTTGGAAAATGCGAGTAAAATCAGAGAGGGTTGATCTGTAAATTCTCTTCACCCGGTACTACACTGAAAACATGAAAACAATTCATTATGGGATGTTTTACCTTATTAATTTAATTCCTGTTTTTTTCATTTTTTTTTAACATACATAGTGAGTGACAGACAGGTATGACCTCTGGACAAAGTGGAAGGCGCCAGGGGATGGACAAGCAGAAGCAGGAGGTCAGGAGCAGTTCTATCCTCCATACATTAGGTGGCAGTGGTCCACTGGAAGTATCTCAGGTTGGACACCTGCAGGGTTTCATGAAGAACTGGAGAACGTATACAGAATCAAATCAAATCCTATTATGTGATATCATCTACTGTTAAATTCTACTCTGTACTTCTAAAATTTTTATTTTTATACTGTATTGAGGATTTGTTCTGTTCTGTGTATTGCATTGATCCCCTTCTGCACTGCACCCACTGCACGCCCAAACTACCTGGAAAGGGGTCTCTTTTTGATCTGCCTTTCCTGAGGTTTCTTCCATTTTTTTCCCTACAAGGGTTTTTTAGGAGTTTTTCCTTGTCATCTTAGATAGTCAAGGCTGGGGGGCTGTCAAGAGGCAGGGCCTGTTAAAAGCCCATTGCGGCACTTCTTGTGTGATTTTGGGCTACATAAAAATAAATGGTATTGTATTGTACCATTGGATACGACGACAACTCGCAGGGCCACGCCCACCAACTCGGGTGCGACGACACAGAAAGAACGGTGTCATTTATATTCGTCTGTCGTAGAGGCCTCATGTACCTCCGAGCCACCTTGACTGTTCATAGACGCATGTTTGTCGCGGATGCGAATTGCTGTATGTAGCGTGTAAAACAGTTTGCTATGGTGCATGCGGTCGTGCGTCGTAACCGAAAACTCGTTTTTTAAAGACTGCTTACTTCATTGTGTTTTAACCTCAATTGTAAAGGATTGTTTTACGGATCCCATGGGATACCCCTCGCAAACCGTTTCACATGCTGCATATGGCGACTCACGACCGCGAGAAACATGCCTCTATGAACAGTCAAGGTGGCTCGGAGGTACATGAGGCCTCTACGACAGACGAATATAAATGACACCGTTCTTTCTGTGTCGTCGCACCCGAGTTGGTGGGCGTGGCCCTGCGAGTTGTCGTCGTATCCAATGGTCTTGGAGTTGGTGGGCGTGGCTCCTCCCTGCGTGCGCCATAGGTATCTTACTTGTCGGCGGCTTAGTGAATCCACGCCCCTTCCGGCATGCTTTCCATGGTTGTCTTGCCTTAGTGAATTATATATATATATATATAGATAATAAGCCCCAGTGCTGTCAACTACAAGATGGCTCACCCGCAGTATCCAAACACCAAAGGACTGCACAACTTTTGAGAATCGGATTATAAGGCGGGGAACAGTAGGACGCAGAACTTTCTTCTATGGCACCCATTAGCACACACAAGTAAGAATTACATGCGACAATAAACACCATCTGAAACAACTGCAAACATCTCCACCGAAACATAGGCTGACCTTACTAAAATGATTGCCAACTATAGCTAGACAGGGCACCTGATCTCCATCTTGGTAAGGTACAAAGTCCTCACTGCTGATAGATAGATAGATAGATAGATAGATAGATAGATAGATAGATAGATAGATAGATAGATAGATAGACAGATGTGAAAGGTACTATATAATAGATAGAGAGATGTTTGTAATGAATCAAAAAGTCAAAACAAATATAATTTTTGAATTAATAAATGACAGAATGAACCCAAAATCTAAACACAGGTAAAGGAAGCCCATAAAAAATGAAAAACCAGGCCTTTATTTTGGCAAGTATAGCTGGTTAGGTCTCAGTGGGCCTTGGTAGACCCCTTCTGCAGTGAACGGTACAGACACAAAAGTCACAAAAGTTTAGCAACTGCACCCTTGTCTTGTTTCGTAGAATTTCTCTAAAACAGAAACCATTCTGGCGCGTTTATATCCTTCAGGGACGCGGAACAAAAGGGCATCATAAGAAGCCAAGGGCTTTTCTCTGGCAGAAGAAGGTGAGGCCAGTGCTGTCACAACACAACTTCTCCTTGAATGGCAATGAGGATTCTAGGAATCCTTGCCCAGGGTTCACCTGGAACTGGAGACCACATGGCGCTTAGATCACGTCTACCCAGCATGAAGTGACATCTCAGGGACACACAAGGCACAAAGTGCAGGAAAGCAGGGGACGCAGATTTCCCATCAAGGTCTCGTCACTGAACTCTCAGGGTCAGGGCTGCTGCAGCCTCACAAATGTTTCGTGCTTCGCTTGAACAACGTGACAGTAATGACCCTACAGACCTACCAAGTGAGTCGAGGACCTGAAATAGCCAAGCTGGCCTCTACGAGCATCACGGATTGTTTGTGGCGTCATATTCATCAGTCTGAGTATTTTTTTGGATTTTTCCAGTTTCATAGACTGTCATTTCGCTCTTTGTGGATAATTTCCTGGACTGCTGATTGGATTTGTTAGCCTCAGGGTGCCCTGTTCTTGCCTTTGTCCCTTACCTTACCATTCTTGTGCTTTCTGTTCGTAGCACTGACTCATGATGTGTTTTACTGGTTTGTCTCTCTCTTGGGTTGTCCTAAAGGTGAACTTTGTCCCCCGCCCAGGAACATATAAAATTGGACGGAGAGACACAGCCATTTTGTGTGGACTACGATAGTGCGATGAAGGCTGCGATGAGCCTACTGTGTAGCTACGAGCGTGGGCTCCCCAAGTTGAATGAATGTTTAAACCGACACAAGCCAGAATGCCAGTTGGTGGTGTTTGCAGCACGCAAGAAAAGCGAATGATCCGTTAAAATGGAAACAGATTTTACTCTCCGGGATCACCGCTTTTGTTGTTGCACATTTTCTTCCGCAGGTGAACATATTTGTCCCTCGCATCGTTCCACTTTTCCATAAAATCGCCAAACTTCCAAACTGGCCAACCAGAGGCGTAGGGGTCTGCGTCGATGCAACACGTTATCCCATTTTAGAAGAGGTACACGTCAGGCTACGTTACTGATGCTTCTTAAGTGATGAGAAGTATGGTGTACCCAACTGTGAGGCTGGTTGTGATAATTGCCAGGGGTTGTCATGGTGATAGACACCAACCTAGAGTGTGAGAAAGAAAGAAAGAAAGAAAGAAAGAAAGAAAGAAAGAAAGAAAGAAAACAGTAAACTTTACAGTGGATGTAGAAGGCACTGACTATACAATGGGTATAGAAAAGAATCCCCCCTTTGAAATATTCCCATATGTTTTGCTTTACAGCCTTAAATGAAAACACACAAACTTAATATTTTTCCAGCTTAGCTTTACTTACTCAATGCAACCTGTAATATCCGAGTGAAAGATCTCACAGCTACAGTTCAGAAGAATTTATTAATAAATTCCCCCCCTCCAAACTCAATCAGGTATCAGTGCCCACCATTCCCATTGCAGTTACTGTCTTCCTTCCACCTGTGCTCAGTTGTAATGAGTGTGATTAGTGAAGCTGTTCCTGGTCCATTCATTCCCTTGCTAGGCAGTGCAAATGACAGGGAACAACTGACTATGGGTGGCAGGCCACTTTCAAAAGATCTCAGGGATAGAGTTATGGATGGACATAAGGCAGGAGACGGAGACAAAAAAAACTCAAAGGCTTGATCAACCCCAAGGAGCTCAGTAAAGTCCATCATAAAGAAGTGTTTGGTACTACTAGGACCCTCCATGGATCCTCCAAACTGGATGGAAGAGCAAGAAAACTGGTAAGAGAGGCCAATGGCCACTTTGAAGCAGTTACAGGATTTGATGGCGCAGAGTGGTCATTACTGGTGTGCAGGTGACAACAATTTCACAAGTGCGCCACCATAATTGTGGCTTGTTCAAGAGGGTCACACTTCTCAAGAAAGGCCACATTAAGGCTCGTTTGAGCTTTGCCAGAATGCACCTTGAAGATTCTGATGCCAAGTGGAAAAATGTCTTATGGTCAGATGAGACCAAAATCAAACTATTTGGCCTCGATACCAAATGATACACTAATGCAGCTCACCTTCCACAACACACCATACCTTCAGTAAAGCATGGAGGCGGCAGCATCCTGTTGTAGGCGGCCTGGGGATCTCATTAGGGTAGAAGGAAAAATGGATGGGGCAAAATACTGTCAAATTTTTGAGAAAAACCTGCGACCCTCTACCGGAAAGACGGACAGAATGTTCACCTTTCAACACGACGACGACCCGAAGCACACAGCAAAATTGACCTCACAATGGCTGTAGGAGAAAACGTTGAATGTCCTGGTGTGGCCAATCAGAGCACTGACCTAAATCCCATTGGAAATCTGTGGAAAGATCTGAAGATAGCAGACCACCAACGCTCACCAGCCAATGTAACCAAACTTGAACAGTTCTGTAAAGAAGAGTGGGGGGCAAATATTGAGTGGGCTCAATCTAGGTGTGCAAAGCTGATAGAGAAGAATCCCAACAGACTCAAGGCTGTCATTAAAGCAAATGGCGAGTCATCAAAATGACAATGACATTGGGGGGAGGGGTTGATCCTTTATTAATCTCAGTAGTTCTTGTGTTTGATTTTTTATAATTCTTCTGACTGTAGCTGTGATTTCTTCCACTTGCATTGAGTAAGTAAAGCTGGGAAGAAATATTTTTTGTGTGTTTTCATTTAAGGCTGTAAAGCAAAAAAAAAAAAAAAGGGGAATATTTTGAAGGGGGGGGGTTAGGGTTCTTTTCTATACCCACTGTAAGTCCAGAGAGCAGATTTACTCACTTCGATATTGAATCACTTTTCATTTTTTAGATGGCCAACTTGAAGAATTTCCCAGCGAGGAATGAATGGGACAGTGAGGAGGATCGAGCCGTTGGCCGAGCTGCACAAAGTCGTCTTCTGCTCAGGGACAGCACGTCTGGAGAGTGAAAACGGACTAAAACCCCAGGTAGGAAGTGACAAACATTGTGGACATGGTGTGGCGTCTACTCTCTATGCCATGTTATTTGCGCTCTGTAATTTTTGAGGGTGTGGGGTTACGTATCCGATTGTTGCCATTTATCTCTGGTGACTTGCATATAATTTTTTTATCACATCCTTTATATTGAATTATTGTCTTATTTAATTCGTCAAGTTAGTTTAAGGTTGACTTGTGATCCAATACATCACCTAAGGGGTGGTGAACTATCACAGCATCATCCACGATAGGGTGAAGTGTTACACCTTATTAATTTAATTATTGTCTCCATTTTCAGTTGGAGGTTTATGGTTATCCTTTCCCTTTTAAACCTAAGCCCTATTTTGGACATGTGTAGGACTTGAAGCATGCCTCTTGAGTTTTGGTTCTGGTTTCCCAGGATGTTGGCTGGTCTGGGATTCCTCCTTGTTTTGAAACCCCCCCATCATTTTTGATATTGGACTATCACAACAAAAGGTGGTGTATAAAAATAAAGAAACTTGGTGTACTTCATAGTCAGATCCTGTAAAATTAAGCCAAGCAGACTTCACGTGTCTAAAATGCTCCTTATCCCTCCATCCTGTCGAATGCCAACTAGCTTGGCTGGATAGGGTGCCCACTCCTATGGGTTTATCTGGGGGGTGGTGTTGCAACACTTCAGCATCTAAAAGAAACTGGGTGATGGATGCCACCTTGAAAACACGCTTTGTGCTGATCAGGCATTATTAGAACACAGGAGAAGGTTGTGACAGCAGGAGTGTTCGGGGGTCAGGGTCCAGGTTTGGATTCAAGGACATTCCTCACAAGGGCCTTTCAAGAAAGCGAGAGAAACTGAGAGAGGGAGAGATGCAAGAATGTGTGTGAGGCACTCAGAGGTGTGGGAGTGAGCACTGATTTATTATCTTTCTGCAGCGGCTCGCTTCACTGGCCTCCTTGACCCCCCAAAGCCCCCTCCCTCCCTCCCTCCTTCCCTCATTATGCCGATGGACAATGCCGCTCGTCAGCCTCGCTCCATCGGCCCCCTTTGAAAGAGCCTGAGAAGCACTGTGTTTATCACAAAGGGCCCTTGTTCCTGGACGGAGTCCAAGTTCTTTTGGAGCTTTTATCCTGCTGAAGCTCTCCTGCATTCCTAACCGCTCTCCCCCTTTAAGCCCCCCCATACAACCCCATGATCCAAAGCTCGGTTTCCACCTTCCTTTTAATTTCACTCTTAGGTTCTGCTTTCTCATCTGAGGTCCCCAAACACAAAGTGAGCTTAGAAGCAGACCACTGGGCTTTGGGGAGGGTGAAGAGTGCGGCTGGTTGGTTGGTTGGGGTTGCAAACCCAGGTAGCTGGTTCTGTTAAAGTGGTTTTTAACAAAATGGGGAATGAGAAAGTGAAATAATGAAGTCCACGAAGTCCTAAGTGCAGCAGGTGGAGGACGGACTAGAAGAAAGGACAACAGGACTATCCGACAAGACAGAAAGAAACTCCAGGCCTCCATCAAACTGCACTTGTTGTTAGGTGGTTGCGGGGGGTGAGTGATGGGTAAAGCGCCATCCACGCTTTTCTCCTTTATGCCCCTCACAAGAGTGCCTTCAGAAAGTATTCAGACCTTTGGTCACACTGGTATTCAGACCCTGCACCCCATTCTATTGATCATCGCTCAACTGTTTGGAGTCCACCTGTAAGAAAGTTTAACGAGGTCACCCCCACAACTGGAAGTGGTTGCCTGTTTATGACAGATTTTTCTTTCTGCCATATTGGTTTATCTACAGCATGTTTGTTTGTTTATTGTTTCAGTTGTTTTTTTACATTAAATAAATATAAAATACTGGAATTCAACACTCTCATATCGCCAGTTATCTGATTTGGCTTTCTGTTAGTGAAACCCTGCAAATTAGCGCTTTTCCAGAGGTCCCCAGCACCCCTCTTTTACACCACCTGTGGTCCTTTCTGATTGGATGGATTTGGAAAGGCACACACCGGTCTACAGAAGGTGCCACAGAGGTGAGTGAAAACCATGGCATGGTGAAAAGTTGGATAAGGAAGTGAATTCTCGCATGACCTTTAATCCAGTGGTGTCATACTCGAAAGTCGTAACCTCCAAGGACAGCCCCCTAGCAAAATGTGAAGCAGTCCCAACGGCGGGAACTAAACGTAGTGATGGTTACGAGTAATACAAAATGGTGGATGAAATGGTTCAAAATAATTTGACAGCTGTTTTGACTTGGTAGAGTAATATATTGCTCTACTTTCCCCTTTTGTATTATTAATATATAGCCTTAGTCAGAACGCCTCAAATCTCCCAGACTTACCACTGTTTATAAGGTATTATAGTATATAACTTCTCCCCACCTTCCCTTCTGCATCTACAGGTGCCGGTCATAAAATTAGAATATCATGACAAAGTTGATTTATTTCAGTAATTCCATTCAAAAAGTGAAACTTGTATATTAGATTCATTCATTACACACAGACTGATGTATTTCAAATGTTTATTTCTTTTCATTTTGATGATTATAACTGAGAACTAATGAAAGTCCCAAATTCAGTATCTCAGAAAATTAGAATATCATTTAAGACCAATGCAAAAAAAGGATTTTTAGAAATGTTGGCCAACTGAAAGGTATGAACATGAAAGGTATGAGCAGGTACAGCACTCAATATTTAGTTGGGGCTCCTTTGGCCTCGATTACTGCAGCAATGCGGCGTGGCATGGAGTCGATCAGTCTGTGGCACTGCTCAGGTGTTATGAGAGCCCATGTTGCTCTGATAGTGGCCTTCAGCTCTTCTGAATTGTTGGGTCTGGCGTATTGCATCTTCCTCTTCACAATACCCCATAGATTTTCTATGGGGTTAAGGTCAGGTGAGTTTGCTGGCCAATCAAGAACAGGGATACCATGGTCCTTAAACCAGGTACTGGTAGTTTTGGCACTGTGCAGGTGCCAGGTCCTGTTGGAAAATGAAATCTGCATCTCCATAAAGTTCGTCAGCAGCAGGAAGCATGAAGTGCTCTAAAACTTCCTGGTAGACGGCTGCGTTGACCTTGGACCTCAGAAAACACAATGGACCAACACCAGCAGATGACATGGCACCCCAAACCATCACTGACTGTGGAAACTTTACACTGGACCTCAAGCAACATGGATTCTGTGCCTCTCCTCTCTTCCTCCAGACTCTGGGACCTTGATTTCCAAAGGAAATGCAAAATTTACTTTCATCAGAGAACATAACTTTGGACCACTCAGCAGCAGTTTTGTCTTTAGCCCAGGTGAGACGCTTCTGACGCTGTCTCTAGTTCAAGAGTGGCTTGACACAAGGACTGTGACAGCTGAAACCCATGTCTTGCATACGTCTGTGCGTGGTGGTCCTTGAAGCACTGACTCCAGCTGCAGTCCACTCTTTGTGAATCTCCACCACAGTTTTGTTTCACAATCCTCTCCAGGGTGCGGTTATCCCTATTGCTTGTACCTCTTTTTCTAGCACATCTTGTCCTTCCCTTCACCTCTCTATTAATGTGCTTGGACACAGAGCTCTGTGAACAGCCAGCCTCTTTAGCAATGACCTTTTGTGTCTTGCCCTCCTTGTGCAAGGTGTCAATGGTCGTCTTTTGGACAACTGTCAAGTCAGCAGTCTTCCCCATGATTGTGTAGCCTACAGAACTAGACTGAGAGACCATTTAAAGGCTTTTGCAGGTGTTTGGAGTTAATTAGCTGATTAGAGTGTGGCACCAGGTGTCTTCAATATTGAACCTTTTCATAATATTCCAATTTTTCGAAATACTGAATTTGGGACTTTCATTAGTTGTCAGTTATAATCATCAAAATGAAAAGAAATAAACATTTGAAATAAATCTGTCTGTGTGTAATGAATGAATCTAATATACAAGTTTCACTTTTTGAATGGAATTACTGAAATAAATCAACTTTGTCATGATATTCTAATTTTATGACCGGCACCTGCATAACCTCAGGCAATTAGGTGTAGTAAAAGACAAGCAGGAGTTAAGTTACAATTTAAATAATGTTTTATTGGTAATATTCATAAGTACAGTGGTACCTCGGTATATGTCTGCTTTGGAATAAGTACAATTTGGTATACATCCTGTTTGGACGCAAAAAATTTTGGTTGGCATACGATCTTTCTTTGGAATACGACTCGCATGCTAGGACACCACGTGCTACCCTAGTTTACATCTCTAAAGACAAAGCTACGACTACCCACGAGCGTCAGTATACCAGTTGCTAGCATTCAGTGAACAACCCGCGCTATAACTCTATGTGAATGTTCACCTGATTTTGTGTTTTTTTGCGTAAAATCTGAATTGTTGAAAAGTATGAAGGTGGCATGCGTATCATGCTGCATACCATTGTTATCCGAGAACGACGGTATCTACGATTGTGAAAAACAAAGATGTTATTAAAAAGTAAAGTGAGGTTAAATTTTCATTTTTTCATCTAATTGCTTTTGTATTTATGTATTTTAGTATTAAGCAGTGTTTAAATTATTTTACACAACCCCATCAATGTATAATATGCCAATAACAATAGGAGTTTTTTTAATAGGAACGGATTAGTCATCCATCCATCCACTATCCAACCTGCTATATCCTAACTACAGGGTCATGGGGATCTGCTGGAGCCAATCCCAGCCAACATTAGGCGCAAGGCAGGAAACATACCCGGGGCAGGGCGCCAGCCCACCACAGATAGATTAATCAGTTTCCCTTTATTTCTTATGGGAAAAATTCCTTTGGTATAAGTCAAAGGATTTGGAACAGATTAAGGATGTATACCGAGGTACCACTGTAATAACAATATGCAAAGTACATTTGAATATTGGCTACCATGGAACCTGATAAATGGTGATGCGCAGTTTCAGGTGGCACACAGACTTGTTTGTTACTTAATGTCTCTAGTTAAGGCATCATTTGTGGTCAGCTTTCTTTAGAACGGGCCGCATGCCTGTCTCAATATGGCAGATTAGCTGTGCTCTCCATTGTGTTGTCCTTTCAGTTCATCAGTTTGGTAAGAAAGCGAGATGCTCCTTCATCAGATGTTAGCAAGAGACAGAGTGAGGTTAACCCAGCAAATTGTATAGATGTTCTGTCCAACCCCTACAGCCAATAGGGCATTGTGGTACTTAAAGGCTTCTGATACAAGCCAATTCCAAACAGCCATACTTCAGATCAATGGGGAAACAGAACATCTGAACATCTGCCACCCCCAAAAACCATTTGTTGAGGTAAAGCTTGGCAGTAAGGCAACCTGGCTTTGTGTGGGGGATGAGAGAGTGACTCTACAAGAGAAACATTTGCTTCAAGCACTTCCCCCAACTCTTTCGTAAAATTCACTTTCCTGACTTAGTTTTGCCGAAATTACAAATAAAGACATACAAAATATATATCAACTTATAGGCAAAATCTCACATCACAACAACAGCTCTTCTACCGATTTGAATTTCCAGACATAAACATCAAAATTCACATTCTGGAGCCTCAAAAACCTCAGAAATGTGTAAAATGTGTTAAGACGTAAAAAGTGAACAAACAGAGAAGCCAAAACGAGAAGAAGCAAAAATCAACAGATTCAGAAGCGGGTCGAAAGCACAAACATCACACAAAATTCTAATGTATAGGCCTACTTGGGAATAAAGCTAACCATCGGTAGGAAGATCAGGAGGGTTTCTGCATTCACCAAGGGATAATATAAAGTGTGAACACTATCACTTCGATAATCTGACTTTCGTTACATCATCAAAGCAACAATTGTGATCGTGTGACATTTAAAATAGTGTCATGTAAAGAAAGGACTCTAAAACCCAATTTGGATGAGATTAGTTTTACTCCAGGAGATGAGGTAAAGTAATTATTACGAGAGGACCTCTGTAATTTTCGTCCTGTTCGAGTTCAAGTAACTTTTAAGGGAATGTGCGTTTACGCCTTACTTTGGAGTCTTAACTTGGGTTTATTTTTTACAGACTTTTTACTTTCTTGTATACGAAGTATAGGGAAAATATTGTAATTGCCCAAAAATTCAATTTCGAGATTTTGATTAATCTCAACGTTTTAGACCTCCCCGAGTCCGAAAATACCATTTTGGAATTATGTCTGTGTGTGTGTGTGTATAAACACGATAACCTGAGTACGCTTTCACTTTAGTCAACCAAATTCTGCATACAAGTATTAGGTACAACACGTCGATTTCTATCATTTAACCAGAAGTGGTACTTTACCTTTTATTCATGCAACAGGAGAGCCCAATTTCCTCAACTTTACTTTTATATTTATTGTTCAATATACAATATTATTAATTTGATTTGTTGTTGATGGTTCTTTAATGTACATAATAGAAAAATATAATCATTTTGTCTTGCGGTTTACTCCTTAAAAATCCATCCCCATATCCAAGAATACGAGAAAGTCGAAGGGAGACCACTCCCGACTTTTTTATATAAGGTAAAAGGCTCCGTAATCTTTACCGAGACATGAACACGCAGTCTGTAAACAGTTACGAATGTGAGCGATTCACACACGACAGAAATTATTACTGGAGGACTTTTGTAATTTTCGTCCTGTTTGAGTAACTTTTTAGGGAATGCGCGTTCACGTCTTACTTTGGAATCAGAGTCTTAACTTGGGTTTATTTTTTACAGACTTTTTACTTTCTCGTATACGTAGTATAGGGAGAGTATTGTAATTGTCCAAAAAAATTCAATTTTGAGATTTTGATTAATCTCAACATTTTAGACCTCCCAGAGTCTGAAAATACAATTTTTGGAATTATGTCTGTGCGTGTGTGTGTAAACACGTTAACCTGAGTACACATTCACTTTAGTCAACTAAATTCTGCATACAAGTATTAGGTACAACACATCGATTTCTGTCGGTTAACCGGAAGTGGTACTTTACCTTTAATTCATGCAGCAGCAGTCTGATTTTCTCAACTTTACTTTTATATTAATTGTTCAATATATTATTAATTTGATTTGTTGTTGATGATTCCTTAATGTACATCATAGAAAAATATAATTATTGTCTTGCGGTTTACTCCTTAAAAATCCATCCCTATATCCGAGAATACGAGAAAGTCGAGGAGAGACCACTCCCGATTTTTTTATAGAAGGTAAAAGGCTCCATAATCTTTACCAAGAAATGAACACGCAGTCTGTAAACAGTTACGAACGTGAGCGATTTGCACACGACAGAAAATATTACCGGAAGACTTCTGTAATTACTTCACCCCACCTTTCTGGTGTAAAACTAATTCTGTCTAAACAGGGTTTTCTCCTGCACAAATCTCTGGCAAAAATTACCGATGTGTGGTGAGGTGACTTTGCAGAAATCTGTCCTGAAAGCATATTCTGTATGAATAAAGCTTTTTAGACTTAAACTAAAACTTACTTTTAGTAGAAGTTAACTTACAGTATAAAATGTGAAAGAGATAATCAAAATGGAATCAAAACCCTCAAAATAAAATGTATAAACAAATGTTAGTACCACAGTGCTTTCTGCCCTTGAAGCAATCCTGGCTAAACACAACCCGTGTTCTTCAACCTTCTACTGATCAACACGTGTTTTACATACCATAATACAGGCTGAGCCAAAATGAAGTACCACATTTCTCGAGGTAGAGGCTGCCGAGTGGGTTGGGGAGGGTGAGGGTCCACTGATAGGCCAAATTCTTGTAGTTTTCAGTTGTCAACATGCCTTGGTCTGGTGTGCAACATGTTTTCACTGTTGAAGCATTCTTCAAAAACAACGAATCCATCATCACTACACAATGCACCTTCTGAACGCACTTCAGCATTCCTAAATGGTGACGTCCCAAATCAGCGAGTGGCTAAATTTTGACAGACAGGTACAACATTGAACAGAAAAATCTCCAGGCCGTCCTCGAATGCCTGAAAACATCCAAGCTGTAAGCGTATCAATTCTGTAGTCTCCTAGATGTTCACTGCCCTTCTGCCTTCAGCATTACCAACATGTCTTTGAGGAAGATTCTGCATGAGGATCGTAATTTCCATCCATACAAAATGATGGGAGGGCAGGAACTCGCTGAGAGAGACTTGGAGAGCCGTCGAGAGTTGTGTGCCAACATTCTACAAACCGTTCATCGAGATGCCGTCGTCACGTGCAGCCACCACTTCCATTTGAATGGTTGCGTAAATAAGCAAAACTTTGGCTATTGGGCTGAAACCAACCCTCGTGAACTTTATCGGAGACCCCCGCACAGTGAGCGGGTTACAGTTTGGTGCACCGTTGCAGAATTTGGCATTGTAGGCCTTTACTTTGTTGAGGAGGGGGGAGCAACAGTCATCGTCACTTCAGAATGTTACATTGAAATGCTAGAGAACTGGAAGAAATGGATGTGGTGGATGCCTGGTGTCAACAGGATGGAGCGACAGCTAATTTGGTGTCAGGATCCATACAAGTTTTGCGGGGAAGCTGATCTCGCTGCGCGGTGATGTCGGGTGGCCATCACATTCACCTGATCTCGCTCTGTGAGATTTCTTCTCAAGTCGAAGGTCTACACACACCGGCCTAAAAATTCTGAAGCCCTCAAGGACGCTATTTGCCACGAAATCTGCGAAAGAGTCATGTGAGCGTTCAGGAATCATCTCAAAGAGCATATTGCTAACGATGGCCACCACCTTGATGACATCATTTTTAAAACACAGGGGAAAAAGTCGATTTTGCACACCCTTTTCTTGTGTCGTAATAAATGTATTTTTATCTGGTAGTGTTTATTGTAGAATAAACATTTGAAATGTGGTACTTCTTTTTGGCTCACCTTGTAAAACGGAAAAAAAGTGAAATAAAAGAGCAGAGATTGTGGCTGAAGTCGCCGTACCGGTTAACCCTTCGTACAGCACAGGCTCCATCAGGCAGCAAGCTATTGGCGGTCAGAGAACAGGGCGCGCAAAACTGTGCTGGAAAGACACCACTCAGTCGTTAAATTCTCTAAACTGTCACAGTCCAGTGATGAGATTAGTAACAGCAGGCGGTAAGTCTGACACACTCCACGACTAGAAGTCACACAGTATGACAACCAAGCTCCTCTTTTAACCGGTTCGGAACCAGTTCTGTGTCAAGCAAGCCTTTATTATAGACGTACTGAAGACTTACAGTGTATAGTTTTCTGTTGACACACACATGCGAGCAGGAGTCAAATAAAGGGCCTGAATAATGGCAATTCCATGTCCGACCGGGGGCGGCGGGGTGCACTAACGGTCTTTCTCAATCCCTTGCAGACCATTCTCGGGAAATCCCACAGGGTTCTGATGCCTGTGATGATGTCACCTCTGCTTCCGGTGATGATGCCACTTCTGGTCCCCGCCTCAGATGATATCACTTCCATTTCCAGATGTGATCGCTACAAAATATGGGACTTCCATATGACCCGGAAGTGCTTCCATCGGACAGTCGCCCCGGCACCGGAAGTACTCCTGGGTCCTCAATAAAAGGGCACTGCACTCCCTTATACAGGCGAGTCCGAGCTGGGAGGACGTGGAGCAACACTTGACTGGAGGAGGCTAGAGGAGGGGTGAACAGTGGTTGTTACTTTTTGGAGGCAATTTGGTAAATAAACCATCCGTTATTTGAACCCGGGACTGCCTTGGTGTGGTCGTGTTGGGAGTTTTGGGGCAAGCTGACGCCCCGGGTTCCATCACAAACCCCAATGTGTGAATTGAGGTTTGACTACTAATTCTGCCAGGGGACACTCAATTGCCACTTGCCACCCAAAATCTCCCTGCCAGTTGCTGTCACATCAAGTAGTTCCAATTCAGCAGGAGGAGATTGGAAGACCAGACAGCTGCTGCAGCCCCCCACAGACAATGAAAGGCTAGAACAGACACCACGCACGTGTCACCGAGGTGAAACAAGAAGCGTCAGTATGAGGGTCAACAGGGATATCAACGGCCATCATGAAAATAGGCAGCCATGAACATGAAAGAGAGCGATGCGTAACAGCAGCAGCAAACTGATGATGGGATCAAAATGAATTGGGGGGAGGATGCGCGTTTGTGAATAATGACAAGTGGAGGGTCCTTTGGGTTTACTGATGGACACCAAGCCCGTGAAGCTGGCTGGTGTGATAAATTATGAGAAGAGAAGCCAAATGCTGACGGGACTTGATTAATGCTGAGGTGGTAGATTGTGAGCTGAGGCGCTTGGGGGGCTTACAAACAGGCTAAGAGGTTTTGTAATTTTCAGTGTGGGGGGGGCTGCTGTTATAACCAGGGCAGAGTGTTTTTAAAAAAAAAAAAATACAAAAAAGCGAAAAGCAATTTGACAGACAAACATCTGTGCCACCCAATCACGCTGTCCGAGTCCTGTAAGGATTCACATGTAAGAGCTCCACCTAGTGGGACAATCAGGAGGCCAACTCCTCAGCCCTAATCATCTGCTTAAAGAGACCCCAACGCGAAACAATTAATCTGACTGGTAATCAGCAGGCTGGAAATCCGTCAGCCCACAAAACTCCGAAACCATCAAGTGAGCTGCACGGGAACTGGGGCTTCATGGGCTGTTTAATGGCAAACAGTGGTATGGCAGTAAAAATGAGCAAACTTCAAGGAAAAAAAAATGTGACAATAAAAGACGAGATAGAGAGAGTAAAGGCACTATATAATAGACAGACGTTAACAGGGATGTGTTGAAAAGATTGATATACAATGGACAGATAGATCTGAAAGACACTATCTCTCTGTACACGTAAAATCCCACGTCTGTCTGTCCGCTTTCACGAGAGGACTACTGAACGGATTTAGATTGGGCTTTTTCTAGAATTTGCTTGAACATTCCGGTTGATTTTGCGACTTCTCTCATCATGCTAGAGTGATGCAGGAGTGATATATTCACGTTAATCCGAGACAGAGGCTGTGGGCCGAGGGGAGTGGGAAGCGTGACGTCAGGAGCGGGGAGTCAGCCAGTCTACCAGTTAGAGCGAATCTCGTCTCCGCTTCGCTAGCGATACGCGTTTATTTATTGATTTTTAAAGTTTGTCCTGTTTCACTACTACACGGGCGAATCCACGGGGGACGGTTAGTACTGTATAACCGAGAAACACCATATAATATACACAGAGATAGGTAGATCTGGACGGCACTAGATAATAGAGAGAGATGTGAAAGGCAGAGTATAATATACAGAGAGAGGCACTATATAATATAGAGATATGTAAAGCACCATATAGTATACATCTCAAAGGCATAATATAATATCCATACAGACAGATGTGAAAGGCACTATATACGATGCAGATAGATGCATATGAAAGGCATCATATTATATGCACAGAGACAATTAGATCTACAAGGCACCATACAATAGAGAGAGATATACAATACAATACAATCTAATTTTGTTTAGCCCAAAATCAAACAAGGAGGGCTGCAATGGGCTTTAACAGACCCTGCCTCTTGACAGCCCCCCAGCCATGACTCTCTAAGAAGACAAGAAAAAACTCCCCAAAAAAAAAAACCCTTGTAGGAAAACAAATGGAAGAAAGCTCGGGAAAAGCAGTTCAAAGAGAGACCCCTTACTAGGTAGGCTGGGCGTGCAGTGGGTGTCAAAAAAAAGGGGGTCAATACAATACAATACACAGAACAAAGCAAATCCTCAATACAGTATAAAAAATTAAAATATTACAAGTATGGAGCTGAATTTGACAGTAGATGATATCACAGAGATATGGAAGGTACAATATAACGTGTAGTTAGAGACACCTGAAAGGCACCATATTATATGCACACAGACATATAGACTTGAAAGGTGCTATATAATAAAGAGAAATATGAAAGGCATTGTATAACATGCAGAAAGACAGATAGATCTGAAAGGCACTATAAAATAGCAATATTAAAGACATTTTATAATATGCAGATAGACAGATCAGAAAGGCACTATATAGAGAAATATGAAAGGCACATATAATATGCAGACTAATACATCTGAATGGTATATTATATGCACACAGATTATATAAACTTGAAAGGTGCTATACTGTACAATAGAGACAGGAATCATATACTGAAAAACAGATTGATCTGAAAGGCACTATATAATGGAGGTATTGTGTAATATGCAGTGTCACACACGTGTGAGTAGGAGGCAGCAAAAGGGCTTGAGTAATTGTAATTCTACACCAGACCAGGGGGTGGCGAGGTGCACCGACTGTCTCTCTCAGTTCCCGGCAGACCTTTCTCTGGAAATCCCATTGGCTTCCGGCGCCTCTGAAGACATTACTTTCGGTACCAGTGCCTATGATGGCGTCACGTCCGATCCCGAAGGCATCACTTCCTCCACCGGCCTTTAAAGCCGCTATCTTTTCTCATGATGATCAGTTCTGTTCTGGACTCTGTTCTATGAACATCTCTTTATCAAATTCTAAGCAACTTTGCAGCCAGGAAACAATATGCGGTTGGCTGCCCCAAACCTTTATGATGTCTGTGACTCATTCTTGTGACAGCAGATACAGAACCAAAAGGTACTAGACAAAGAGAGACGAACGGCATCTTATCATATTTGGATGGCATTCTATAATATGCAGACAGATAGATGGACAGATCTGAAAACCACTAAATAATAGTGAAAGATGGATATGAAAGGCACCACATACTATGCAGACAAATATATAGGAAAGCCAAATTATATGCCCACAGACAGATCCGAAAGGCACTATATAACAGAGGGAGAGGTATGAAAGGCATTGCATTATAAGCAGAAAGACAGAGAGATGTGAAAGGTATTATATAACAGAGATTTGAAAGGCATCCACCTTAATCAAAAAGTGTCTGTCTGTGTGTGTGTCAGTCTGGTTGCTATGTCTTTGTCATTCCAACAGATGGTGCATCACAAACATTAGCACTGCTTTTACGAATCCTGTACCAAATGGTATGTAACATGTATGTTAATGTGGAGGTCTACGCCGATTACTTGGATTTCAGTCCGTTTTGGACGGCTTGCACAGCTTGTTCTGTAATATGCAGTTAGTCAGATAGATCCAAAAGGCGCAATATAATAGAGACAAATATGAAAGGCACTGTCTAATTAATATGCAGAGAGACAGAAACAGCACGACAACCATCATCCTGCCCTAACTGAAGAAAAGGAAGTTGCACAGTGCAGGGAATCAGGAGATGAAGCTGTGAACGCTAGGGGTCGCTGTTGCTCCGTTGAACCCATCAGACAGACGTCCAGGACACACGTTTAAAAGCACTAAGAATAATTTTAATAATTCTTTCAAATAAAGTGCACAAAGCACCGCACACTCCACAATTCTCCAATCAATACAATAATCAATAATAAACACAATAACAACAATTCTCCACTCCCAGTAGCTCCGTCACACTCCCTCCCAACTCCAGCTCCATCTACTGGGTTTCCCACAGTCCTTTTAAAGTCCATGAACCAGCAGTATTCCTTCTTCAAGTATCCCGGAAATACTGCGGGTTTCCGTCCTCGTGACTCAGAAGTACTTCCGGGTTAGCGTCACGGAAATATTCCCCGGGTTCTTGATGAGCTCCCCCTGGCGGCGCCCAACAGGGTTGAAGAGATGGACTCCATGTCCCATACTGCCCTGCGGGAATCCGAGGAACCATTTCCATCCAGGGGAGCTGCCATCTAGCGTCCCGGGGATGTAGTGTCCTGAAAAGGCTGCTTTCTTTTGTTGAGGGACGTCTCGGCCGGACTGAAACGCCAGTCGTCCATCACAAAGTGCAGTGAAATAATTTGCTCAAAGATTATTACAAAAATTGCTAAAAACCAACATGACTGCACCAAAACCAAAATCAAAGCCCAAAAATCTTACCGATGAATCACTGATTCTTGACCCTCACACAGGAGATTTTGTTTCTGAATCCGCAAACTCGGATAAACCAGAAAGTGAAAAGTGGTGCCCTCTACACTGTTGCCATGGTGATGTCACACACTGCCCACATTTAAGAACAACAGAGAATGTTTCTCTACTACAATATCAGTTGGGCCCAAAGGTGGTCTAAGTGTTAGAAATGGGGTACTACCTTTATCAAGCACACATCTGCCTCTTGCCCCATGGTGGTTAAGATAGAGAGCAGCCAGTCATCTGGATGTGTGGACCCTGCAGACGTGATGATGGATGAACCTTTCAACCTTCCAACCATAACAAAGCAGGGGAGTGTGGAGCGCAATGCAAACACTTAAACATCCTGCTTCCTTCCCTCTTCTCGTGTATATGACGGTCACTTATTTTGATATACGGTGTCCTTCATTGCAAGTTGGCTCAGAGACGGGCACAGATCGTCACATGCGGAACATGTTATGGTCAAGCCAAGACACCTCCCCTGGCTTAGGTTAAAACTGCTACTTTAAATATTCTTTGTTCTGTTTTCATTATTGTCCATTGTTTTCGGATTTATATCGAACAGTTCATTTAGTATTTGCCTAATTATGTATGTCCTGATAACTTTATTCTGTTTAGCCTCTCTATTATAAAAGAAAATCTTGAGACAAGACAAATGCCAAGAGATTTATTTCAAGTCCCGCCCTCCTCTCCACCATTTCCGGTTCATGGCCCATGCCCATGGTCCTCTCACCTCTCATTGGCGTGAATGCTTTTGTCTTCACAGTTCCTGCGCTCTCAGCTCTTATAAATTTTAACGTTTTCCTCACTTTAAGTTCCCAATAAAAGAAGACGTATTATGTCCAAATCTTATTGAAGAATTTCATCACAAAGGGTTATCAACAGAAAAAAAGAGCTCACGGGCAATCCTAAGCACTGAGAAATGATGAAGTCAAACGAATTAACGCGAAAATTGTCCATCGGTTTCACTGCAAATTGGTTAAGTGCGTATCAAAAGACTCTGCTGAAGCAGATGGTGCGGAAGATAAAAACATCAATTTACAATATCATGAAGAATATCTACAACCGGGTCTTCCACCAGCCGAATTACTGTTGAAGGAAGGATGTATCATGATGTAATTGTGTAACTGATGTCTGAGTGATGGGCTATGCAATAGGACAAAATTAGTTGTATTCAAACAATTCTGACATGTAAAATTAACAGGCGACAAGAAAGGTAATGTAGTCCATCTAACATGAGACACCAATGGAGATCTTGATATGCCATGTGTATTGAAACGATTATTTCCTGACTGACTATTTTGATGCCTGCGACCTGTGGTTGCACATCCTGTTCTGGGCTCCAGTGCACGTCTTACGTCATCTGCTCACGTCTGTCAACCTGTGAATGTCACACCTGATGTCTATGCATTAACACGATTAAAATTAATAATAATCAAATTAAAACAACAACCAGTGAAACATACGAATTTGAAAATAATCAGATGTTTTTATATTAGTGTGACCATCACAATAAAAAAGAAATACATTAAACAATACAAACTAAAATGCACGTAGTCTTTAACCAAAAAAAGTGCACTTAACTTCACCAAAAAATACATCGTTAAAACTGAAACATTTTTCATATTTTAGTAATAAATGACAAAATGTAGACATAAACTATATAATGAGTAATGCCTGAAGTGCAAAGATCAAATAAACACTTTCACAAAAGGTTCAAGGAAAAGACAACAGCTTCCGTGGCACAAGTCAAGTCAAGTTAAGTTGGGGAGCATGCACTGGTACAGCGCGTTGCCGCACCCACTACATGACGAAACAACTCGGAATCTCAGTTGGCAACCCCCCAGGCAGACACACAGCCCAGTCCCACCCTCCAGAAATGACCCTCTATCTGCCACAGCCAGCTGTTACGTGGGCGACCCCTTGGCCTGGTCCAGCCACTCGGGTCTCCAACAATGAGGATCCTACGAGCTGGATTACCCTCGGGGAAACACGCCACATGGCCGTAGTACTGTAACTGACGCTCCCTCACAATGCAGGTCATGTGCCTCATTCGGGACTCCATGAGCAACACAAAGTCAAGCCAACAGTACCCAAGGATCCTCTAAAAAGACACACATGAAGGAGTCCAGTCTTCATCTCAGGTCACTGAATAGAGTCCATGTCTCACAAACAGGGGGCACCAGGACTCTAAAGACTTGGACCTTCGTCCTTTGGCATAGATATCGGGAGCACCACACACCCCTCAGTGACCTCATGACCCACCATGCTCTCCCAAGCCATCTACTGACTTCATAGGAAGAGTCACCAGAGACATGAATGTCACTGCCAAGGTAAGTAAACCTCTCAACGAGGTCGACACTCTCTCCGCAGACAGACACACTGCTGATGATCGTACTCAAGAGGTCATTAAAGGCCTGGCTGTTGGTTTCTATCAGGACACTTGCAAGCCCAGACACTCAGACTCCTCACTCAATCTCTCGAGCGCCCCGATCAGAGTCTCCATTGACTCCGCGAAGATCACAGCATCGTCAGCAAAGTCAGGATCTGTGAATCTTTCTTCATCAACAGAGGCCCCACAGCCGCTGGACCCCACGACCCTGCCCACCATGCAGTCCATGTGATCATTGAACAGAGTAGGAGCAGAACACATCGCTGACGAACCCCAGAATCAATGGGGTAAAACGCAGAGGTCCTGTCTCCACTCTGCACAGCACTCACAGTACCAGTGTACAGGCCGCCCATGATATCCAGCAACCTCCAGGGGAACCCGCCAAGTCTCAGGATGTCTCACAGGGCAGCTCGATCAACTGAGTCAAACGCTTTGCGAAAATCAACAAAGGCTGCAAAGAAACTCTGCTGATATTCGCTTTTGTGCTCCATGAGAACCCTCAGTGCCAGGATGTGGTCAATGGTAGACTTCTTAGGCGTAAAACCAGACTGTTCCGGTCAATGATGCATTTAGAGCGTCTTAAAGCTGTCCTTGGAAAGCTTGAGACAGACTGGCTTGACTACTAACACCAAGAAATGAAAACTGGCTACGTCTGAGACTCATTACATTATTAGGTTATTCTATGGGCAGGGGTTTACTTCGGCCACAGTTAAGGAAAGTGGAAGAGATGCTGGCTTACCCGCAGCCAAAAACACAGAAACAGGTACGCGCTTTTCTGGGGCTTGCTGGTTACTACAGAAGGTTCATCCCTAACTTTGCACATAGGGCTGCTCTTCTTACAGATCTTACTAGAGGCAGGAGAAACCGCCCTATTTTATGGACAGAAATTTGTGAACGTTCCTTCTGTGATTTGAAAACTGCTTTGTCTTCTTATCCGGTTCTGCAGAACCCCGATTTCTCAAAGGATTTTGTCTTACAAACGGACGCAACTGCGTTTGGTGTAGGCGCAGTCCAGTCACAGATTTTTGATGGAGAAGAGCACCCTATCACATATTTGAGTAGGAAATTACTTCCTAGGGAACGCAATTATTCGGCAATTAAGAAGGAATTTTTGGCAATTAGATGGGCTGTAGAAGCGCTTCGTTATTACTTATGGGGTCAAAATTTCACTTTGGTAACTGATCATGCTCCACTTCAATGGTTATGCCATCAGAAAGATACAAACTTTCGTCTCATGAGATGGTTTCTGGGCTTACAACCTTACAGTTTTACAGTAAAGCATCGACCAGGCTCTGAGCACGTCAACACAGACGTATTATCACGACTGTATGAACCTGGTACAGAGAGACGCTTGATTCACGAGAATGTGAATAAAGCTGAGGAGGTAGGGTGTAAACTGGAGGGCTGATTGCACCCTCAAAGGACACAGACACCCCTGGGAAAACCCCTGAAACACAGTCGACCTTCACATTGCTCCTTACCTTTCTCACTTGCAGTATAACGCATGATAAACCTCTCGCACAGTACTCCACTTACTTAAAAGCCTTGTACAGCGCCTGACAGCTTTGGAATTGATCGTTTGTTTCTCTCTCTCTCATCTCATCTCATGGAGCACGTTTAAACTTTTGGAAAAGAGACAAATGTTCGTTTGCAGTGTTTGAATAAAGTGCATGTCTCCACAACCTCCTGTGTTTCTGTGCAAATCCGTGACCCAAGCGTGACAGTATAAAGATAAACATAAATAATAAGTAGCAGAAAGATAATAAGTAACAGAGGCAGCATAAAGTATAAAATAGTGTAATGTGCAGGTAGGTGTGTGATGGACAAGTCAAATACAGTTGTGTGAGGTCGACAGAATGGAGGTGGCCCGCTGTTATAAACTCCAGTCAGTTATTCAGAATTCTAATGGCCTTGGGAAAGAAAGAGTTCTTTAGCCTGGAAGTCCTGCATTTCATACGTCTGTACCTCCTGCCTGAGGGTAGAAGTGTGAACAGTTCGTGTTGGGGGTGAGTCGAGTCAGTTCTCCTGTGGACTCAGCGGTTGTAGATGCTCTGCAGAGAGGGCAGTGGGGTCCTGGTGATCTTCTCAGCAGTCTTTCGAAAGCACACTGGCGCTGGTAGGATTTGCGAGTATTGAATTTTCTCTCTCTCGACTATTTTTTGCTTCAGTGACTTGGATTTTCTTGTGGTTTTCATATTGGCTCTCATTTGCTTTGGATTACCGGTTAGGCGAGTCCTTTTTGCGGATTTCTTTCAAGTAATGTGTTGTATTTATTTCCTATTCCTTCAATAAATCCTTCCTTTATAAAGTTCTTGGTTGCCTTGCTCTGTATAAGCCAGGGGTTGGCGGTGATCCCCTCCTTTGTGGTCCACCTTTTCAGGGCATTTCTTAGTATATTTTAGTATATTACTTTTGAAGCACATTTTCATCTGGCATAGGCTAGAGGAGGGGTGGGCAACATCGGTCCTGGAGGGCCACAGTGTTTACGGGTTTTCATTCCAACCCAGTTGCTTAATTAGAAACCAATCCTTGCCAATCTCAGACCATATTTAATCTTATGGGTTGTTAGTCTGCAATGTAGAGTTCTGAAATTGTAGATCATCCAAATGATTTGAAGCCTAAAACATAGAATTTCAGTCTGTTAAAATTTTCTATCAAGCTTTTTATTAAATCAAACAGTGCATGATAAGCACACACAGATATAAATGGGAACAAGCGAGATGGAGAACTACTGGCTGCTTTGTCATTTCCATCTTACTGCTAATGAGGAGCCATTAATACCCTGAAGGCAGCTGTTTAAGATTGAAATAAGCAATTAAGGGTGGGGAACCTTAACACGCGAGACCACTAAAATGAAGCATCAAAATATCACTTGAGCAATAAGGGCTTCATCAGCAATAATTGACTTCCCATTAAGAAACTGGGTTGGAACAACTGCAGCCCTCCAGGACCAACACTGCCCACCCCTGTGCTAGAGGAAGCGAGGCTGCCTTCTGGTGCACCTCCTCTAAGCAGGCTGCTGGGATTCAGGCCTACTTCTCTGGCAAGACTCCATTGACTTTGTGAGATAAATCATAACAGATTCACTGGGAACTAAATGGTAACCAGTATGTAACCCAGGCCCAGAAGCAGAGCCTTTCACCCTTTCAGCTACAGTGCAAGTGTCTGCTGAGCCCGTCAGCAAGCGAAGGGTTAAACTGCCTGTTCTCGGTTCCTTCGAAAGGCTCAGCGCACAAAGATACGATCAGCTGCATCATTTCCTGCCATTCTTGGGACACGGCGACAGAAGAAAGGGAGCCAGACGAGGCGCACAATGACTGCTGGGAGCCAACAGTAGCGCCAGAACTCTCATTCAGGGGCAGCTGTGGGAAAGGCGGATGGGCAACGAGAGAGAAAGAGAAACAGAGAGATGCACGTGTGTCAGCGCTTGAGTGGAGAACAAAAGTGAGAATTTTCCCAAAAAACAAAAAAAAAAAAACAACAGTTTTACGATAAAATGACCAAAGACCCCCAACCCTCCACTCTATGCTGTCATATCTCAGCCAGGGTTTCTCCTCTGGCTGGGATTCTTCACGTCTTTTTTGTTCATTTTTGATTTGTGAATGTATGTACTTAATGTTCATTCTTTGCTTTTGGCTTTGTCTGTGTTTCCATGTAGCCTGTGTTATGTCCCATGTGTTTTAGGGGTGGCTCCCCCAGGAGGTGGAGCCACCTGCCAATCATGGCCAGGAACTGCCTACCACCCTGTAAGTCTGGGGCGGGGTCTTCCTGGCAGTTTATTTCAAATGCCCTTACGAGTGTTTCGCGAGTAGCGGTGATTTTTTTTTGGGGATATTTTGAACCATCTGGTCTGGTCTTTGACTAAGCCTTGGATTCTCTGTACCGGGACTTTGTTTGCTTAGGTTGTGCCTTTTGTGCTCTTTGGAGCTTCGCAGTTGTAACACAGCATTTTGCAAGGATAAACTTTTTATTGCGTAAAGATCCTGCATTTGCCTTCATCTCCAGACAGGGTTTGATGGGAACATCATGGGCATTTTTAGATGTGCTTTTAGGACTTGTGTGCTTTGGGACTCCTAGTTTATGACATCAAGTTCCTCCTTGATCTTTTATAGTGTGCCTATAGACCAAACCAGTCAATTGGTGCCTCCATTACAACCTTAAACATCTCAATTCTCCAAATACTGATGTTAGGTTCCTGTTTGTGGATTTCAGTTCTGCCTTCAACTCTAAACTCCCAGAACTGTTTTACAGCAATCTCACTGGACTAACCTAACACCCGCCCCCCCATATTGTCTCTATACACCTCTTATCCCAACTGTTGACGCCCCTTGATCCACCTTTTGATGCTGATTGGTCAATTGATTCCATTCAGTTTTGGCCTGATGAACTTGTGCTCATAAACTGAGATGCGATACACACTCGGAGCAGCCGCTAAGTGAAATGCAACAGGCTTGCCTTGCTTTTAGTTAATGACACTCGACTTATAGACATGAATTGAAGCTCCATACGCTTTTGTGTTGCATTAACACAAAAAATAAAGAGGTGTAGTGAGAAGCAAGCAATCATTTTGGTTTTAATTATGACACGATAAAACCCCACCAAAATGAAATGCACCTTGTGTACACATATGACATTACAATGTAGTTAACACTTCAGCGTTTCATAGGCCTAGAGCTCCAGGTGTGCCGATCTCTGGGCTGTCCTCCTTCCCTGAGCTGACACCATGCCAGGTCCTGATCTGAGCTTTGAGACTCTCCATCCACGGCTGTCCCATAATGCCTCTGCCTGCTTCACACAGCTCACTTGGGGGACCTCTCGACCTTCCACTTTTTCGAAGCCCAATGGACCGGTGGTGTTGGAGCTGCAGAGGTAGCCATCTCTCAGCTTTCCTCCTCCATGTACTGATCCTACAAATGGCTCTCTAGATCAGGGGTGGGCAACATCGCTCCTGGAGGGCCGCAGTGGATGGCGGTTTTTGATCCAAACCATTTTCTTAATGCAAAGTGCTGATGAAGCACTTATTGCTCACGTGACATTTTGATGCTTCATTTTAGTGGTCTCGCTTGTTAAGGTTCCTCCCCTTTAACTGCTTATTTCAGTCTTAAACAGCTGCATTCACTGTCTTTAATGGCTCCTTATTAGCAATAAGATGAAAATGACAAAGGGGCCAGCAGTTCTCCAGCTAAATCATTTCCTTTTACATCTGTGTGGATTCATCAGGCACTGAACACTTAAAGAGAAAAATGTTAAGTTTTAGGCTTCAAATCAATTGGATGATATCCTTGGAAAAGAAAAAAAAATCTACGATATAAGAACCTAACATTGGAGACCAACAAGACATAAAAATAAATAAGGTCTGAGATTGGCAAGGACTGATTTCTAATTAAGCAATTGGGTTGGACTGAAAACTTGCAGCCACTGCAGCCCTCCAGGACCGACATTGGCCACCCCTGCTCTAGATCCTGGATCTCAGCCTCGAAACACTCCAGCAACTCCACTGTGGTCTCCTTACTGCAGGTCTTTTTTCTAATCCCGCCTCTGGTGCTGACAGATAATCTTTTCTTTACATGGCTCGCAATCCTCAAAGGGACCAATCGTCTTTACCGCACTACATGTAATTCTGCAGGCTTCCCTTTTTTAAAGGATCCCTGGCTGCTGGATCTGAAGCAGCCCATTTACATGATGGAATGGCAGCTCAATCTATGGGGGACTTGTCTCTGGCGGTGTCAATTTATCAGCACCCTTGCAGTATTGTATGTGGATTGTGTGATCTCATACCCACTAAGTTTATAAATATGTGTGGAGGGGGGCAGCAAAATTGTACCTTGCCACAGGCGTGATCATTTCACGTGCCATGGAAGCGTTTCACAGTAAGTGAATACAAAACATTATCAGAAAAGACTGTCATACAATTTACATATTTAAACATTTTATAAATCGCCGTCTATAACAGGCTTAACAATGAAAGGCGCTTCAAAATGTCTGAATGCTAATTATTCGCCGCTGGAATTACTGTAAACCAAATCAGATGGCTTTCGTCACATTTACTACACACATAACGATCAGCCCTTTATAATGAAAGACGTTGTAAGCAGACTATTAATCACCTCCATGTGCTTCACGTGCCTAAAAGTTCAGATTTCCCTTCTGTGCACTTATGGGATATTTATATTTGAAAGACAATGTATTAAAACAATGCCGGCGGGTCTCACTGCCCCCTGCCATCAGCGTGAAATGGGCTTGAAAGCGCTACTCACCGAGGCCAAGAATGGGCACCTGAAGACCGTTAGAAAGAGCGACAGTTGGACACTTCGCTAGCCGTGTGCAGGTTGCAGCCATTTCAACAAATCTGAAGTCTTCCTGTCAACTTGCCACGCTCTTTAAACTTCACACCCGTTCACACTTCTCCGGCAGCACGACAGTGTCGCAGAGCAAATCATCGACTTGCTTTACGGCAGCCGCATGCCCAGGAGGCGGGAACGAATCGGTTTGCGGCTCGCGTGGGTAACGCGGAGAGAAGGCTGAAGTGTTGAGGGACGACTGTCAAACGGTCAGACTTTACAAAGTGTGGAGGGCTGAGTGACGAAAAGAAATTACCAGCAAAAGTAAGAGTGGAAAAGGCAGCTGGAAGTTCGGCTGTGGTGTTCAGGGAAGTTAAGACATTGATTTCGTTGCTTTGACTTGTTTTGTAGGTGCGGTGCAGAAAGTGATGCTGTCATCATGCTCTACCTTATCGGGCTGGGCCTTGGAGACGCCAAAGATATCACAGTGAAGGGGCTGGAGATTCTGCGAGCCTGCAGCCGCGTGTACTTGGAAGCTTACACCTCCATCCTGACGGTGGGCAAGGAAGCACTGGTGAGTGTGGCGTCCAAACGGGATGGGCGGGGCCTGGATGTAGGTTGCTAACGCGAGTATCATAGATACGCACACGGCCTCTGCTACTATTGGCCGACGAGAAGGGTCCGCATCCGCCATGTTGGAAAGGTATATTCGCCGATAAACACAAACACGTGTATCGAGAGCGTTTACTTGTGTAGTAACCTCCTTATAGAATATTATTTGTGCCAAAATTTAAATGCAATCCAGCGCGTTCACTATATTGCAGTTCAAGTCAGATGCACATGGTACAAATAATATTGGCACGGTTTTATTAGATTATTTGTTAAAAAATTAAATGCCATCCAACATGTTAACTACATAGCAATGGGACATTTAATTTTGGCATGGTTTTGTCGTGTCATAATTAAAAACATTCGACCAAATGATGATTTTGTATTGCATTTTAAAATAAGAGGAAAATTGTGTGCTGTAGTAATAAGCAATCAACCATTATTCTTCCTGATAGTGAAAAGTCAAGCAAAATGGCACCTTTTATTGGCTAACTAAAAATATTACAATATTCAAGCTTTGGAAGCAACTCAGGCCCCTTCTTCAGGCAAATAGGAAATACAAACCAGCAGTTAAATTAGAACTAACAAAATTGCTGTCCCTTGTGAATTGTGATCCCTTCTTGCCTGTCTCTGGGTTCCTCCTCACTTTGCATCCAGAGGCTCCACCTTTTGGAGACATTCTGCCATAGCTGTAGGCAAAGTTGTCACCTTTTATATGGAAAGCCAACCAGCTCATTCCAAGATGACAGTGCTGCTGACAAACCTAGCTGGGCTGGGAATGGTATCTAGGAGTGTGTATCTATGATTAGGATAATTAATGGTAAATTATCAGTAAGGAAGGCTGTCTTGCAGAAGATATTCAATTCATAATACATACAGTATGCCTCTTTAAGTGGATTTGGAGTCATGGGGTGGTTAGAGCATGTCCAGGCAGCCTCCAGTACAAGGCAGGAAACAACACTGGACTGAAAACCAGTCCGTTGCTGCATCTACTTGCCCATGCAGAAGAAGATTCAAATTGTCATTTAACCAAACTCACAGGTCTTTAGGATGTGGAAGGGAAAAACAGAACAATGTGGAAGGGAAAAACAGAACACCTGGAGAAAACTCTACGTGGAAATAAGGAGAACATGCAAATTACAAACTGACAGCAATTGATCTTGTGATTCAGAATTAGGATGCCAGATCACTAGCCAAGTTTCCATCCAGTTTTTTGCGACATTTTGTTATCGACAAACACAATATACGTAAAAAAAAAAAAAAAGTGCGAAATTTGCTGTCTCCAGCCTGTTTCCATCCAACTTGCTTTTTATCGATAAAATGGTGTGCGTGATGACGTCCCCCCCACCCCCAAAAAGTTTTGTTGTATCGCGAAAAAAAATCTGCCCTTGAGCCGTTTCCATACATAATTTTGTGTATGTCACAAATTATCTACCTTTTGTTTTCCACGTTCCACCCCCTCCACTAAACAAAGAAACAAAGAAATGGAGAGATTATTCAGACAGTTTTTTGAAATTTGCCAGCTTACTGTTATTCCAGTTTCACAAATAATTGAAATTGTACATAATATCCGAAGACGACAGCAGAATGAAGCAGTTGCTTGTCTGATAGCCCTAGAGCTCGAAGAAAGTACCCCAGTGCGACGAAACCCATGGGTATGGGAGAGACGACGGAATAAGACCTTCTGGGAGGAGGTGGTGGGGAGACACTTCACAGAAAATCTCTGGCTGCAACATTTTAGAATGACACGACCGACGTTTGAGATGTTGTGTGGATTCATCAGTCCTGATGTTGCGCCCATCACAGGTTGCCACCCTTTACAAGCTGGCAACCTGCGCCGAGTATAAAGTAGTTGGAGAAACTTTCGGGGTTAGTAAAACTACCGCCCATCGATGTGTATATGCTTTGTGCACCGCTATTAAAGAAAAATGAATGCGGCGTTATATCAGACTTCTGACTGTGGCGGAGGCCAATGAAATTCAATACCGCAATTCCTTGGTGCATCTTGTGCCACAGATTTACGGTGCGCTGAATGGCACGCATGTGCCTATTCTTCCCCCGACGAAGGCTACCGCGATTACATTAATTGCAAAGGGTGGTCTCTGTTGTTCTCCAGGCCCTTGTTGATGACAGGTGCATGATACGAGACATTTGCGTTGGCACTCCTGGAAGTGCCCATGATGCAGCTGTGTTTGCAGCATCGGATCTGTACAGGTGAGCCTACCTTTCAACATCCCTTCTCAGTGTGATAACAACTGAATTAGTACTGTAACCTGCTTCCCTTAAGGTTTTTAATTAAAACTGAAATTTGAATTAATACAAAATAACGACGTTTAATCAAAAAAAATCTAAAGTTAATATTAATGAGAGAATTTCTCATATATGCTAAAACATCTGCCATTTAATAATAAGAAAAAAATGTTTAGATAATAAGACACGGTTTATTAAATATTTTGACTGGCACAGTAAATTACCTTTGCGGTTTTTGTATTATTTAGACATCCCGAGAGACACCCCCAGGCTACAGTTGATGTGGAGGGAGTTCAGGTACCCCTTTTTTAGTAGTAGGAGACCCAGCCTATCCGGTACTGCATTGGCTCATCACGAGAAATAACGAGTTTCTTCATCAGACCATGCGAACTGCTCCGCCATTCTCATTTTGATGAAAATGTATCATGTGACACATTTATTTGCATTAAAGCCCTTTTTTTTCCGACAAAAGGTGTTTCCAATGTAGTTTTTGCGACATCTGAAGTATAGATATGGAATTTATGCACTAAAGTTAAACGGAAAAATATTATGTCGACATGTACCACATTTTATCGATAATTAGCATTTCCATCAGCTATATCGGTAAAAAAATTTGAAGCACTAAATATTTTTTCGCAAAAACTCCTTGGATGGAAACCTGGTTACTGAGACTACAACTGTAGCCTTTGTGTAGTCTCGCAGAGCCTGACGTATAATGCATTTGTCTGGAGTCAATTGTGAGTGAATTTGGCTCAGAAGTGAGGAGCATTAGATGGTTCACTCAGGTTGAAATTTCTAAACTAATCCAGTGCCTCATGACGGCAGAGCTCACAGGAGGGAGTGGGGAGTTAAACAGTAAAGAGTAACCGTTCACTTGTTGATCTGGTCTGATGGACAAACAGCCTCTGGTCATAATGAGTAACCTTCAGGAGATAAACATTTCCTAAGAAGACTTGTTAAACATATGTATGTGTGTCATGTTTGCATAAAACGCTTTGAATTTTTTTTTAAATGGAAAGGATGCACACATCTTTAAAACCAGGTTATTTTTGGCATTCAAAGGCATCACTGGGGCTAGTGGTAAAAGTGAATGATGCCCTTTTGCCGGCTTTATGTAGTGTCTGCCACTCTTAATTACGACAATGTCGCCATAGTCAATGTGCTGTTGAAAGAACCCCACAGTTGTTACAGTATATAGTTCGCATGATCATATTATGCAATATTTTCATTTTGCCAAGGTGCAATCCTATTATCATCTGGCAGTGGCTTTGCTGACCTGACAGCCTGACTTAGGTCCTTAGTATTGCATCTTGTGGGTACAGCAGGAACAAGAGCAACAATGTAGGAAACAGTTTGACTTGAGTCTTGTCACCCACATCTCATTATTTGGCATTCTTTCACATGCATGATTAAAAGCAAATATAACTTTGGGTAGAATTTTTTTGGATTGTGAGTGAAATATTTTTTTTCCCCAATTAATGTAAAGTGCCTGTCCATTCACTGTCGTGCCCATTTTTCTACTTCAGAGTAACTATTGAGCTATCCATTCATTTAGTGAATCTACACAATCCACATCTAGGATTGTGTGGCACCAGAAGCCTACCCCGGCAGCATTGGTCACAAGGCAGGAGCCAGTTGTTGAGTATGTACCAGTCCTTTGTAGTGTGCACTCACATATACAAATCAACTTGACCTAAAACATGCATCTGTGGAACGTTGGGAGGATAATATGAATGTCTGTAGAAAAACCACCACAGATGTGAGAAAAGCAATGTGCAAGTTCCACAAAGAAATTGACTGGCCATAGATTTGAACCCAGGACTCTGGAGCAGCGAACCAGTAGCACTTACCACTATGCCAGCATGCCACCCCATGATATATGACCAGTAGTTTAATGTCAGGATGAAGATACCCCCGTTTTTAAACCTTGCAGATCTATTACTTCCAAGCCAGCGTTCCAGCCTTATATAATTGAATGCTTCAGTACAGAGTTCTCAGCTGGAAATGCAGATTGGCCTTATTGGTGTTGACGTGACCGGGATCATTTGATTGTGTTTCAGCTGAAATTGTGCAACAAAACGCTTGTTTACATCCAGTGGTAGCTGCGGGTGAGTTTGCAAGACTAATAGACTGGAAACAGTGACCACAGAATGTCATTTTTACATACTGTACAGTTTTTGGATTTTTGCTGTGCAAGACCTGGTGGCGTCCAGTGTTAAAAACTGTAATGAATCTCTCCCTGCTCTGCAGCTTCAGATGTGCGTATATCTGATGTGTTTAAAAAGTATTTGAGATTAACTGTGTGGTGCTTGGAATTTTCAGGAGGAGTACTATGGTCGAGAGCTGATCCTTGCGGATAGGGAGACGGTGGAGCAGGAGGCCGATGAGATTCTGAGAGGAGCAGACCAGACAGATGTGGCTTTCCTGGTAGTTGGCGATCCTTTTGGGTAAGTGTTTATGGCATTATTGTAATTGTGAAACAATGTAATTCAGTTGATAGGTTACTACCTTCTCCTGTCCTGAAGGTGGTAAGCTGTTTTCCTTCTGGTTTTAACTGTAGCCAGGCTGTCACTTCATCTTGGTGTCAGGCCTACCTGTTCTGTTTGGAATCGATCAATAAATCAAACTTCATTTCATATATTGTCATTAAAAGGCAGTCACATTATAAGCAGAAATACATGGCTAAAAAGATTACATTACAGTATTATGCGTTCAGAGTGAACAATGCATTAAAATTACGCTGCAAATAATTAGTAAAATTACAGTTCTGGAAAGCTTCAAAGTATACCCCACACATTTTCAATATGAGCATAAAGGAGTTTTACAAATCAAGCACAGTTGCAGTATTTAAAGGTGGGAAAGTTTTGGTATAATACAGAGGACAACATGTTGCATCGGTGACATCCATTCATTTACTGAAGATATGCCATCCACTTACAGCATTCTGGGGAACCACAGCCTCACTTGGCAGCATGAGGTGTAAGGCAAGCAAGATCCATGAGCAGTGGGCAGTTCTCCTTCACATCCTGTTCCACACTCATCCCAGGACAATTGAAAATTGCTAATTATCATTTAGCACACAAGCCTTTTGGGTATAGGAACAAAAGCAGGGAATCTGTGATAATACAACATAGACATGAGGAGAACATGGAAATTCCACATGAACAATGTGGAAAGCTAAGGTTGGATCACAGACAGACAGACCACAGGAGTCCAAACTCACACTTTTATTTTCTCCTCTTCAGCCTTTACACAACACGTTGCACAAATCACAGGTTTATGCACTCTTGGATATGGCTGTTATACGTAGACATCATAATTTGGTGACTTTACCAGTTGCATGTTGTTTTGTCTTGCTACAGTAATACAGTATTTTACTCCCCTTTTATATTATTAATGTGCAGCCTTTGTCAGAATGCCTCAGATCTCCCAGACTTGCCACTGTTTATAAGGTATTGTACTATAACCTCTCCCCACCTTCCCTCCTACATTTATAACCACAGGCAAACAGGTGTAGTAAAAGACAAACTGGAGTTAAGTTACAATTGAAATAATGTCAATCAATCAATCAACATTTATTTATATAGCACATTTTCATACAAAAAAATGTAGCTCAAAGTGCTTTACAAAATGAATTATTTTTCAGTATTATTTAAAAGTATTATTGATAATATGCATAAGTAATAACAATATGCAAAGTACATTTGAATATTGACAACCATACAACCGCGGCACACAGACTTGTTTGTTACTTAATGTGTCTAGTTAAGTCCTCATTTGAGGTCAGCTTTCATCAGAGCAGGCCTCATGCCTGTCTCAATATGGCTGCCAAGCTGTGCTCTTCATTGTGTTGTCCTTTTTAGTTTATGGTGCGAGATGGTCTTTCATCAGTTTGGTAAGAGAGAGAGGGTGAGGTAAAGCAAGCAAATGTATTGATTATCTGTCCAACCCCTACAGCCAATAGGGAATCATGGTACTTAAAGGTTTGTGATACAAGCCAATTCCAAACAGCCATACTTCAGGCCAATGAATGGGACATAAAACCCTCACACCTGCCCCAAAACCATATGTCAGCGTTTCTCAACCTTTAAGTTTTCATAACAGTTTTAATTGCACCCCCCTAACGTTTTTTGAAAGGAGCCCACTAATACCAATTTGGTTCTTTTTTAATTAATGATATATCATAGATGCATATTTTATTATACCAACTTAACTTTTATCAACATTTATCTAACTGTATATTTATTTTTGTAGTATCAAAATGTAGTTGTAAGTTATTTTTTTTGGTTTCACTAGATGTATTTTTCATATTTTTGATTCTTGTTTTCTTTTTTTCACATCTTCGCACCCGCCTTTTTGTTACTTCGTGCCCTCCTAGGGGAGCCCGCCCCACAGTTTGAGAACCACTGCCATATCTGAAGGTAAAGCTTGGCAGTTAGGCAGCCTGGCTTTCCTGTGGGGGTTGAGAGAGAGTCCTGCATAGAAACATTTACCAAACTTGTTTTACTGTCGTAAAATTCACTTTCCTGACTTATTAGTCCTAGGGGGGTAAACATGAATGCCACTCACTATTGTAACGCTAATATTACATTGCTTTGTCTAAGTTACAGATAAGACATACAAAATATTTATCAACTTCTTTGCAAAATTTCACATGACAACATACGTCTATGTAGTCTTTGATTGTTTTTTTTATTTATTAATTTTTTTATGGTGTATTGTTTGTTCAAATTCTGAAAGGCAAGGGGTAGCTCTTCAGGACAATCTTCTGTCATGGGTGGCTGCTTGCAATGGCTGACAAAGCAAGGTCATTTGAGGGAGAAACTTGACTGACCGATGTGTTGTATCACCATAACCTGCAAGTAGAATGTGGAGTTAGTACCACGTGCAGGGCGGTATGAGTTTTTAGTGCAACAGAATGTAGGCTGGGTGGCATGTCTGCCAATTCCATTAACTATTAGCTGGAGAAGCCATTTCTTTGCATTAAAACAGCTGTTGGCAATCACTTACTTCTTTTTTAAGAGCACACAAGAGCTTTGGAATTCAGAAGATTGAGTCCGCTTTTTTCTTCCTTCTTCGTCATCAAGTTCCAAACCACTAAAACCAGATAAATTGTTCAGCGCTTAATTTGTTTTTCAGGACCACTTTTATTAAATGTGGTGTAATTAATTCAGAGGAATCCTGCACAATTTACTGACACCTGCTTTTAATTTAAACCTGCAGTAACCACCAGTTTGCAAACTACTTTCCCAAGCTGAAACCACTCTGCTGCCACTTGTAATTCTTCCAGCCTCTCGTTGCCGCTGCGTGTAAGCGATTTTACAGGAGGCTGTTTTCAGTGAGGGTCTATGCATCCCACTCTCTCTGCATTTTGGGGCTTGAAAGGTAAAGGGAATGGCATTAAAAGCGGGGGCTTCCATTCCGTGTGTCACCTCAGCCAATGACTCCCTGTGTGTTTGTTTAAGTAGTGTCACCTCGCTGGCATTCCTAGGAAGTGGCCGTGTTGTCCATTTGGTTAAAGATTAAGAACTAAGTTTCTAATTAAGTGTTGTTCAGGACGGATTTTGAACACTTTGCCAATTTATGTGTAAATGAGTGATGTGATACCAGCAAGTCCACAGTTCAAATCCCACTTGACCACTGAATCCCACGTGGCTGTCTTGCATCCTTTGGAGGTTCCTTGGATGCCTTTTCCAAATCCTTGGTAAGCTGCTTATTCACAGTAACCACCTGATTCCCCAAATCTCCTTTGAATAGTGCAGCGTTTACATGCTGTGGGAAATTACCTACCCAATAGGAACCTTCAAGTGAGCGTGCATACACCTGGTAGCTACCATTGGGAGAATTATTTGTATTTATTGAGTAGTGATGTAACCCTTAACTTTGACTTCATTTTGCTGGAGATAACCACCAGCACCAAAAAGGAATTTTTGGTTGCTTAGTTCATGGAGTGCTGCAGTAGCCTGCTACTACATCTTTATTTGCTTTTTATTCACACTGAAAATGAGTAATGCAGCGTATTAACAGCTTCTTCACGTTTCTGCTAAGCCTTATCTAAAGTTCAATCTGCTCTGCGTTTTTGCATGCTCAGTAATTTTCCTGTTCCCGCTGCTTTCTTGCATGTCACCACCAACGCTCCAGAATCGGCACTGATTACAGAAACATGATCCGTTATAACCGTTTCTCCAAACATATGACTGTAACATTAGTTGTCAAGAACAAAAGCACCACTGCTTTATGATTATATACTATGCTGTGGGTTTTTTTGAGGCCTACAATTTCCATTCTGTATATGTTTTTGTCATTAATTATTATCACCCCAAAAACCTCTTTATTTTTGGCTTACATAAACCAAATACAGGAATGCCTCAGATGTTAAGAATTACTTTGCTTTTCTTCTGCAACTGGGAGCATAGCAGCCTACCTCAGATCTAAAGTGTTCATTATGAACAAATGTGAGTGTGGGGTTGGGGAAGAAGAAAGCTGAGATTTAAGGCGTTTCCAAGCTTAAAAAGTGTGAAAAGGATACAAACTTCAAATACACTTCTGGCCTATTGAATTGTACTTGCGTCTGACCCTAACCCTTCATTGCAGTCTTTCTATAAATTATTTCAGCTTTCCTCCCATTCTGTAATTTTTCCATTCATTTACTTTTTCTACTATTTATTACGTGGGACATTCCCTATCTGTGTATCTATATATTGTGACAAAGGCGCTATACGAGCGCTCAACCTGACACAGACGCATTAGGCAAGTTGATAAAACAAATGAATGTTTTACTTTCTTTTTGTTCTTTGCCTGTGGGCAACGCCTTCCCCCTTCCCACAGGCACAGCACAGTCCCAGTAAACAGAATCACAATACTCTTTTTCTCTTTATCTTCTCCACTCCTCTCTGGCAAGCGTTGTCTCCCTCCTCAGGCTCCTGGAGTGGTGGCTGCTGGCTCCTTTTATAGCCCACCCGGAAGTGCTCCAGGTGTTTGATGACCCACTTCCGGCCGCACTTCCAGGTGTGGCAGAAGAACTGCCCACATGGGCTCAGGAACCACTGCAGCGCCCCCCATGGTGGTAGCCATTGACCCCAACAGACTTGAGTTCCAAAATCCCATGCCCGTGGCTCCGATGCAACTCAGGGGAGCTACCATCTAGCGTTCTGGAGGAGGTACAGTCCTGACCAAGCTTGCTCCCCCGGTCCATACAATGAAGAGGCATCCCGGCCATCTGTGACAATATATAAAGCTGAGTAGGGACTGCAACTTGGCCACTCTCATTTATAATCCCTAATGATGTCTTTTTTTTTTTTGTGTGTGGAAGGTGGGACTGCTCCAGTGGTCCGGCTACTCCCTAGTGACCCCTTACACTGGTATGCCAAGTGTAAATTCAGTGTAAACTACAGATTCAGTTTAAATTAGGGATCTAGTAGACCGTAAGTTGACGTTAGGGAGGTCGACATAATGTTATGGCTTGTGTAGATACCCCAGTGGACAGTTGGGCGGATAGAGGTGGAGTTATTACCTGGCTAGGATGCCATGGAAGGTTGGACTAAATAGGGGCAATACCCGGTCAGGACACCTTATCATCCCTGCCCTGGGTGGGATGCCTGAAGAGTGCAAGAATTGGTAGGAGAGCATGACAGGAGCAGTTCATCCCCTACTTTAATAGGTGGCAGTGTCCCTCAGATAGAGTCCCAGTTTAGACACTTGCCGAGCTTCATGGGAGTTGGAGTCCGGATGAGTAGCCCTGAAGGGATCCCTGCTGGGGGAGGATCTCCCTGGCTTTCTCATAACCCTGAAGCGGATCCAACTGACTATGTCATGTCACCTGAAGTACTCCTGGGTCCTCGATTCAAAAGGATCGCACAGAGCTGGGAGGAAGGAAAGCACCACTCAACTGGAGGAGAGCAGACGAAAGAGTAGAAGTGACATTGTTTTTATGCTTGTGTTTACAAAGTGTGTAGTAAACTCCATTTATTTGAAGCTGGGACTGTGTTTGTGTGTTCCTGTTTGTGGCTCACTGGCGCCCCCTAGCCTCCACACTAATCAGTGTATATTATACATTGCATGGCATGTATAGCTTTCTGTGTGTGTGGTGTTTGTGTTGTGTTGTATTATTTCCAGCTGTTCTGATGAGACCTTCAACTAAGAATTTCATTTTACTGTGTCCCCGATGTACATGTGACATTATGCCCTGTATCACTACATGTTCTTCTCTGTTGAGGTGGTTCCTATTGTGCCTGTCCCTGTATGTTGCTATTGCTCTTGCCAGTTGGACACCCCTTAACAGTACATATGTATATTTATATCTGTTGTGTCACGTCTACCTTAAAATAAATATAATAACACAATAGCTTGGCAGGTGAGAAAAACATTCTTTCATCTGTTTGAAATGAAATATTTATAAATTGCAAGTCTGGGGCAGATTTTAAACTTCCACTTCTCTCTCACAGGGCCACCACTCACAGTGACCTGGTGCTTCGAGCAGTGAAAGCTGGCATCCAGTATCGGGTGATTCACAATGCCTCTATAATGAACGCTGTGGGATGCTGCGGTCTGCAGGTAAGATTGTGTGCAGCAGTGAATGAGAAGTGTATGGACACACCACATCCACGCCTGCTCAGAGTTTGTGTAGCTTTCACTCCTCAGCCTGTCTAGAAAGACATGAGACGAGCAGTACTGTGGTTAATATACACGATTCTGTGCGCTGTTTCCAGCTTAGATTTACATCCTGTCAGCTCCCTATTTTGCAGTGTGGCCTGCTGGAAATTCTCCGTGGTTTTTGGGTGCAGAGGAAGGCTCACACTAAAGAAGCCAGCTGTTCACCCTGCTTTTTATTAAAGTAGCTAAACAGTCATCCAAAAAGAGACGTGTGCTGCTTACTTTACTAAAGAGAGGCTGTGATGTCCTGAGGCCTTTAATTTTAGACTTTATGTGTAACTTATGTACAGAACACAACTTCAATGGAAGGCCATTTGCTTTCATTTGTTCCTTTTATTTTTTTATTTTGTTGTTTCTTATTCCCCATAAGTTTCCAGGCTTCTTTTCTGTTTTCATTAGATGTGTATGGTATTTTGTATGGCAACAGCTTTTAACCACAAACCTTACAGCTACTGGCAGCAGCACATTAGTGGTTAAAATACCTTAGATCAGCGTGCAGCAGTTTCTCCTAATTTCTCCTGTTGCCGTTTTCACAGCTTTTTCGCCTTCCACATTCCACTTAATATAAAGAACTTGCTGAGCAGGGCATATCTTTGAATTTGAATGCCCCAGCTTCCCAGAATGCCTGAGAGGCTTACGGTCAGCTGTTCTCCAGTATACAGTATCTGAGCAGGCTACTGGGTCATCGCAAGGCCACGTGCAGACTGTTTTTTGTACAGTAGAAAGAACCCGGCATTGATGTTTCTCTTCCTTGTAACCGATAAGACCCTCCTTGCGGGCACTCTCCGTTCTCCTTCAGCTGGGCCTAATGTTTGTGGTACGAACAATCCATAACTACTGAATGCTGGAAACTTTTTCAAAAATCTCCACCCTTCATGTTAAGTGCATCTAACATAAGCATTGTTACTCAGGATAAAATGACATCTTTTTCAGGGGTCCGCACATTTCTTGTTGAACTGTCTTGTTGTTAATGAACAGGTATTAATGGGTTTTGAGTTTGGGCTACAATGAATTTTAAAGTGCAGGTTTCTTCCAGAAAGACGGCCTGAAAATCCTGCCAACTGTGCCAGTTGTAACCAGCAGGAGGCGCCACTGTGCCCTACACCCAAGACACAGTGATACCTGACACACTTTTAGGATAAAATAACAGATATTTATTTATCCTTGGCATGTTTCCAACAATCACCTTTCCAAAGACCATAAAAATAAATATTTGTTCCTCCTTCCATCCTCTGTTGAGTGTTGCCCACTGCCCCCCAACTCTGACTCACTGATATGAGGCAGCGGGCTACCTTTTAAGCCGGACCTGGGAATGTTTCCAGTGCTATGCTGTGTCTTTCCAGAAACAATTCCGGGGCATAAAGAAAGTATGGAGGTCCTCCCCCAACAGCGCCCTCTATTGGAACCCAGGTCCCCTAACAGGGCCGCACTTCCGGACTCCAACTCCCAAGCACCCCTGTGGGTGTCCCGATTGGCTTGCCATATAAGGATCACTGCCACCTGACATATGGGGGATGAGAGAGCTCCTGACTCTTGATCCATCCATTATATCATGTTGGCTGGACACAGTTATTTTTCCATCCCACACGGCACTCCATCTGTTGTTTGACTCTGGCCGCCCGTCCAGATAGTAAGCCATTGTCCTTCCTGGCTAGGACACCCATTCTCCTCCTACAGTGTGTGTGTGTATATATATATATGTGTGTGTGTGTGTGTCTCCCTCCACTCCTCTTCAGGCTTTGTCCTCTCCTCCCGACTCTGGCCACTTATGTTTTGAGGCGGCTCCTTTTTATAGGGCTTCTTCCGGCCACACTTAAGGGTGTGCAGGAAGTTTACCAAATAAGGCCCTGGAAAGGTCCATGCGCCCCCTGGCGGTGGCCATGGGTTCCAACAGGGTTGAGCCCCCATGCTCATAACCCATGACCCCACTGAAAACCAAGGGGGCTATCCTCTATCAGCCTGAGGAAGAAACTGTCCTGACAATCCTCTTTCCCCCGGTCCTTCCACACTTTGGGCGTCCTGGCTGGGCAAGGGCCCCAGCCATCCGCCTACACTGTGTGTGTGTGTGTGTGTATATATATATATATATATATATATATATATATATATATATAGCAGTATACTGCTGCTGGATTATGTGAATTTCCCCTTGGGATTAATAAAGTGTCTATATATATATATATATATATATACACACTAGCAAAATACTTATTACAGTCCAGCTCTCTTAATTTTTGTTATCTGATGTAAATAGACTCTACCAAGTCAATAAATTATATGTTATTTACATGTTGTTTTGTAGCTTCTCATCGCTCATATAGTGCCTCTTATTCCCAGTACAAGCTGAAATTCATTTATATATGTGTGTGTGTAAATGCAAGCTAAATCCATATGTAAAATACGCAAATAAAACAAGAAATCATTTAAATATCTTTGGATATTCAGTTATGTCAGTCATTTTCCAACCCGCTATATCCTAACACAGGGTCACGGGGCCAATCCTAGCCAGCACAGGGCGCAAGGCAGGAACAACGCCAGCCCACCGCAGGACACACACCAAGCACACACTAGGGACAATTTAGGATCGCCATTGCACCCAACCTGCATGTCTTTGGACTTTGGGAGGAAACCGGAGAAAACCCACGCAGACACGGGGAGAACATGCAAACTCCACACAGGGAAGACCCGGGTCTTCTAACTGCGATTCAACAGTGCAACCACTGCGCCACTGTGCCGCCCTCTTTACATATATACTTACTTTATTTTATTGTCACATTTCTTAATATCAATGTACAAATGAGTGAAAAACAGTTTTAGTGCAAATTGATATTATAGAATATATACACTTAATGCATACTTTTAAGTATCAGTTCACCAGTCACACACTGGCCACAAGTAAACTCATTATACTGTATAGGTGAACTGCAATTTACATAGAAAATTAAAGAGTACGTCACCGTGCTTTAGCTTGCCACAGACTAATGTAACTTAAAAAAAAGAAACCACTGCTGGCTTTTCAAAGCTGTCTGATTAAGATACTGGGATGATGTAGATATCTGCTAACCAGACAAGAATATAAACGGTTTCTTATCATTTGAAAAATTTCCTGTGTGTAATCTTGGTGCTCAGTGAGTTCCTGAAAATCTCATAAAGGGGATTAAAAAGACTCCCTTCCTTTTGCTGGCCATTTAAACCCGTAAAGTCTTTCCATTCATCAGTTTTCACACCCAGTTCATCCTTTTTCAGAGTCACAGAAGATAGGAGCCTTTCCTGGCAGCATTACACACAAGGCAGGAAGTGACCCTGGATGGGGTGCTGGGCTATGTCAGGGCAGATTCATCCATGCATGGGGGACTTTAGAGCCTGCTGTGAATCTAATGTGCAGGCCCTTGAAATGTGGGAGGACAACTGGAGAACCCAGAGAAAAGCCCACCCATGTATGTGAAGAGCAGACGAAGTCTACACCGGCCAGGGCAGAGTCATAGTCTGAATACTTTGGCAATCCAAGAATGCATTGTAACTGTAGTGTCTCCATTGATTATCTTCTTATATAATACACTAGCGTGGCTGTCCGTTTGTCTGTCCAGGATTTTAAATCACCTGTCTCTCACAAACTGTTTGACTTATTGACCTGAAATTTGGTACTCATATACTACGGGACCTCTGCTATCTGCTTTGAGGTGATGATTGACCTTTAAGGTTATTCCTCTTTTTTATTTTTATTTTATTCTATTGTAGAATCAACTCTTGGCAGCGGCCATGCGGCGCATGTGTATGGGCGCCGTTGTCATTCCCTACCATCTTCACCATCACTTCCCCTACCACTTCATATCTTAACTCATTCTTGAGGCAGATTGAAGACTCAAGTGCCAGCATAAGTGAAAAATTAAAGAAAGGTACTTAAGTAATTGCAACACAAACACGGATTTAATCAGTTTTAATGCGAAAAGATGCCAATGAAAGAAGATTAGAAGCGGGCGCTAGGGTGGAGAGAAGAAGAGCTGCTCAGGAAGCAGCAAGTGCGTCAACCTCTGATTAAACGAATGGTAAACGTACAGAGAAAGAGGAGGAAAACTAGGAATGCTCACGTCAAGTGGATTCACTGCACGTTATCATTATAGCAGTGCATGTGCTGTTACCGGTCTTAAATAAAATTGTTGAATAAAAATTAAAAAAGAAATAAAATGCTTTAAAACTGCCACAGAAAGAATGTTCTTTCTGTTGTTTGTAGGCCTCTCTAGGGTTTTTGGAGTGGCTGCTTTGTATTTTGCAGGCAGAAACAGGATTGCAGAATTATTTTCTGCAAATGACAGGCAGCATTTATAGACAAACAAGGTGGTAATCCAGCCAGGCATTGACTAAGGGGGCTGTTTTGTTACTTCAACGTGAAAGCAGCTGCCCAGTTTCTTACAGAAGGGAAGGAGTGTTTGGGTGGCATAGTAGCATTGCTACTTCTCAATAAGGGAACTGGGGTTCATATCCCAGGTGCTCCCTGTGTGGGGTTTGCATGTTCTTGTGATGGTCCAGGTCATCTCCACGATCGCTAGTGGTTTCCAGAAGCCTTTTGAACTCAGGACTGTCTTAAGCTCCTGGTACCCCATGACATTGCTCTGGATAAGTAGGTTAAGAAAATGGATGGATGGATGAATGAATGAACGGTTTGTTGTGTGTTGTTGGAATAATCATCTGATGGCATCACATTGCTGGATCTCTTCAGTGCTTTAGATGGCATAAACTCTATTCACCCACTCCACCCGCTTATATCAAGCTTCAAAGTGTGACCCCTGAATCTGCAAACTGCTGAATACCTTGTTTGCCAAATTATGGTAGGCCGTTTACCTCGATTTTTGAATGGCAATGACGCTGTGTATATATAGGGTGGTCCAGATCTAGTTATGCAATTTTCATTATGCTGTAACCTATTAAGTCTATTACATAGAAAATCAACTGAAAAATCCCGGACCATTGAGAAGTGTGTGAACTTACGACAAGAAGAATCATCTTCGCGCCAAACTGGAATCGTCCCGACATAAATCAAAGTCATTCAGACGATCTGGATCTGCATAATTAGACCTGGACCACCCAGTACAGTAGCTCATGTCAGAGTGAGCAGAACCTTTGAGTTTGTTGCCCTTGCAAGTTTGACTGTTTCACTTGAAAGGAATTGCAAAAGATTTTGCAGTGGACGCCGTGTGACATGGCCGTATACTGGCAAGGCCGGAGAAGAGTTGAGTGGCACCCATCTCGGATTTGAGGTGAAATGGCGGGAGCCATAGAGATCTCTTTAGACTCAAGTCGGTCAGAGAGGCGCAGCTACACACTAAGTCACCCGCCCTCCCACGAAAGGCCTCTTGCAGCTGCAGCATTTCTTACTGGAAATGTCTTGTATAGTACAGTACCTTCTGGCTCGCTTCCTGGAAGTGCACACAGGCCATGATTTAAACAAAGTTTAGTGTGGCTAGAAAATTGGTGGCTTGGGTTATGAGGGCGGACACGTGCTCTGTGTCCCTGACTGCCCCAGATGGCTGCTCCTGTGCTTGTCTTATTTCAGGTTTAGCATGTAGGCAGCCAAGATTCTTTTTTTCCCAGAATTCTGCTGCATTGAAGGATTGGCAGAGTTTGTTGGTGTTAAGAAGTGTTAAATCATGAGACACAGATGCATACAGAGAATGAGAACCCTTTCTGTTCGGTACACTTTAACCCCATTGTGGCCTTTCCTCTTAACTCCTCTCTCTTTTTGGTGCAGCTCTATAATTTCGGAGAGACCGTGTCAATCGTTTTCTGGACTGACTCTTGGAAACCAGAAAGTTTTTACGACAAAATCAAGAGGAATCGACAGAGTGGGATGCACACTCTTTGCTTGTTGGGTAAGTGCTGGATGAGCCCGTCTATTTCTTTCACGTCTGTTTTGTTTTCTTGGTCACCAACATTTAAATCGGAGCCTTATCATCATAGGACTTAGGATTGCCATGTCACTGCAGGCCTCAGAGTTCGCTTTGCCCCCCTGTATCCCTCCCACTTGTACCTGTCCCTTCCATGTCAAGTCACTGCTCTTTTGTCCTGGGAATAAATTAGTGGCAGACGTTCCAGCAGTTTTTCGCCCTCTACAGATTATCTCTTCTGCATACACTCTGCTCTCTTCTGTACTCCTGTCCAGTTCACAGACCTTTTGTCTTTTTTTAAACACAACTCCTTTCTTTTAATGCTGCAGCCCTCAAACTGTTTCTAGTTCTAAAATAGTGCTGTTGGGGGATGCAGTGATTGGTTTCTTTGGACTACGGGCTGCGGACTGTCTGTTGGGAATCCATATTTGGCTACCTTAACTACAATTTAGGATTGGCGGCTGTCTGCTCTCTCTTATGAGGACGAGGATTTCTTACGAATAGCATCTTTAATTTATTCCACATTGCTGGCTTAACTCCGCGGGTTGGCGACTGGGGGAGGGAGTTGTTGGAGTCTCATGTCATAGTTTTAGTGGGCTGCAATCAACATGTAGCGGTCCGGTGCCGCTAAGACTCACACTGTCGAAGAGACAGCGATTTATTTATTTCTTTGGTAGAGATTCTAGGGACGCACCCACACACACTCACAAGCAGAGACAAAAAACAACAGGTAATAAAACAATTAAAGAATGTATTAGCCGTAATAAATGAAATATAACTACACGCTAAATAATCCCACCACAGTCCCCTTATGACGATGTACAACAAATGCAAACAAATCACAACAATAAACACTCAAGACAATGTCTGTATACCAGGGGTCTACCGGTAGCTCGCCACCCCTTTCCAAGTAGCTCGCCAAAGGGTTAATGAATCCTACATAAATCTGAAAACTTGATTTGTCAAATTAGGGGTGGGCGATCTTTCCACAAAATCATATCACGATTCTTTTAACACAAAATCACGATCCAAATTCTGAATTGCAATCTACCTTTTCAATGTGGCAGAATATCTGGACTCAAACTCATCAAGACCTCAGCGACACTTTATTTTAAATATCAAACAAAGTTGAATTCAATTGTTCTCTCGTTCGCTAGCTAAGTGGAGTTAAGGACCATGCCCCGAAGCTGGCGAGTGAGTGAGGATGGCACCTCCCCTCAGCCAACCATTTGGCGCAAATAAATCGGTACCGCAAGCGAAATATGAATCTTAGTGCGATGAGGGAAGTCGCAAAATCAACCGGAATGTTCAAGCAAGTTATAGCAAAAAAGATCCGTTAAGTAGTTCTCTCGTTCGCTAGCTAAACAGGGGTAAAGTACACTTCCCAAGTTTGCAGCGTGACTGAGGAGGGCCCCGCCACTCCCCTCTGGCCACTGTGTCTCACTCGGATTTGCGCAAATAAATCGGTACCGCAAGTCGCAAAATCAACCGGAATGTTCAAGCAAATTATAGAAAAAAAAGCCTGATCTAAATCTGCTAACTGCGGTGGGCTGGCGCCTTGCCCGGGGTCTGTTTACTGCCTTGTGTCCTGTGTTGGCTGGGATTGGCTCCAGCAGACCCCCGTGACCCTGTAGTTAGGATATAGTGGGTAGGATAATCGATGGATGGATAAATCTGTTAAGTAGTTCTCTCGTGAAAAAGCAGACAGACAGATAGAAATCGGATTTTATAAATTATATATTAGTAAACCTTCAAAATAATGTGCAGCTAAAGTCTCCACAGCATTCTCAGCATTAGTAGAACCAGATAACTATAAGAATCTTCACCAAGCAGCTCTGAAAATGTCTGCTTTGTTTGGGTCTCCATACCTCTGTGAGTCTGACATGAATTGTCATGAAATCAAAGTTCAGAACACGACTGACAGACAAACATTTAAATGACTCCACGAGAGTGAACCTGAGTGGCTCCACTCCACTGTTCACCTCAGTGCCAGTCATCTGACTACAGTGATGCCTCGCTATATCGGCTTCGACTTTCACGGCTTCACTCCATCGCCGATTTTATATGTAAGCATATCTAAATATATATCACAGATTTTTCGCTGGTTCGCGGATTTTTGCGGACAATGGGTCTTTTAATTTATGGTACATGCTTCCTCAGTTGGTTTGCCCAGTTGATTTCATACAATGGATGCTATTGGCGGATGGCTGAGAAGCTAATAAAACTCCTCAATGATATACGATATGCTTCCCCCGCGATGCTTCGCATACTTAAAAGCCTGAACAGCACCTACTGATTTTTGATGGTTTGCTTTTCTCTCTATGACATTCTCTGCTCCTGACGCGCACTCCTTTGAAGAGGAAGATATGTTTGCATTCTTTTAATTGTGAGAAAGAACTGTCTTCTCTGTCTTGTCATGGAGCACAGTTTAAACTTTTGAAAGGAGACAAATGTTTGTTTGCAGTGTTTCAAAGTCCCTGATTCTACAACCTCCTGTGTTTCTGTGCAAATCTGTGACCCAAGCGTGACAATATAAAAATAACAATATAAACACCTGGTTTTTACTTCGCGGATTTTCACCTTTCACGGGGGGTTCTGGATTGATCCTGCGATCGAGGAGGGATCACTGTAAATGCACAACACATCACACATGCGACTGGACCTGTGAATAAAGAGAAACAGTGACATGGAACAAAATGACAAATGAATAAGGAGTATCTGTGTGTTTGGAATTGCATTGTTTTGTTTTGACAGCCTTCATGTTTTAATCCAATAGTGTGAGATCCACTAGAAAATTCATACAGACGTACAAAATGCACTTGCAGGTGAACAAAATATTTTTTTATGATGTTTTAATGCAATATGTGAGTTTTGGACACATTTTGTAAATATTCAGGCACAAGAAGTTTATTCAGTTTGTTTGGGTTGAAATAAGCAATGAGAATAAACGTTAGAAAACATGAGGAGCTCTCGGCCATTTTCATTTTGTAAAAGCAGCTCTCAGGGGATAAAAGGTTGAAGATCCCTGCCGTATCCAGTCCAATACAGCAAGAGCAGGTGAAATAATATGGTGTGAAGCTTCCGTAGAAAATGAATGAAACAGTCCTACTGGTAGTCCTGAGCGGCGAGGGGTGAGATATCCAGGAGCGCTCCTTTTGAAGACGCATGACAATTAACCCACCACTGTACACATGACAGGCAGGCACAAGAGAGTCCATTTGTCTACCGTGAAACGGTTCAGGGGCACAATTGACTTTTTAGATGACAGGTTGGACAGAATGCACAAAACACTGATCTCCTCTTGCCTCTGTCAGGCCTCCCTTTTAAACTTTCCCACTGGCCTCTTTCGTCCCCAGCAGCCCCTTTCTTCTGTTCCCATCATCCTATGCGGGTAACCCCCTTGGGCTGCTGGGAAGTGAAGTTCCCCCCACGGTAGCACTGCTACAAACAAAAGTTTGTGTGATGCCAAGGTCAGGGCGCTTTTAACAGGCTGGGTGGATGTAAGCATCCTGGTCTCTGTCTTCACTAAAGGTGAGCGCACGAGCCAAGTGAGTCATAGAGGACAGTGGAGATCTTGTACACACTGTAGTAATTAGCCTCTTTTAAGTGTGTGTTTTTGTCTGGTTGGGTTTTTTTTCACTTTTTCTTTTGTTTATGAGTATTTTTAATTGTTACTTTTTTTTTATTGTTTTGTTTACACAGCACCATTTTGTCCCCGCGTCATCCCATTGAGTTTTTCATCATTGCAGGAGCTGAATCAGTGATGTCACCAGTACTTCACTTATGGATATGGTGACGCATGCTAGGTTCAGTATCCCTTTGGTGGATGTTCCAAACAACTAAACTAATTGGCGGTAGTTTATAATTATTTTTCTACTTTTAAAGCAAACATGCCAAGGAAACACAGGTCTTTTGATGTGTGCAGCAAGCTGCTGGAGATGTTGTGCCAGCCAACAACAACAATATTTATTTATATATCACATTTTCATACAAAAAAATGTAGCTCAAAGTGCTTTACAAAATGAAGAATAGAAAAATAAAAGACACAGTAAGAAAATAAAATAAGTCAACATTGATTAACATAGAATAAGTAAGGTCCGATGGCCAGGGTGGACAGAAAAAACAAAAAAAAAACTCCAGACGGCTGGAGAAAAAAAATAAAATCTGCAGGGATTCCAGACCCCTCTGGGCAGAGTAGCCAGAGTGGTGTTCTATGCTGTGGTCTCCTGGGGTAGCAACTTGAGCTCATATGCCTGAAAAAACTTATCAGGAACTCCCGTGCCATCACAGAGCCAACTTTGGACACACTGGAAGCTCTTCTGGAAAAGAGGATGGTGGCAAAACTGGATGCCATCATGAAAAATCTCCTCCATCCCCTCCAGGGAGCGCTCTGTCTGCATCTTTTCTGTGTCTTTTTCTATCCTGTCCACTGCTATGAGACAACTCTACTTAACGTCCACCACGATGTTCTTGTTGTGAAGGAATCCAGGGCCTTGGTGAGCCCCAAACACGAACACACAAAAAGTCCCGGGTTCCAATAATGGAAGGTTTCATTCAATTCACCTCCACAAAGTATCACAAGCACACAATATATAGGTGTTTTCTCCTCACAATACCTCTCTTCTTTTTACCACCGCAATGCCCTCCTCCAGTTGAGCGTTGCCCTACATCCTCCCAGCTCCGAGTCACCTGGGTAAAGGAGTGTGGTCCCTTTTATTAAAGACCCAGAAGTACTTCTGGTGCCAGGGCCATTGCCTAATGGAAGCATTCCGGGTCATGTGAACGTCCATTATAACAGGGAGCTTGTCCCCCTGCAGTGCCCTCTTGTGGCACCCAGTGACCCCAGCAGGGCTGGTCTGCCAGACTAGATAGATAGAAAGATAGATAGATACTTTATTATTCACATACTCCAACAGCAGCATACTGATGAAAAAAGAGAAAAAAAATTAAAGAGTGATAACAATGCAGGTATAACAGACAATCACTTTGTATAATGTTAACGTTTACCCCCCGGGTGGGACTGAAGAGTCACATAGTGTGGGGTCTCCTCAGTCTGTCAGTGAGCAGGAAGGTGACAGCAGTCTGTCGCTGAAGCTGCTCCTCTGTCTGGAGATGATCCTGTTCAGTGGATTCTCCATGATTGACAGGAGTCTGCTCAGTGCCCGTCGCTCTGCCACGGATGTCAAACTGTCCAGCTCTGTGCCTACAATAGACCCTGCCTTCCTCACCAGTTTTTCCAGGCGTGAGGCGTCCCTCTTCTTTATGCTGCCTCCCCAGCACACCACCGCGTAGAAGAGGGCGCGCCACAACCGTCTGGTAGAATATCTGCAGCATCTTATTGCAGATGTTGAAGGACGCCAGCCTTCTAAGGAAGTATAGTTGGCTCTGTCCTCTCTAGCACAGAGCATCAGTATTGGCAGTCCAGTCCAGTTTATCATCCAGCTGCACTCCCAGGTATTTATAGGTCTGTACCCTCTGCACAGTCACCACTGATGATCACGGGGTCCATGAGGGGCCTGGGCCTCCTAAAATCCGCCACCAGCTCCTTGGTTTTGCTGGTGTTCAGGTGTAGGTGGTTTGAGTCGCACCATTTAACAAAGTCCTTGATTAGGTTCCTATACTCCTCCGCCTGCCCATTCCTGATGCAGCCCACCATAGACATCTCCCTGCATGCCCTGCTTGCTTCCTACTGGGCACTGATATCCGGGGCTGCTGCCACCTAGCGTGGTAGAGGAGTAAAAAGCCCCCCAGCGATGTCTTTCCTTTCCATTGAGCTGTCCGTCCATTTATTCTGGCCATCCCTTCCGGGTCTGGTTTCTCTCTCTTCACTGGTTGGGATGCTTTATTGCCTTCAAGTCTCCCGTCCTGTTAATGAACCATCCCCTCTTTTGGCTGCAGTGCCAGTCCAGCCCATGTGCCATCTACATTGTTAAGTTTTATTGATGGATTGATTGATTGTTTGATTGGCTGTATCATCTGTCCTGTGAGTCTGGATCCTTGTTTTTTATGTTTCTGCTGCTGTGTGCAGTTGAAATTCTCTATGGGATTAGTAAAGTTTATCTAATCTAATCTAAAGAGATGAAGTTCTACATTTAACGAAGGATTCACAGTTATATATTAAATAAACAAAAATAACAGTACAATCACCTACCTGCCTTATGTTTCAGAGCTGGACTCAGCTGGTGTGTGCGTTTCCTGAAAAGAAAATAGTATGAATGGGTGACGAATTCAGACTAGCAGGCACATTTTTTTTTTTTATCTTTTAGCAACATGTAATGAATGCCAAATTTCTGATTGTTATCAATTTTAAAAACAATTGTCCTGTTAAGATACTTGATTATTTTTTTTGGAAGTATTTATGCAAGAGTAGACATATCCAGTAAATTATTCAGGCTCGAGTCAAATGTTATCAAAAGCCAGGAAGAAGTTCAGACAATCAGATCTGATAAATGTCAAGTGACATCCTTAAGGTGCTTCTGCTAGATGCTTGTTTAGCACTTTTCTACTGTCTACAATCTGTAAACAGCATTTGTCAGTAAAGCTATTGTCTGACGTGTTTGATTTTAAATTTAAGTGACATATTGTACAATGTGAGCACGTACACTACCGGTCAAAAGTTTTAGAGCAAAACTGAAAAAAAAGAAATACTGTATCAAAATATTACAAATGAAACTTTTTCAGGTTACAGCCTACAGATATTCTGCAGCAATTAAAGTAAATTATACCTCGCAAGTTAAAGCAAACAGTTTCCACAGGTGTCCCAGCTTCTGTTGATTACTTAAAAACCCTTCTGTGTTTCTTAGAGCAAAGTTGGAACAGACTGTGTTACTACACCCTCTGAAGTCCTATTTGGATATCATTGTATTACACTGTAGATAATGGCAAGAAAACGGCAATTAACAAATGAAATGAGACCGGGCAATATTATTACCCTTAAAGGTGCAGGCCTTTCATTTAGTGAAATTGTAAAAAAAAAAAATCAAAGTGTCAGTGAGTCCAGTGACGTCCTACACAATCCAAAGGCAATTGGAAGAAACTCTGATATGAAGAGATCTGGCAGGGCCAAAGTCACCAGCCAATCAGAAGGCACGTTTCTGATGGTCACCAGCTTGTGTCACTACAGGCACCTCACAGCCCAACAGTGCAGGTCCAGAAACACGTGTGTCAGTTTGTCCTGTGAAGAGGAGACTTTGTGCTTCAGGTTTGACAGGCAGAGTGGCAGAAAGAAAGCCATTCATTAAAGGACACAATAGGGCCTCGAAATACCAGCTGTGGACCACTGCAGAGTGGAAGAAAATCTCATGGACTGATGAATCCGAATTTAAAATCTTCAGTTCATCACGCAGGGTGTTTGTACGCCTTCGAGTTGGTGACAGCATGGCTCCTCAGTGTGTGACACCAACTGTCAAAGATGGAGGAGCAGGAGGTGTGTTGGTCTGGGGTTCTTTTGTCAGTGGCAGAGTTGGTGAATGGCATTTTGAAGATGGTTACCAAAATTTAGCTGTTGTATGAGCAAAAGGTGGCAACTGCGATGAATCAATATCAGAATGAAAGTTTGTACACTTAATGATTCCTTGGCTTATCTTCTTATATGATATGCTGGTGTGGCTGTCCGTTTGTCTGTCCACGATTTTAAATCACCTGTCACTCGCAAACCGTTTGACCTACTGACCTGAAATTGGGGACACATATACTACGTGATGTCTACTGTCTGCTTTTGGGGTGATGATTTTTATTTCATGTGTACGGACGCCGTTCTCATTCCCTACCACCTTCGCTGTCACTTCCCCTACCTCTTCATATCTTAAATCATTCTTGAGGCAGATCGAAGACTTAAGTTCCAGCTTAAGTGAAAAACATACTAAGTAATTGCAACACAAACACGGACTTAATCAGTTTTAACGCGAAAAGGTGCAGACGAAAGAAAGAGAAGAAGCAGGCTGCTAGGGTGGAGAGAAGAAAAGCTGCTCAGGAAGCAACAAGCGCATCAACCTCTGAGCAAACGAATGATAAACGTACAGAGAAAAAGTCTGAAACTAGGAATGCTTACGTCAAGTGTATTCGTGCAGTGCGCCATTACCGGTTTGTTATATTTACCTTTATTTCTTCTGTGCCTTGATTTCATTAAGACATTACACTGTGTGCATTTCCAGGAACTCATCTAAAAAAATGAGGTTTTCTTAAATTTTTGACCGGTAGTGTACAAATTAATTGGATATCCATCCATCCATCCATTATCCAACCCGCTATATCCTAACTACAGGGTAACGGGAGTCTGGGGGAGGCAATCCCAGCCAACAGTGGGCGCAAGGCAGGAAACAAACCCTGGGCAGGGCGCCAGCCCACTGCAGGGCACACACACACACACCAGGGACAATTTAGGATCACCAAAGCACCTAACCTGCATGTCTTTGGACTGTGGGAGGAAACCCACGAAGACACAGGGAGAACATGCAAACTCCACACAGGGAGGACCTGGGAAGCGAATCCGGGTCACCTAACTGTAAGGCAGCAGTCCTACCACTGTACTACCGTGCCGCCCTTAAACGAATATGCCACAAACAAAATGCTTTTTATATGTTAATTAACCCATGCTGTTTGTAGTGATGGGCAAGAAAAAAATTTTCATCTCATGTTTTCAAGTGGACCGGAGATAAAAAAAGTTTCTAGTAGAACCGAAGTCTATGGTGATCAATGTGGAACAACAGCCAAAAACATCTCAGATTACTGGTGTCGCATATTCCACATGTCCTATTATCCAGTCATACGCTCACAGTGTTTCAAACAAATGTACTTTTACCAAAATAAATATAAATAAACTACTTTTGGAAAATGTTCGTGTGAACGAAGGTGGAATGCGCTCGAACGTAACCGAGCGTTTAAATTGAAGACCCGCCTCCCTCCCTCGATCATTGGTCACGAGTGCAGTCCGGTGACTGATTATTCATCAAGTAACATTGCATTTCACGTACAAAGTTCACTGAATGCCACATACAGTTAAAGATAACCAAATAGAAACCTAATCTGGAAGAGAATTGTGCCTCACACTTGTGAATATCCAAGATGCTTCCAGAAGCTGTAGGTCAGTTCACCCGTGCAGTTTCAGGGCCTACCACTACATCATCCAGAGGTACTCGATTTGTGGATATGAATATAAAAAGTGACAACAGGAGGCAGGTCTGCAATTTAAATGCTTGTTCACGTCTGAGTGTATTCCATGTGCATTTACAGAACATTTTTCTGGAATTGGTCTACGTAACACTATTTCAGTAAACACAGACGTGTCCGGAGCATTGGGAGCATATGACTGGAGGAGTTGACATGTCGATCGCCTGACAGATGAGACTGCCAATCATGGACTTCTTGATATCGTTTGCGGTTGTCTCCATAGACGCCTATTTTATCAGAAACTTACTTATCTTCCTTCTTCTTGAAATTATGAGATTAACTGTTTTTCTCTGCCATCACTACTTAAGTATATTTTGTAAGTTATATATGTAATAAAAAAACAATATCTCATTTTTGTGTGCCTTGTATAGTGACACACCACTGGCATCTTTGTGCTTTGCTTCCCCCAACTGCGCAAACCACTAAAACCTTCAACCAGTAAATCGACTCTTTTCATTTGTTTTGGAAACATTCAATTTGTTTTAGATCTCAAAATTCAGGTCTCTGGTGACGCTTCCTATGAAGTCAGTAGACGGATTGGGAGAGCATGAGGGGGTCATGAGGTCCTTGGAAAGGGCTGTGTGGCGCTCCCGATATCTCAGCAAGTCTTTAGAGTCCTGGTGCTTCCTGTCTTGCTATATGGTTGCGAGACATGGATGCTATCCAGTGACCTGAGACGAAGACTGGACTCCTTCATGTGTGTCTCTCCGGAAAATCCTTGGGTGCCGCTGGTTTGACTTTGTGTTGCTCATGGAGTCCCGAATGAGGCACATGACCTGCTTTGTGAGGGAGCATCAGTTACGGCACTATGGCAATGTGGCGCGTTTCCCTGAGGGTGATCAGCTCGTAAGATCTTCATTGTTGGGGACCCGCGTGGCTGGACCAGGCCAAGGGGTCGCCCAGGTAACACCTGGCTGCGGGAGATAGAGGGTCATTTCCGGAGGGTGGGACTGGACCGCGTGTCTTCCTGGGAGGTTGCCAACCGGGATGCCGAGTTGTTTTGTTGTGTATTTGGTGCAGCAACGCTCTGTACCAGTGCATGCCCCCCAACTTGACTTGACTTGATACTGCCTGCTTCTGATATAGAGCATGCACTTTATGTGAAAATTAATCACACCCATCTCAGTGTGCAGCCTTGTTTTTAAACAGATTGCAGAAATGACCAAGTGAACCCTATGAAGACGAGCGCACTCGCGATGATTCTTCTTCATTTGCTCAGAGCAGGTTGTATTGCTTTGTTAAAATATTGTGCCTCATTTTACAAGTGCATTTCTGGCGTTGCTGTTTTTGCGCCAAATGTTTATGGAATTCTACCCACACAGCCCGTCACCAAGAAAAAAAAAGGATGAATTGTCTACTGAAACAATAGTTGCTTACCACAGCAACTGAGAATGTGATTCAGGCAAAGTTTCCTATAAACTGACAGCTTTATGGCAAACCTTTTTTTGAGAGAGTGCCGTAACGACAATGTGTGCAGAGTTCACTTTCGCAGGAAAAGACGTAGGAAATGTGAAAATTTAGACAGGGCTATTTTGATGTTTCTTTCTTGTGTGGAATGTACAGCTGGGTCAGCGCATTAAGAATTTCCAGCAAGTGACTAATAATTGCATGAACATTCGGTTTCCTGGTGTGTACGCTTGCAGCGAATACCTTTTTTGGATTCTTTGGCATGTATGATTGTAAATATTTGATACTGTAATGCAAAAAAATGCCTCACATTGCACGTCTGCAATGGACATGCTGTCATTTCTAAAAGAAAGAAAGAAATTTAAGAAAGAAAGAAAGAAAGAGAAAGAAAGAAAAAGCAAGCTAGCTTTATTTGTCTCCAGGGGGATAAATATAAATTTTAACTTTTTATAGAAACTGTTTAAATACAGTAAGTAAATTTATAAATAGGTGGATACGTAAGTAAATAAATACACACACACACACTTTCGTCTGAACAAAGAAGAGAATTAAAAACAGAGACTTCTGACTTAGCTGTCACAGTCACAGCAAGCCATTATGTAGACGTATTGCTGTTGGTATACAGAAGCCTCCCATGTGTGATGTGTTGTTCAGTTGGTCAGATGACTGGCACTGAGGTGAACAGTGGAGTGGAGAAACCTCAGGTTCACTCTCATGGAGTCATTTAAATGTTCGTCTGTCGTTCTTGTTCTGAACTTTGATTTCATGACATTCATGTCAGACTCACAGAGGTACGGAGACCCAAACAAAGCAGACATTTTCAGAACTGCTTGGTGAAGATTCTTATTATCTGGCTCTGCTAAGCTCTAGAAATGCTGAGCATGCTGTTGAGACTTTAACTGCATGTTATTTTGAAGGTTCACTAATATATAATATATACAATCCGATGTCTCTCTGTCTGTCCACTTTTCACAAGAGAACTACTTAACAGATTTTGATCGGGTTTTTTTCTATAATTTGCTTGAACATTCCAGTTGATTTTGTGACTTCTCTCATTTCACTATGTATCATAGTTCACTTGCGTGAATTCCAGTGAGACACAGCGGCCAGAGGGGAGTGGTGGGGCCCTCCTCAGTCATGGTACAAACTTGGGACGTGTACCTTACCCCCGCTTAGCTAGCGACACACACCAAGCACATACTAGGGACAATGCACCTAACCTGTATGTCTTTGGGAGAACACCCACACAGACACGGGGAGAACATGCAAACTCCACTCAGGGATGACCTGGGAAGCGAACCCAGGTCTCCTAACTACAAGGCAGCAGCCCTACCACTGTGCCACCGTGCCGCCCTTAAACAAATATGCCACGCAGCAGGCTGAGGGGCGGGGCCTTCCTCACTCACTCATCAGCTTTGAGGCGTGTAGCATAACTCCGCTTAGTGAGCGAATGAAGACCAATTGAATTCAGCTTTGTTTGATATTTAAAATAAAGTGTTACTTTAAAATCCATTTATCCAATTAATATCCTTAACATGCATCACAGGAAAATTAATGGAAGGAATTATTAAGGATAAGATTGAGCAACACATGGCAAGGACAGGAGTTATTCTGAACAGTCAGCATGGGTTCAGAAGAGGGAGGTCGTGTTTTACTAACATGTTGGAATTCTATGAGGTTGCAACAAAAGCATACGATCAAAGTGGAGCTTATGATATTATTTATCTGGACTTTCAGAAAGCATTTGATAAGGTGCCACATGAGAGGTTGGGCATCAAGTTAAAAGAAGTGGGAGTTCAGGGTGATGTTTTTAGGTGGGTGCAGAATTGGCTCAGACACAGGAAGCAGAGGGTGATGGTGCGAGGAACCTCATCAGAACTGGCCGATGTTAAGAGTGGTGACCAGCAGGGGTCAGTGCTAGGGCCATTGCTATTTTTAATATATATAAATGATTTAGATAGGAATATAAGTGACAAGCTGGTTAAGTTTGCAGATGATACCAAGATGGGTGGATTAGCAGATAATTTGGAATCTGTTATATCATCACAGAAGGACTTGGACAGCAGACAGGCTTGGGCAGATTTGTGGCAGATGAAATTTAATGTCAGTAAATGTAAAGTATTACACATAGGAAGTAAAAATATTAGGTTTGAATACACAATGGGCGGTCGGAAAATCGAGAGTACACCTTATGAGAAGGATTTAGGAGTCATAGTGGACTCCAAGCTATCAACTTCCCAACAGTGTTCAGAAGCCAATAAGAAGGCTAACAGAATGTTAGGTTGTATAGCGCCTTGATGTGTGGAGTACAAGTCACAGGAGGTTCTGCTCAACCTTTATAATGCACTGGTGAGGCCTCATCTTGAGTACTGTGTGCAGTTTTGGTCTCCAGGCTACAAAAAGGACATAGCAGCACTAGAAAAGGTCCAGAGAAGAGCGACTAGGCTGATTCCAGGTCTACAGGGGTTGAATTATGAGGAAAGATTAAAAGAGCTGAGCCTATACAGTATAAGCAAAAGAAGATTAAGAGGTGACATGATTGAAGTGTTTAAAATTCTGAAGGGAATTAGTACAGTGGATCGAGACTTGTATTTTAAAATGAGTTCATCAAGAACACGGGGACACAGTTGGAAACTTGTGAAGGGGAAATTTCGCACAAACATTAGGAAGTTTTTCTTTACACAAAGAACGATAGACACTTGGAATAAGCTACCAAGTAGTGTGGTAGACAGTAAGACGTTAGGGACTTTCAAAACTCGACTTGATGTTTTCTTGAAGGAAACAAGTGGATAGGACTGGCGAGCTTTGTTGGGCTGAATGGCCTGTTCTCGTCTAGAGTGTTCTAATGTTCTAATGTTCTATCCGTGACAAGCCAGAAGCTAGATCAACCCAAAAAAGTGCAACATAAATAGACATCAAGGGGAGTGAAACGGTATGTCACATGAGGGACAAATGAAACTTCAAGGCATTCAGAAGTAATTCTTATGAACACAATTAGCACCTCTTGTAATTAATTATGTGCTCATTTATAAGTTTTAACAAATTCACAGTTTTGAAGTTTGTTTGTTGTTTTTCATTCAGACCAAAAATATATGAGAGCAAGTCAGTGATTCTCTGCACTTTTGTGATAGGGGGGCATGGTGGTCTTGCAGTAAGGAGACTCAGATCCTCCCTAAGTGATATTCTCCCCCGTGTCTGTGTGGGTTTCCTCCCACAGTCCAAAGACATGCGGTTAGGTTAGCTGGTGACACTGTGTGAGTGTCCGTGTATTCTCCCTACGATGGACTGGCACCTTGTCCAGGGTTTGTTCCTGCCTGGTGCCCTATGCTAGCAAACGCATCCCCCCCAGACCCCCACGACTCTGATTTATGACTTTGGTAATATGTTTTTTTTGGGGGGGCGCTAGTTGTACTGCTTTCCCCACACACACATGGAAACACGGAGTGCCCGTGGTCACCGAGGTAAAGTTTCAGCCTTGATCAGTCAGATTCCCTTTGCTGTTTTCTCTCAGTTCCACTCTACATTTGCACCATAAAAGATGAGCGAGTGGTGATCTGCTTTTTAGGGTCTGAAAGTGTACCAGGGACCAAAATCCTCACTGGTTCGTCTGAATGGTGGTACTGACTTTCTCAGTGCTGTTGTCACTTGTGAATATGGACAGGTGTCCCAAGTCATTTTCATGCTTAACACTTCTCTGACCATTTTTGAACTTCTCAGTCCATTCATAAACACCGCAGTCTCCTTATGAAGCTGAAAGCCTTCTATGGATTTTCGCACCTGGTACACGTTCAGCCCAGACAATGCAGATCACTGGTCGCTGATCTTCTTTGGTGCAAATAGGGAGCATAGCTGCCATGTTTTTTCCTCGAAAGCAACAAGAGATACTGACTGATCAAGTGGGACACTTTACCACTGAGACCACAGACACACCACGTGTCCACGTGTGTGTCGGAAAATCTATACAGCCAACCAAAAACAAAAATTCCCTTCTGTGCCGTTTTTGTGGTGCCAGTCCTGTATGAACATGGCCGGAGAAGTAATTATATTGTTGTTTTTATCTCCTACCATCTTCTGCCAGGTGGACATTCACTCACTGGTTTGCTTGCTCACTCACCTCACCCATCCCAAGACCTGGGCCTTTATTGTGTAATTGTGGCCTGTTGTATTTTACACTGTAACGCTCCATCACCACATATCCAGATAAGTACATTAGCCTCTGTAGTATGACACATCAGGCAACTCTGTTCGCTCTTTTGTCCCACTCTCCAGATCTTGTTCCCTTTGTCTTTCCAGGGGGTGAGAAGTCCTGGCTCACTATTTCATAAATATGGTTTAGGGCAGGGCGGCACATTCTGTTCAATAAATTGAAAACAACACTTCAACTGGATATAAGTGACACAGGCTGCCAAAGCATGAGCTCAAATAAACATTTCTCATTACTCCTCAGCTGAAATCCTGGAAAGTGTCCCCGTTTGTAATAGCAGGAAATGATCGCTGCGGCAAGTAAGAGAACAAGAAGTTACAGACTCCGGTCAGCAAGAGGTGAACCGCTTGTGCTCTCTGGGCAGAAGTGTAGATCTGCGTCCTGGTAGTGAGCACCTAGATGACTAGAGGAGACTCTCTAATAAATCTCTCCATAAACTTCAGCTAGTCAAGAAATCTGAAGCTCGAACCCCGTCTATTCACCATATTACTCCGTTCTTGCAGCAGTTTCATTGGCTCCCGATTAAAGTTTCGAATTAATTTTAAAATTCTGCTGTTAACATTTAAGGCCATTCATAACCTCGCCCCTCCATATCTGTCTGACCTTCTCCATGTTGCCATTCCCTCTCGTAACTTTAGATCCTCCTCTTCCTCCATCCATCTGACCGTTCACCTCTTGCCCGTCTGACCACCATGGGGAGTGGAGCATTCAGCCGTTCTGGAACTCACTACCTACTGAGCTTAGAAATACCGAATCATTTTCAACTTTCAAATGTAAACTTAAAACCCATCTGTTTAAAATCATGATTACAGTGGATTTGTTTGGTTTTCATTTTTATATTTTCTGTTTTTTCTGATTTTTTAAGTTTTGTTTATAATGTGTTTTTTACTTATTGTTTGTTCAGTGTTCTTGAGTGCCTTGCATAAATAAAAATGTATTATTAACCACCGAGCCCACCTAAGCCTGTGGCGAGCCATATCAGCCTCCTCATGCACACGTCAGCTGACACACACTCACCTATCCTGTCTTGGGCCTTGGATTTGTGTTACTGGTTTTGTATGTCCAAATTCTTTCAGCTCTTTCTAACCCACACCTTTATGTAGGTAGATAGATAGATCGATAATCCCTTGGGGATTAATACATAATCCAGCAGCAGTATGCTGATAAAAAACAATTTTAATTAAAGAGTGATAAAAATGCCATCCATCCATCATCCAACCCGCTATATCCTAACTACAGGGTCACGGGGAGCCAATCCCAGCCAACACAGGGCGCAAGGCAGGAAACAAACCTTGAGCAGGGCGCACACACACACACACACCAAGCACACACTAGGGACAATTTCGGATCACCACTGCACCTAACCTGCATGTCTTTGGACTGTGGGAGGAAACCGGAGTACCTGGAGGAAACCCACGCAGACACTGCGAGAACATGCAAACTCCACACAGGGTGGACCCGGGAAGCGAACCCGGGTCTCCTAACTGCGAGGCAGCAGTGCTACCCACTGTGCCACCATGCTGCCCTTTAAAAACGCAATGCAAGTTAAAAAATGCGAGGTAGGTATAACAGACAATAACTTTGTATAATGTTAACGTTTACCCCCCCGGGTGGAATTGAAGAGTCGCATAGTGTGGGGTCTCCTCAGTCTGTCAGTGAGCAGGACGGTGACAGCAGTCTGTCGCTGAAGCTGCTCCTCTGTCTGGAGATGATCCTGTTCAGTGGATTCTTCATGATTGACAGGAGTCTGCTCAGCGCCCATCGCTCTGCCACGGATGTCAAACTGTCCAGCTCCGTGCCTACAATAGAGCCTGCCTTCCTCACCAGTTTGTCCAGGCGTGCGGCGTCTTTCATCTTTATGCTGCCTCCCCAGCACACCACCGCGTAGAAGAGGACGCTCGCCACAACCGTCTGATAGAACATCTGCAGCATCTTATTGCAGATGTTGAAGGGCGCCAGCCTTCTAAGGAAGTATACAGTATATATATATATATATGTTGTAGTTTTTGTCATTTTAATTCCTTGGCGATGAGGTTATGTAAAGATTTCACTCCCTAAGTGTTTTGTGTTTTTTTTTTTTTGTGGCTGATATTGTTCTCTCCTCTCGTCTACAGATATCAAAGTTAAGGAGCAGACTCTCGAAAACTTAATGAAGTAAGTAATCGTCATGTTTCCATGGAGCTTATTGTTTAAAAAGGGGATGGGAGAGCTGATATATAATTTCAGAACTCAGGCTCACTTTAATTACATTTAAAGACGGTTTCCATGATGAGATTTGAAATCCACCCATATAAAGTTGCATTAGTGGATTCTGCTGCTTCACTCTGCCTGTGCAGATCTCTGTTAAGGGATATAAATGCTGACAATGTGTTCACAATATCAGCCCCACGATGCAGTGCCTGTGCAAGGTATTCACTCCACTGGATGTTTTTACATTTTATTGTTATACAACATTGAATCACAATGGAGTTAACATGACATGGATCAACAAAAAAAACTCTTTATAATGTCAAAGTCAAAGCAGACCCCAGCAAAGAGTTCTAAATTATTACGAACTAGCAAAATACCCGCACTTCGCAGCTTAGAATTAGTGTGTTAAAGAAGTTATGAAAAAGAAAAGGAAGCATTTTAAAAGTAACGTAACGATTGTCAATGTAATTATCGTAGGCTTATTTTAGTATTGACAGTGAATTTGATGATTGTAAAGAGTTTAATTTATGATTGTAAACGACGCCCTCGGGCTGTAAAACGACCAAGCTGTCTCCTGAGCTTACTGTTGAGCATGCAACGTACAGTTGGCCATGTGAGAAGCAATCTTGTGTCAAGTCAATGGCAACCTTTTTTAGAGTCTGGCCCTGTGACTGACTTATTGTCATAACGAAGCAGACCCTTACTGGAAATTGGAGGCATTTGAATTGGAACGGGAGGTCAGAAGGTGTGAGAGGGATGCGAGGAATAAATAAAGTCTCCCCTGAGCCAGTCCCAGTGAAGACATGTGCAGAGATTTGATCTGAAGCCTGGTGCCGTTACAAAGCTTTGGTGGTGTTAAGTTTCGTAGTAAAGCAGTGGAGTAAACGAAAAGGCAGGAGTCCCCAGCAGGAAGACGTGAAGCAAGGCCAACAGTAACAGGCTTGAAGTGGTGGAGTAAAGAAGAAGGGAGCAGTGAGCCTGACGAACAGCTGAGGAAAGTAAGGAAGCGAGTGAGGAGGCACATGAGAGCGGGATGTCATTAATGTTTATGTGACAGGTGTCTGGTCACACTTACAGGTAATCTAATTTAGATACCATCCAAATATCTGACTACGCCACCCAGTTTTATTAAGAGACTGGGAACTCCTGAAATTTACCAATAATAGCACACAGGTTTCTTTGAATTGGGCGGTGAGTAAACACACAATGAAAGACACAACAGTAATTTCAGGAAAAGCAGCAGTAACTTCTATTACACAAGACAATAATAAGTACATGGAAAAGACAAATGAACATAAACAAAATTTAACGCTATCAAGAATGAATTTCCTTTTTTTTTAAAGGAAAACACACAGTCCACACTCTAAAGTCCATCAAAAACAGAATTGGAGGATACAACCTTTAGTGGTGCAGAGTCCAGTTTGCGCACTGTGTTATCCTAACACTTAATCATTCAGCTGTCCACGGATGCACTCTGTTCACCAGACACTCGTTACCCAACAGAAGTTGTGTCAAATCATTGAATCCCTGTCAGTGTCTCTTCATCATTCCTTTTTTTTCCACTCTGGGCTCCTTGTGTTGCTGTCACCTAGGCACGCCTCATTTCTCGTCTGCCAGCTTTGCTTGGTCCTTTCATGTGGCTTCCCTCTCTCCCTGGACCCACAACCGGCGTCTCCTTGGGGAACTGTCTCTTCCTCCCTAGAAGTAAGTGTTGCCGTCCTTGTTTCAGCCAGGTACCCTCGTCTGCCTACGAGCCCCTGTGCTCTGTCCGAGTTTCTCGGTAGCGTTCTCAGTGGACTGTCCGTTTTCTTGCCTTCTGCTGCCCAGAAGCTTAAATCTCCTTCAGTCCCTGCAATTATCAGTTCTGGACAATCGGATTAAACAATGGCACATCTACATTTCCTGGGTTTAACAATTAATAAAAATGCAAGTTAACAAAATGTATTGTTACCAATCATGAATAAGTACACATACAGTATGCTGATTAGAAACCAATAGCGTTAGACATGTAATATCCAAGTCAGGTAAATACACACATCCTCCAAGGGAGGAGCAGGTCTTTTATCACAACTTTGTATTGTTTGTATACTCAACCAGCCAGACTTCAAAGCAGCGACTGCTTTGCCAGACAGTAATACCTACATCCTGCAGACAATCCTGACACAATCAGTAACTGGATTATCCAGGAAATCGAAAAACAAGGTCCCCTTCTGACATCTATAGGCAGGGAGCCATCCACGTGGTAGGTACGCGGACAACGGGTGTGCGGAAAAAGGAAGGGGGACCGGGGGCGGCCTTTGTGCGTCTCTGCCATGAATTAAATCCTCTGTTAGCGGAAATAAGGAATGAAACCTCCAAAAGGAGAGGTCAGTTCCGTAGGTTCCTTACGGCATAATGGTGAGAAACGCCAAAAGAAGACGTTATTTTCGAAAGTTCGTTATGGGGCACGGCACGAAATGAACCATACTTAACGTATATAAGTACAGTGTAAATGATGAGCATGGGTAATTTGGGCTTCCTATGTATATTGGAAGTCGCAGAAATAGTGAGGAGGGGTTTCCCTCGCCTGCGCCACCACCTACTCAAAGCTTCATGATGCTCCAACAATGATGGACGGATTAAAAGGCAGAAGTCTACATGACCATCATCATCATCAAGCCCTTCCGTGAGAACCCTAAATCCAAAGAGGACTGTTTCATTTATGTTAGGTAGAATGCCCAGAGGGGACTGGTCAGGCAGATTCATGGTCTGGAATTCCTACAGATTTTATTTTTTCTCCAGCCGTCTGGAGTTTTTGTTTTTTCTGTCCCCCCTGGCCATTGAACCTTACTCTTATTCAATGTTAATTAATGTTGATTTATTTTGTTTTATAATTGTGTCTTTCATTTTTCTATTCTTTAATATGTAAAGCACTTTGAGCTACTGTTTGTATGAAAATGTGCTATATAAATAAATGTTGTTGTTATTCCCCTATCTATGTATACAGTTTAGGGGGTACACCTGTTTCACCCCTTGGGTGTTGCAATAGGACATGAAACATACCTAACCTTTGTAAGTACACTGCAAGGAATGAGCACACGAAATTTCAGCTTTCCACCTGTATGGAAAGTGGGAGAATTAGTGAGGAGTCAGTGAGGGCTTTGCCTTTTATATGTAGAGATATAAAACACTAAATAACTGATTGCATAAGATTTCATCCCCTTCAGTGTGACAGTCCTAATTCATCACTGATGCAGCCAGTTGGTTTTAGAAGTCACATCATTAGTTTAATGGAGATCACCTGTCTGTGGTTTTAGTTTAAGGCAGTAAAAACGTACCTGAATATTTGTGGTGAGTCAATATGGTGGTCTTAACTACACAATCTACACAATGAAAGCAGGTGAACTCTCCAAACAAGTCCATGAAAAGCTCAAGTCAGGGGATAGAGACAAGAAAACCTCCAAGTCTGTAAATGTCCAGTTAAATCACAAGTGAGGGAAGACCTCTGACAACTCTGAAGGTGTCACAAGCTGCAGTGTCTGACATTGGAGAGACTGTGCAGACTGCTGGTCTGGTGTTTTACCAGTTTCAGTATTTTAGGAGAGTGGCAAAAACTAAAAAGCACACACACATGGCATCTTAGAAGAAGGCACACGGGAGACTCTGAAATCAGCTGGAAGACGGTGCTGTGGTCTGATGAGACCACAATTGAGCGTTATGGCCATGTTTTCACTGCACATTATTAAAAACTCACCATCCCCACCGTGAAGCATCAGGCTATGGGTTTTCCTTCTCTGCAGCGGGCTGTGAAAGGCTTTTGAGGGTAAAATGAATGCAGAAAAATATGGAGAAATTCTGGAGGAAAACCTGACGTAATCTGCAAGAAACCTGTGCCTTGGATGAAGATTTGTTTTCCAGCAAGATGTAAAGCCAAACCTCCACAGGAATGGCTTGTAAACAACAATGTTAATGTCCTGGAGTGGCCAAGACAGAGGCCGAGCTTGAAAAAGGCTGTTTACTCCTGATGACGTGTGACACCTTGGCAGAAGAAAAGAAGAATATGGGGGAAAATGGCAGAGCTGACAGAGAGAGACCTGAGCACACAGACTGATGGCTGTCATGCCCTCCATCTGCTGAAAGCTGACTTGATGGGGGTGAATACTTACGTGATCAGTTCTTTTGTCTTATTTGTAATTCATTTGCAGAGATCTCTTTTCACTTTGACATTAAATAGTCTTTTTCTGTTGATCAATGTCATAAAGCCAAATTAAATTCACATTGTAACAAGGAAATGTGAAAATGTCCATAGGGGTGAATTCTTCTTATAGGCACTCTGTGTTCATTTGTGGCTGGATTTAAGTTGAATGTCAAAAATGTTTAAATCCAGGTTGTCAGTGGAATCTGAACCTCTTCATCTGCCATGTGGTTTGAAAGGGGGCTGGAGGTGGGTCAAACGTCTCCGTCAATTGAAGAAAATTTATTAACAAAAAGAAACCTGACCCTGTAATTGGTGAAGGATTAGGGATGTTTGTAATATGAAGTAGCCCATCTGACATATACAGTGGGGGGAAATGATCATGTGATCCCCAGCTGAATTTGTAAGTTTGCTCCTTGAAAATGAACAGTCTGTAATTTTTATGGTAGTTTCATTTTAATGGAGAGAGAGAGAGAGAGAATATCCACCAAAAATCCAGGAAAAACACATCACATTAAAGTTATAAATTGATTTGCACGTCGTTGAGTGGAGTAAGTAATTGATCCCCTACAACCCAGCCAGATTTCTGGAACCCACAGATTGGCGATTACAATCGAATCAATCAATCAATTCCAGATGCTCCTGATCTCAACTCATGTTGTGTATAAAGCCCACCTGTCCACAGAATTAATTTGTTCCATTCCAACCTCTCCACCATGATGGGCAACACCAAAGAGCTATCAAAGGATGTCAGGGACAAGACTGGAATGGGCTACAAGACCACTAGCAAGAGGCTTGGTGAGATGGTGACAACTGTTGGTGCAATTATTCGGAAATGGCAGAAATATAAAATGACCATCAATCACCCATGATCTGGAACTCCATGCCTCAGGCGGTAGGATGATCATGAGAAAGGTGAGGGATCAGCCCAAAACTGCACAGGAGGAGCTTGTTAATGATCTGAAGGTGGTTGGGACCACCACAGTCACCAAGAACACCATTGGTAACACACTACGCTGTAATGGATTGAAATCTTGCAGCGCCCATAAGGTCCCCCTGCTCAAGAAGGCACATGTATAGGCCCATCTTAAGTTTGCCAGTGAACATTGAAATGATTCAGAGAAGGCTTGGGAGAAAGCGCTATGGTCAGATGAAACCACAATCAAGCTCTTTAGTATCAACTCGACCTGCCGTGTTTGGAGGAACGGAAATGCAGAGTATGACCCAAAGAACAACATACCATCCCCACAGTCAAGCACGGAGGTGGAAACCATATGCTTTGGGGCTGTTTTTCTGCTAAGGGTACAGGACGATTTCACCACATTGAGGGACCAATTGACGGAGCCATGTACTGTAAAATCTTGGACGACAACCTCCTTCCCTCAGCCAGAACACTGAAGATGGGTCTTCCAGCATGACAATGACCCAAAACATACCGCCATAGCCTTGTGCAGGTCTACAATCTTGTCCCTGACGTCTATTGACAGCTCTTTGGTGTTGCCCATGGTGGTGGAAAGGTTGGAATGGAAGAAATTGATTCTTTGGACAGGTGTGCTTTATACACATAACGAATTGAGATCAGAAGTATCTGGAATTGATTGATTGATTGATGGGCACACAGCCAATTTGTGGGAGCCAGAATTCTGGCTAGGTTGTTGGCGATCAAATCCTTACTTCACTCAATGAAATGCAAATCAATGTATAATTTTGATATGATGTGTTTTTTCTGGATTTTTGGCTGATATTCTGTCTCTCTCCATTAAAATGAAACTACCATAAAAAAGAGTTTGTTGATTTCTTTGTAAGTGAGCAACCTTACAGATTCAGCAGGGGATCAAATACTTGTTTCCCCCACTGTATAGAGGGATTGACTGGAGCAGGGGGCTGCCTTCTTCATGTCCCAGGTTGTTAAAGTTCTCTCATAGGCACGATGAATACAGAACAGGAACATTTTGAGCTTCACCATCACCTTTAGGGAATTGAGATCAGATGGATGCTAAATTGTTCTTTCTTTTTCATGCAGGGGGCGAAAAGTGTATGAGCCACCCAGGTATATGAGTGTTTGCCAAGCTGCTGAGCAGCTTCTTGAAATCGTGCGGCACAAGAGGGAAGAGAATGAGGACCTGGGTAAGTTCATCACATTACACACTGCGGTGCATTCAAATGCATGAATACAATAAAGTTGAGCTGCTTTCCATTCCATATGCGCCCTTCCTCTGAAACACATAATTTGTTACTTTACGTCCATCAAGGTTTCATGTGAATAGTTGGGGTTTTGGTATTTTTTGCATTTCTGTTGTGATTTGACTGGAAAAAGACTAGAGGGAGAGGTTTCAGGGCATCTGAATTTCCATGTGACTTTCTGTAAAGAAGTTTCCACCAAGTTGGTTGTTAACTCTTTGTGATGCTGATTACTTACTCCCGGTGGCTTAGAAAAGCTGCAGCTTATCTCACACTTTTGAGGTACATTTGCAAAAAAAAAAAAAAAATTCATTCAAAATTCATACAGCAGGACCCTTGGAGATGTGGAAGTTGAGTCTTTTTGCAGAAGCCTTTGCCCAATTGCCAGGGGCCTTTGTGTAACTTAGCAAAATGAAGGGGTTAGTTGGTTTTGTGGGTGACAGGGAAGGGAACACTGCACGGCTTCCAACCTACACACACACTGGCAATTAAAAGTCTGCTTGGCAACAGTATGTTGTGCCTTATGGTCATCTTCTGTAATGTCCACTTCAAGACTTGGACAACATACACAGCCACACCAGCCAATAAACAAATGGAAAAAATCCCAGATACTTGTGGGAACTCTCTGTCTAATGCCTCTGAAGAGGTGAAGGCTACAGGCCACTCTTGGCCAGATGACAAGAAACCAGTGGCAAACACACACTGTGACCCCACTGGGAAATCAGAAAATGTGAGCCAAGGCACAGGAAAACAGAGTCCGGATGCCAGTTTTTGGAGCCAGCTTCCTTATGAAGTGAGCAGTGCTGGCAGCTTGTGTTGGCACAGGCAGCAAAACATTTTTCAAAATTAGCATCACTAATATTTTTTATGACTGCCAGTCTAAGAATAAAAAAATTCTGTGCATGTTAGTCATAGTGCCGTTTTCACTTCAGACGCCCTTCAAAACCCTCAGGCTATACCTGGCACGTCTCCGGGCGAAGTAACGCACAAAAATGAGATATTTTTGTTATTTGATTATGGTTATGCATACAATTACTGACCAAACAGAACATGGATCAAGGTAGACCTCTTGAACAGGTTTGTGGTAAATATACGGTGCTGTGAAAAAGTATTTGTCCCCTTCCTTGATGTCCTCTTTTTTTTTTTTTGCATATTTGAGTGGTTTCAGATCTTTAGACAAAATGTAGCATTAGATAAAGAGAACCAAAGGAAACATAAGACACCATTTCTAAGTTGCTGCTTTATGTACAGTTTTTAAGTTGTTCAACACCTCTACTGCCCATGTGAAAAGGTAATTGTCCCTTAAGCTAAGTTTTACAAACCAACTTACAAAAGAGTTCAACACAATTGAGTAAACATCAGTCTGGGAGCGAGTGTGACAGGGCAAGGTGGCAGAATTGATCACCTCAAGTGAAGAGCTCAGAACAAAATACAAGCGAGTTTCAATTCCCAGGTTACAAGAACCTTAACAGCTAGCTGTTAGATGGAAAGAGACATTAAACACATTGAGGGAGGCAGAAGTTCATATGGAGGTGAGCAGCTTGTTCCACCAGCTAAGAGCTGAACGAGTCTGGGTTTTGATTTAATGCTACACGGAAGTGGCATCACCAGGCACCGTTCATCAGCAGACCTGAGTGGGCAAGAAGTAGCACAAGACCCCACAAGTCTCTCCATATATATATATATATATATATATATATATATATATATATATATATATAGCTGCTGATCCACTGACTACTCTGTAGGTAGCTGAGCAAAGTTTATCGATAATTTGACTCAGTTGAGCCCAAGGCTTTCAACCAGTTGGGCATCACAGAACCCCACAGAGTTGCTGAAACGAGTAGTTCATGTCTGCAGAATCTACCAGTGTGTCAGAATTAAAGCATAGAAGTGAGGGCTAAAATTCCTCAACCACACTGTGAAAGACAACAAGGCCTGAAACTATGGGGGCAATTACCTTTCACATAGGTGATAGGGATATTCACGGAGTCAAGAAAGTCCTGATTTAAAAACTGTACTGTGTCTTCACTTGGGTTCCCTTTCTCTAATACTGCATTTTGCCTGAAGGTCTGAGGCCATTCATTGTATTAAATAGGCAGAAGGAGAGGAAAAGGGGCAGATACATTTTCACAACACTATACTGTTGACATTACATTCCATGACATTCACAATCTCTCAATCCTGTTCATGGTTCTGGAGAGTCTGAGGCATCTGCAAGAAAGAAGAAAATGCAGACTGCACACAGACCATGACTGGGCACCAGGGGGTAGCGGCACTAACAACTGCGACACCGTGCTGCTCCGTATTCTGTAGCGTTACAATGAATTGTCTTACACTGCTTGCTATCATCCGTTTGCTAAAAGGCACTTTGTCATGAAGACTGCTGTGCCATGTTTGAATGGTGCCCACCCATCAGGAGTTGACTGCACTCGCTTTTTTATATATCCATCTACAGCCATTTCTGAAGATACGGTCTGTGTGGGGCTATCAAGAGTGGGCTCTGAAGATCAGAAGATAAAGGCTGGAACCTTACGGCAGTTGGCATTGGTGGAACTTGGTAAGCCCCTACACTCCCTCATCATCACTGGACACCTTCATCCCATGGAGCTGGACATGCTGAGGCTGTTTGCAGTGGATGAGCAGAGTTTGGCTGCACTCAAAGCGGTGGACAGCTCCACTTTCACATCCTGAGATGCACTTATGTGAGGGGCCTGACTGCTGCCTTCTGGGAGGACACCCCTCCCAAATCAGTGTTGCCCACCATTCTACCTAAAGGTGATGAACTGCACATTAAAACCTTTTCTTCTTTAATGAGAACTCGGTTGAACAAGGGCTGCTAAAGGAGGGTCTTCCTCTTTGTTCTCTTTACGTATTTGCCAGCTTTTCTGCTGCCACCAAACAGCTTGCGGCTCTTTGAAAAATATGAACTACATCAAGACAAAGGTCAGGTAACTTGAGGCTGTATGAATCATGGCACCATTTGTACATCTCTCTTCAGATTTAAAGAAAAGATTAAACTACTTACTAGAAAGTTAAAATTCTATTATGAAGGTCTTTAGAATTAAAGTTTCTATCAACAATACATCTACCAGCTACTTGATACTCTCATACTTTTTGTATGGAAATGTGCTATATAAAGAAATGTTGTTGTTGAGATTTTAAAGAAAACTGAAAGTCAACGTGTGAAGGAAGAAAGAAGCTAAAAAAAAAGAAAAGGCAGAAAGGAGAGGTGGAGAAGTGTTCCAAATTTAAACTTCTTACCCACTTTAAATGACACAGCAACGCTTACGAGAGAGAAAGCAGAAATGAGACGATGTACTGTGTTAGGAGGACAGCCAAGGCAGTCTGGTCAATATCATACATTTAATTGAAAGACTTCCTTCTATAAAATAATCCGGTACCCCTTGTGCACGAATGTTAACCAGCAGTACACGGCAGTGTAGGATTAGAGCTTTTAAATTGAAGACTTGTCTCTCCCACTCATTCATTGGTTGAGAGCCCTGTCTTCAACTGAAAGGCACCATCCCACCTGAACGACCTTCCTGTTCATGCACTGCTGTAATCTCTAAACATATTTATTTAATAATATTTTATCCAAAAGAATACATGCATTTTGAGAGTATGATTGGGTGACCTGACTTGTGGATTATGCAAGAAGAGTAGTGTGAGATTTTTTTTCGTAGATGTGGTAGCCTCTTTAGCGTTATGTTGATGTTTATGTTTACCCCCCCAAGAAAAATGAGCCAAAAATTCAACAAGAAAAAATGTTATTACATGTAAGAAAGAAACAAGGAAAAACCAAAACATCAACATAAATATAGTGGGGAAGGCATGTCCAGTGTCCTTCATGTGACGTCAGCCACCAACGCTCAGCCCAGTGCTTCAACTGGGACAGTAGAAGCATCTTCCTTTATACACTTTTCTTATGGTTTTTTCTGTCAGTACCTGATCCATCCTATCGACGCACCCCTTGTTTTATTGTCGGTGCGGGTCCACTGCAGGCTTTCTCTTCACATTTTAGGGGCCTCTCGAACCCAACACCGTCGATAGTTATGAGCGAATGAGTTGACAGATGGGGACAAATCACACAAGGAGCAAGGGGATGGCGTAAAAAGTGTTCTGTGCTTTTATTAGAAAGAATCAAAACAAAACCAGAAACAGTGTCCACGGTGCAGTGTTCAATATAATCCATAAAAACAAGTGAATAGTGGGGGATAAAAACACAATAAATAAATCCATTCAAAGCAGAGGTTAAAAATGCAGTCACCAGCTCCTTCAGATCCCTGCCCACCTCCTTCTTCATCCCACCAGGCTGACCCATAACTCATGAGATGAAGCAGCCGTGATCTCCTCACAGTCACTTCTCCTGTCATCCTTCTCACACCTGCATTCGTACCTCGGATCCCTGGGGAGGTCTTCAGCCATGCTCGCCCACCACTCCCCACACCATTGGTCAGTGGGGTTAACCAGCACCTACAGCTCCACAACTTACGCTCCTTCGTGGGGTCCCTGTTTGTGCTGCCTATCCTCTCTAGGTGGCCAGATCATTGTACCCAAGACTGCTCTTCAGCCAACTTTTAACCTCTGTTTCTTTTCGTTCCATTTTTCCCCCTCTCTTGCACTCACGCTTCTCCAATTAATATGTGGGGCCGTGGCCCAGGTGTGGCGATTACCAGCTCCCAGACTGTTCCTCACTGTGCACGTCAGTGTGGAAACGGCTGCGGCCATTTGTGCCCGGGAACCACTTAAGACACACTACCATGCTCCCTCCTTAAGCTGCAGGTTCGGAGTTTATTTATTTTAAAAGGCAATGAGCCACAGACCTCACTTTACCACAGTGTGCTACCTCGACACAAACTCCCATATTCCCCCTGACAGAAACATTGATGGTTGCTGTATTGTGCACAGTGTTGAGGAGGCTCTTTGTTGTTCTTCCACTTGTATCACAATCATTTTGCCTTTTAGCCATGCACCTGCCTTCATGCGATCAAATTCATCAGGCCTGTCACGCCGGTTTGGTCATACGGTGTGGTAAGCATCAACTTCACAGTCCATGTTGACGTCCAATGAACATTTCACATTGTCCTCACTATTGTTTGATTCAGCTAAAGGTTCATTTTCCATTTGTTCTGAAACTGGCTCTGTAACTTTTTGTTTACACGCCATTGTGTGTTTTGGTTGAAGGCTCCGCCCCACTCATAAATATCGATGAGTTACATCAAAGAAATATTCATGATTATTTTGGCAGCGTGATGTTATTTTACCCACTAGATGGCAGAAGAATACTGTCCTGAGCGCAGTTTAGGTTTAACACTGTACATCAGATTACAACGGCTTAATCCAAGAGACTCTCGGGGTTAACTGTTTTTACATTGAATTGCAAACCCAAGACAAACTTGGGGTTAACGCTAAGGAGGCTAAGAACATTTAATCAAAAAAATGCATAAGCTTTACTTATGAGTGTATGACTTCACATGAGGATTATGTGAAAAGACTAATGTGACATTTTTTTCATAGACTTGGGAGCTTTTCCCCCTGCATACTTTGCTCGCCAACCTCCGTGTCTGCACTATGCACTAGCCTCTTTGCGGTTCTGTCACTCAGATTTTTATTTTCATGGGAATTGTTACATATGCATAATAGAACTAACCATCTATCCATCCATTTCCCAACCCGCTGAATCCGAACACAGGGTCACGGGGGTCTGCTGGAGCCAATCCCAGCCAACACAGGGCACAAGGCAGGAAACAATCCCAGGCAGGGTGCCAACCCACCGCAGGACACTAGAACTAACCATTTTACATTACAGCGAGTAATTAACCATATTATAAAAAAAGAGTAAAACGTAATAATTTGAAAGTAAATTATGTTTCATGTTGTGTTAGAGTTATTTGTTGCATAATACAATTTTGTTCTGTTTGGCTTTGAAATCAACACGCAAATACTTTTTAAACGTATACACTTTTACTGTAAAACTTCAGTAAAAAGAATTTTTTGGATTAACTTTTCGTCAATATCGCAATGAATTTTAATTCTGTGTTTGGACTTTCATCGTGACAACGCAACGTATAACTACCCGTGAGTGAATTTCGTTTCTCTCTCTCTAATTAAAATGACATTTTCGAATGTTTGGCTCCGAGATTTGTAAATTGTCTTTGCTATTCTAACGGGAAACTGTTAACGTTTTAATATGAACTAGCCAACCCGTGGTGTACCATACGCCGCATGATAAGCACAGGGAGAAAATTAACATTTGAAAAATCGGTAATGTAATAAATCAGCAAGAAAAGCAACATTGTAACAATGCACGGAACGAACCAACACACAATCGTCCGTGACTGAAAACTGGTGGACCGCCATCGCTCATGTGCCCACCTCCAACTCGTCACTTGAGTCGTTGTCGTCTTTGCACAGTCCAGATGCACCCTGTGACTCACGTAGACTTTCCGTGTTTCTGCAGGAGCATCGAAGAAGACGCATGTTTGTCGCGGATGCGAATTGCTGTATGTAGCGTGTAAAACAGTTTGCTATGGTGCACGCGGTCGTGCGTCGTAACCGAAAACTCGTTTTTTAAAGACTGCTTACTTCATTGTGTTTTAACCTCAGTTGGAAAGGATTGTTTTAAGGATCCCATGGGATACCCCTCGCAAACCGTTTTACACGCTGCATATGGCGATTCACCTCCAGCGTGGCTCCTTCCTGCGTACGCCATAGGTGTCTTACTTAGTGAATCCACGCCCCTTCCGGCGTGCTTTCCATGGGTGTCTTGCCGTAGTGAATTATATATATAGATGGATGGCATATCAAGATCTCTTTTGGTTTGTAATGTTATCCCCTGAAGATGTACTACATTACCTTTCTTGGATACATCTTTTTTTCTACAGTACGATGTTAACGGTTGTAGATATTCTTTGTGATATTGTAAGTTGATGTTTTCATCTTCCGCACCATCACCACCAACTGTTTCAGCAGAGTCTAGTGATACGCGTTTAACTAATTTGCTGTGTAACTGATCAACATTGTTGCCGTTAATTCATTTGACTTCATCGTTTCTCGATACCAGGATTGCCAGTGTACTCATTTTTTTTTTCTGTTGATAACCCTTTGGGATGAAATTCTTCAACAAGATTTGGACATAATATGTCTTCTTTTATTGGGAACTTAAAGTGAGGAAAACGTTAAAATTTTAAAGAGCTGAGAGCGCAGGAACCGAGTCTGACTAAAGCATTCACACCAATGAGAGGTGAGTGGGCGGTGGGCGTGGTTCAATATGGCTGAGAGGAGGTTGGGACTTCTCATGGTGAAAGTCTCATCTCACGGGACTTGAAAAAAAATCTTCCAAAAAGTCTTGTCACAGGATTTTTTTTTTATATAATAGAGAGATGTGTTAATACTGCTTGCTATTGTCCAGCATTTGTCCCCAGTGCCTATTAAAAGTTCCCCCCTTGGAAGTTCTCACATTTTATTGTTTTATAACACAAGCACAGTGGATTTATTTGGACTTTTTTTGGCACTGATCAAGAGAAAAAGACTTGAATGTGTTTTTTCACAAGATATATCCAAGAACCAGAGCTGCATTCTAAAGGCAGCCTCAGCCCCAGGTCTACCCCCTTATAGGATCATAATTGTCTCCTTCATTTTTCTGAGCCTTCCTCGTCTTACTGGCTTGTCTTACGTGGCCGTCTTCTTTCCCAGGTTCATCAGGTTGTCATTTTAAGAAAAACAGAGAAAAAAGACAAAAGCAAACCATGCGTACAAACTGCAGTCTGATTTTATTAACTTCAGGAAGAATCAGATCATATAACATGTAAAAACAGTCCTGCTGCATCACCAAGTTCAAATTTAAAATCTTCTGATGGGATGCCCTGGGATTAAAAATCGGTTGCGGTGGAAAAAAAGGTACCCCCTAGCTGGCTCAATTCCAATGGACTGGAGGTTACTAGGGGGTGCTTTGTCACACTGCATTTCAAGAAGTATATTTTCTTTTATTCATTACAAAAGATTTTTAGAAATAATACCATCCCATTTCTATATTACACCTTTGGGTGTTGTATGGTGCACCGCAGCATGGCTATGGAGAACCTGAATCTGCAACCTCTTAAACTAGTGACCTATAGGGGGTGTGACGTGAAGCAGTAGGACAACCCAGTTGAACCTTTGAAGCCCTAAATGGGCCCAGCTTTCCAGTGACTGACAAATGGCAGCATCAGACTCGGGTAACCTGTACTTGGGGTCACCCAATCCTCTGTCCACCCCAGGGCAGCTCAAGCATGACCTCACCTCACATCCCATCCTTTGTCACTTTCAAGGAGGCACTTGGCCTTACCTGCGTCGCTATAGCCTGAACCATAGATTTTTTGTGAAGGCCCCTACCTGTGGGTCACCCTCCACGTCACACTTGCTAGTCATATTACTTCATGGTGTACCTGTGGGGAAATGGCCCTACATCACGTTGGGCATCTTGGCTGGCTAAAGGAATGTCTCTACTTCAAAACTGAACGCACGTAGACACCTGCAGATGCAGCCACAGACAGAGGATGTGCACCCTCTTCTGTTTAGGGTACAATCAGGTGGGCACAGCACTGAACTGGTACAGAATCGGTCCATGTGTGCACACCGGCCTTCACGTTGAACACGGACATGAGCGGTATAGTGCATGAGCGGTTTCAAAATCCAGGACCACGTGGACACAACAATGTGAAGACACGCGGTCACAGTTGCACTTGCCCGTGTGATACGACTGTGGACAAAATTGTCTTTACACATATGCACAAAACCTAAATTGGCCTCGAGTGTGCAAACCCCCAGAAACCCACACAGGTGGCACATTTGCCCTTCGAACTGCCTACACCTGCTGGCAAGTCATTTTCTGGTGACTCTTACTATGATGCCAGTTTCATCTTTTTTACAAGCCAGTCTTCACTGCAGATTCCCTGCAGACCCACTCATCCCGTCCACTTTTGTTGTCGAGAGGAAAAGCCTCAAGGGTAACGTTGATCATAAATTTATTTAGCATCTTAGATTTCAGTGAATCAAGTGAGGAGAGAAAAAGCAAGAGGACACAAGGAATGCAACTTAGAAGGATCTTCCTCAAGGGGGGGGCGTCAGGTGCAGATTTCCCATTTAATCACAAGTCCACTTCTGTGTCCAGATAAAGTGTCCGACAGGTGTGACACCGGTTATGCTGACCTGGTCTTTTTTGTTTTTGATTATAATTTATATAATTTCAGATGATGACAGCCGAGTGACTGAGCCCAGAAAATAAAACCACAAGGGAAAACGTGAAAGGGCCACAGCCAAGTCGCTCAGATATGAACACCTGCAAGATAGACGCCTTCTTTATTTTTTGCTTGGCTCTAAGTCTGCCTTCTGGTAACAAATGAGGTTGGCCCACTTGACCACACCTCCTGGGGGTCCTCATCCACAGTATTAAAAGGCACATAATGAAACCCAATATGGTTTGGCTCTGTTAAGTCTGCAAAGTGCAAACAACACACTCCAGCATGACCCAGTTACACGTGAGGCACTAGCAGGAGGTCCAGTCTCGACATTTATGAATCACAAAATTAATTAAAAAAAAAACACACAGGTGTAGGGATAAGGGGTGATAGACGGTGTCACAGTAGTTTAGATGGCATTGTCACATGATTGGCAACAGTTTTCTCCATGTGGCCTTCTGTCCTGAATGCATTCCAACTGGTCCCTTGGTGCTGGACAGAAGAGCCTACATGGTGTAGGGAAAATGGGGGGTTGGGCGGGGGGGGGAACTCATTTTAATGATCCCACGTGTTACCACAAAAGGCTTTGGTCCGAGGAGTCCACTACAAAGCGTGTCACATGGCAGCCACTTCGATCTGCACGTACAGCTGTCGTACTCCCACCTGAAAACAAACGAGAAAACAAAAGTGAGGTGGACTGACACTGCACACCCTGTCCCGCGTGGGAGCAACGAGGGGGCAGACAAAAGGCACAGACCTGAGTGAAAATGTTGTGCGTTTGGCTTAAAATCCAACGGGCATCAGCATCGGGGGCGACCACAAGCTTCAGTGTTCCAATGTAGACGTCCGTGCAGAGCGTCCAGAAGTGAGGCTCCTGTAAATGGTAAACGCCTTGAAGCTGTTGGACCTGTAAAGGGTGACGAGGGGTTAAACAACATGGAGTTGGAAACACACATAAGCTCATTGTTAGGACTGGCTCTGGGGGACCCATGTGTGAGCAGGGTAGTAACAGACTCCCTTTACAGTTGTCTCACAGTTCAATTACAAATCACATTTGAATTTACAAGAGGTGGTCGCTTCCACATTCCCCCTGCTGCACACCCACTCGCCTGTGCCATTCCGGATAAGAGGACAGCATAGTGGGTCACCTGCTCAACATCATTTCCAGATTTGTTTTAGTGGACCTCAACCCCCAGGGACCAAAACTTGAAAGGCTCAAAGAGACGTGGTGGACACACACACGGTAGTAAAATGACGGCTTGTCTGTACTTACCCTCTGGTAACACTCTGGCAGGTGGTAGTCCAGTGAAGGTGGCGTTCGCTGCATGAGTATTCCAATGGACTCTTTAAGTAGTGGCACCACACTGAAAAACACAGAAACAGCCATGACGCGCTGGACAGCTCGCTCAATTCAGATAAGGGAAAAGCCGAGTCCGTCCTCTGGGGATGAATCACAGTGCCGTGAAAATGTGTCGGCGGGCCCCCTTCCTGATTTCATCTTTTCTTGCTGTTTCTTAACCCCCAGTTGCTTCTGATCTCTGAACAAATTTAGTATAACATAAAAAGACAACCCGAGTAGACCTCATATGCAGTTTTTTCAAAAGATCATTTGATTTGTTAGATGAAAAAAGTTCACCCACACCCGTACCACCCCTGTGAAAACATAATTGCCCCCTAAGTCATTCAGTCAACCATTGAACCAAACTGAAATGGTCACAAATTAAATTAGACCAGATCCTCCCAAGCTTGACTGCTGTCAGCCCCATTGACTCTAAACCTCATTCCAACAGAGCCTAAAACGAGTGGCGCACCAGGTCTCGATCAAAAAATATCCCCCCAAGACCTGAGAAGGAAAGTTACAGAAATATATCAGTGGGGGGAAAAGCGTTACTCCATCACATGGGCACACTCAACATTCACATCCTTGGCATGTTTGAGAAAAAACCAAAGGATCCAGCGAAAGCCCCACTCAGACATGAGAGAATACGCAGATCCCACAAAGTCACAGACCGGGTGTGGAATTCCAGACCAGACGGCCCGATCCATCAAGAAGCAGCGTTGTTCATGGTGCCACCATGCTACCCTGGTATTGGTCAATTCCAGCTTTGTTTTATGCCCTCAACCAAATTTTTGAAATGGTGCATCACACCCTACACAGGGGTACCAGTCAGGCCACAAAATCCTAGGGACTGGCACAGTTACCGCCGCCACCACCTCAGGTTTCTTGACTGAGCCGTCAAAACCAAACTGTGGTGGCAAGCTACCCAACCACAGACCAATCAAACAACACAAAACAGAACCCCTCAAGCTGCCCCACCCGGCCCACATCCTGCCTCTTCTGTCACCTCCAGACTCAAAGCTTTCCAGCTTGGGTATGGGGCACCGTTATGTGCGGACTAACATGTTACTACGATTCATCAAATGTCATAGACAGATGGGACCCACGATACTACATGTCGACCCCCAAGTTTGCCATGACGGACTGCATTCCAGTACTCCCAAGGCTCCTTCACGTACTGTTGTCGCCCAGCACAAGTCATCGCTACATTGTCAGCAGTGACCTCGGACAATGGAGATGTTTGTTTGCATCTTTGGGGTACCCTGGGCGTCTCAAAGGAGGCTCTCTTGACCTTTAAATGCCCCCCCCAACTTTACCTCACATACTGTATTGGGACACAACATTGTCTGTAAAGCGTGCCTTACATTTCTGAAAGTCTTGGACGGTGAGTGCCTGTCAGGTAATGGCAGATGGGGTACAGGGGTTATATGTCATCTCCCTAGCTGGACCCTTCAATCCATTTCCCCACCCCTGGGAATCGACCATCACACAAAGGAGTGGCGGAAAGGCCACACCGCCCAGAGGCGCTCGCACACTCATCATAAATTCACACCGAGTGCTTCTCAGCAGCAGGGCAGGAGATGGAAGCTGCATGTGGGCTTTCAAGTGGGCCTCTCTGTTCTCCGGGAAACAAAAGGCCTGTTGCCATGGCAGCGGGGTTGAACACAAGGAATTCTGACGCTCCGTCGGGATTGGATGAGACTTTGGCTTGTGGGGTTATGGGTCTGGTGCTGCTGTCGTTGCCAAATTTAGACTTTTGAAACAGTGGACCCCCCTACTCGCCGCCAACATCTCATCACAATATCTTTTGTGTCAAATGGGCCCAATAGAAGTGGCAGCTTCGCCAGTGAGGCGTGCATTTGCCTCTTTGCCTAGAGGGGCGTCCCAGCTCTAAGGTTACTCCTCCTTGTAAAACGTGTAGCTGGTATTCTAGCGGTCAACATTGTAAGAGCTCGGTGAAGACCACTATATATGAGTAAACTGAACTGAATGGACTTTGTGGCATTCAACACACGAGTTGGCACACTGCCGCCTTCACACACATTGTACATACCAACATGTCACATGACAGTGGCTCAGAGTATAAATCAGGTAGTGCGCAACTAAGTATTGGAAGGGGCAGAATGAGTGACCTTAGTGGCTGGGAATGTGGCCTGACAGCTGGCACTTGGCCTCTCGGTTGAAGCGTCTCCCAAATAGCTGCTGTCACAATCATCTGTTTCATGGGTTTGCGGAGAGTGGCACAAAAGGCAAAAACTACCAGTGGTGGGCAATCCTGGGAATGAAAACAGCTTGAGGATCAACGAGGTCAAGAGAGAAAGGCGAGAATCACGCAAAACGGCCAGATAAGTCATATCTGAGTTCAACACTGGTGTGTAGGATGGCATCCCAGAATGCACCTCTTATCAGATGTTGTTTTGAATGGGCAACATCCACCAGAGACCATGCTGGGTGCACAAAAAACAAAGCAAATCTCCAGTGGGCACAGATGCATTAAAACTTTGTGGGGAAAAGTTAATTTATCAGACAAATCTGATACTGCGTACTGATGGAAGAGGAGTCCATGAAGCCATCGTGTTTGGTATCAGCAGTGGCCGTGTCTTGGTGGGGCACGTTAAACCTCTGACACCCACTGAAGAACATCAATCATATTGCGTGTTATCCGGAAGTGAGGCCCTGAATTTGGTCAGCAGCAATGTCTCCAGGCACGTATCATCACCGGGTAGTTCCAAGGACGTGACAGTGAGTCACTGCTTCCCTGCCCTTCAAATTCCCCCGCATCTCAGCCCTGCCAAGCATCTTTGGGATGAGGTGGAAAAGGCAGTTTACAGCAAGACTGGGCAGACATCCAGCGCTGCCACTGTCCAGGGCAGTCAGTTCCGCATGCCACAGCATTCCTGAACTAAACATCCGGCGTGTTGTAGAATCCATGCCCAGACTAATCTGTGCTGTTCTGAAGGCCACGAGTCGGCTGCACCCAATAAACCTGCAACTGAATGTGCCAGGAAAAAAAAAAAAAAAGTGACAAATGTATTGAAGCGGCAAACCACTGCAAAAACCAAAAAGGTGTGAAAGTAAACGGCGGTTACTCATAACCAAGAAAGGCGTCAACCTCGGGTTTGTCTGCACAGAAGAGACAGCAGCAGTCTGCCATGACACACCCTGTAGACAAGAGCAACCTAAAAGGCTGAGGGGCACCAGAAAGGCAGGGAAACACAACAGAGGGTATGTGGTGCAACACCGCCTTGGCACACAGAGTCAAGAAAACTAGCAGGGATGGGATGGGGACAGCACAGCCATTGGGGTAGAGCATTAAACAAAGTGGCCAGCCAAGGGGAAGGTCTGATTAGTGATCAGCTTGAGGGGTGAAAAATGAGTGCCAGGGGGAGAACCCCCCCCCTTCACAAACACCCCTGCACTTAAGACAAGAATCGCACACTTGGGTTTTACTTACTAACTAGCCATGTGGAAGACGACCAATAACACAACAAATTCCAAAAGACACTTGTACCTTCGGCGCCTTTCCTCGGTACCCTTGTATGTCTGAGCCGCTCTTGAATCGAGAGGGCTTCCCGTAAAGCCTCCTTCTCAGACATTCTCGTTTTGAGGTGGCGCCTCCTGTCCGCTTTTATAAGGCCCATCTTAGAAGGTGACTCTCAGCATGCCTCCTACTTCTTTACTCCTCCTTGTGTGGCTCGCGTCACCAAACTCACCAATCAGATTGCTCAGAGGGACCGGACACACACACACACACACACACACACACACACACACAGAGACCTTAGTATTTTATTATACCGGGAGATTCAAAAAGATTCATCCGATTTTAAAGTGCCATATTTTTACCGCTGTGAAGCGCCTAGGAACCAATCCCATACCAATTGAAAGAGAGGGTCATAGAGTTTGTGACTGTCACCAGAAGGTGGCTGTCTTCAGTCGGCGAGGAGATGGCGACCCCTGAGCAGAAAGCGTTTTGCGCAAATCGAGAATGGGATAAATTTGACCATCGCGTTGATGTTGTTGTCCGTACAGCTGGAGGAGGTCATACTGAGCGCTTGTAAAATTACATCATAAACTTTATGCCCACCTAAACCACTTACAGTTTACTGCATTGTTCTGTAATGAGGTGAAATTCAATCGCTTTGAAATCGGATGAATCTTTTTGAATCCTCCTGGTATTTAAGCTGCCAGGTTACGACAAACATTTTGTGAAATTTTTCAGGTAAAGAAGACAGAAGTCTTGAGGTAAGTAAGGTAAGTCCCACTCACCAATCACGGCACCCGAGAGGGGCGATGTGTTACATGTTGTCTCGTACATCCATCCATTATCCAACCAGCTACTGTATATCCTAACCACAGGGTCACGGGGGTCTGCTGGAGCCAATCCCAGCCAAAACAGGGCGCAAGGCTGGAACAAACCCCGGGCAGGGCGCCAGTCCACTGCAGGGCACACACCCAGCACACATTAGGGACAATTTAGGATCACCAATGCACCTAACCTGCATGTCTTTGGACTGTGGGAGGAAACCGGAGTACCCGTGCAATTACAAATTTCACTGTGTAGTGCCAAGCGTGTTTGTTTGTGCCTCTCGGGGTTTTGGCATTTGAGCATTCCATTAACGACATACATTTCATAACTGGAATTAAATTAACTCAATTATTTTTAGTTATTGTCACATTTGTCTTTGCTGAAATTCATCACATGGCCTCTTTTGTCACACTGATGACGTCACGGTGTTAAACGCTATATAAATATACCGCCGATGAGATAAAAACGAGCTCAAGGCTCTTTAGTGTTTGGGTATACTTTTTGGTGAATCTCCAAAGACATCTCACTACGCTGTGTTGTCCCGCAGCAGTGGGCCCGTGTTTATTTGACCCCCGGCTTCAACCAGGCTAACGGCAGAGTGCTGTGCTGTGTGGCTTTAAACTACCCAGAAGTCCTTGTGTTGCGCCAGCTTCTATCTGTTGTGGTTACTGCGTAATTTTCAAATTGCCTTTACCTTTGGAGTTGCCCTCATATTTACGGAGACTTTCTAGGACAAAATACCACTGAATTCCTCGAGTACGAAACACCCCGCTAGGATATAAATGGCTTCCAAATAATTAACAATTAAAGAAATCAGGCGTGAATTGGTCACTGCTTCCCGAGCCCCCCTTACCCCCCATCCCCTTGGTCTCTGACTCACCTCACTCCTATCAGTAAAGCGATGAGCATGGAGCAGATGGGGTCGGCGATCATGAGGTCGTACTTCTGCATTAACAGCGCGGATATGATGACGCCGATGCTTCCCAGCGTGTCGGCTACAATGTGCAAAAAGACTCCTGGGAAGAAAATAGGAAAAAAAAAAATAATAGTTAGCATTCCGATGGGCTGGTGCTCCCTACAGCACTCGAGTTCTCACCTGCACTCATTATAAGACACACGGACCGATAAAACGAGTCAAGACTTCACTGTGCACCAATCATGCGCTGAGAAAATGACGTCATGGCATACGGACTACACGGATACTTGATTATATGGAAATGACACAAACCAAGCGCCCTGGCAGAATGTTGGAGAAAACAAGTGAATACAATTGTTGGGTTGGATGGCATGGAAAAAAAAAAAAAACAAATTTCCGTGACTCTTCCAAAAGCTCACAGGTGCATTAATACATTTCTAAAAACTGTTTCAGGCGTGGGAAACCCTAATTTGTAGAAATTCTATAAACTTTTCCGAAATTTTATGACCAAACAAACAAACAAACTCTCTGCTGGTCGCATGGCTGGGAACCATAAAGAGTCTGCCACGTGTTGCTGGAGACAAGCTGCAGAGCATTACTGCCACCTAGTGGCTAAAGGGCAAAATGCTGTGTGAAATAAATGTGCACTGCTTGAAGATTATTAGACAGACTCTGGAAGTTTCTGTATAGGGTGGCATGGTGATAGAGTGGTAGGTGAATTGGCATTGCTGGAATTAACCCTAGAGTGCGTGTATGTGTGTGTTCACCCAGCAACGGACTGACGTCTTGTTCAGGTGGTGTTACTGAAATTACCCCTAGACAGACAGACAGACAGACAGACAGACAGAGATAGAGAGAGTGAGTGTGTCGTCCCTGCAATGGACTGATGTCCTGTTTACGTGGTGTTAACTGCACCCAGTGCTTGCTGGGATATACTCCTGCTTTATCCTGACCAGGCTAAGCAGATTTAGAAAATTGATTATTATTATTATTATTATTATTATTGTGTCTACAGCAGAGAAAAACATGCAAATAAATTAATGGAAGATATTGAGAACAACAATTATGAATACTGGCTCTGCGTCTTGGGCGTTCCCTACATGCAGTCTGCCTGTTGGTCCGTGTGTGTTCACCCGTGTGGTGGTCTGGCGCCCTGTCCGGAGTTTGTTCCTGGCTTGTGCCCGACGATTGGTGGGATAGGCTCCAGCTGCCCAGTGGCCCTGCTCTGGATAAGCAGGTTAAGAAGATAGATGTGTGAAAAAGTTTCTCCATTTTACACTCATGCAAGTTTATGAGAGACAGACAGACAGATGATATGCACATAATGCCACCTGAAAAGTGACAATACATCTCATCCAAGCTGGAAATAACCCTGGAGTGCCAGTCCATCCACTCCTACATGTCCA